>NW_020173494.1:278592-299829 GCF_003031525.2 Neophocaena asiaeorientalis asiaeorientalis | reverse complement strand
TGGCGCGGGTGGCGGGGCGCAGTGGGTGTGTCGGGGGCGCCGAGGGGCTGCGTCCGAACCAGGCTGGGGGAGCCAGCGCGCGCCTAGTTCGTGCCGACGGCTGCGCCTCCTTCTGTCCTCTTCTTTTCCTGGGGGATTTGCTCCGTCCCAGCGCCAGCACTCACCCCTCCACCCTCCTACTTGGAAACTATAGGGACAGTCAACCTTGGCCGTCCTGGAGTCGGGGCCCCGAGCTCTCTCGGTTGCGGCAGTTGGGGACTGGCGAGTGAGCACCCAGCCCGCGCGACCCCACGCTAGCCTCGCCAACCTCCTGCCCGGGGCCGGAGAGCTGGTCGAGTCTCGGTCGGCGCGCGTCGAGACCCAGCCTGAGGCCTCGGCCACATCGTTTTCTAGAAAGCCTCACACCTCTGTGTGTGTGTCTCAGCTAAACCGCTGCAACCTAGCGCCTCGGGGAGCCGGAGTGGATGGGCGGTTTCCGCCAACTCCGGACACTTCCTCAAGTGTAGCCCAAGTACCTGCAGTCCCTTGGCGCGCTTGTAGAATTAGCTTTTACAGAACTAGCCCACACTGGAGCTATAGCGATCTGGAAGTTAATATTTTTTTCTTTGAAATAACATCAGCCCTAAGTTGGGAAGAGGCTTTCAGGTCGTTCTCAGGCCCACTTAGCATCGGGAATTTGTGGGGTCTCCTTAAGCAGTCCACAGCCAGACCCGCGCCCCACCCCCCTGCGCGTGCCTCCACTACTGCCTGGCGAGTGTGCTTGCCTGCGTCTCTTCCTGTCTCCTCAGTGACCCCCACCACACAGCCCTTTGTCCCTTGGCAGGCAGTAAGTGAATCTGAAGCCTTGGTCCCGGGTAGCCAAAGCGATCATGGGATGCCTGTTGGAATTTGGAAAAAGAGACGTAGAGACCTGAGAGAGGTCTACGGAATCATCTCCTCCAACTGTCCTTTCGCAGCTGAAGGCACCCAGGTACAAAAGAGTCTAAAGATTTTTCAAAGATCACACAGCTCTTAAAACCTGTATAACCCGCGTATGTCTTCTGCTTCATTGATAAAAGTGATGAAGCGGTTGGGCTTAATAGCGCTTTATTGGGTCTCAAAATACAAAGAAGTAAACATTTTAAAAAGGTGATTTAAATACAGTGCTACTCAACGCCTGTAGATTCTCGTTGGCACCATAGTTGAATTCCTTTAGAAAACAAAATCCTAGCCCTGAAATTAATGCAAGGAAGCAGACAGGAGTCCTGGGACTTTCCTATAAACCTCTGCAGGGCTGGAACAGGGATTTCCCAGAGGTCCCGGAAACAAGTTTGGGTGATCAGAATACTGGAGGCCCTAGTGAACAAGCAACTCGGGTGGCCTCTTGTGGGGAGGGCTGGCCAGATGAGCTTGTGTGGTCTCCTCCATGCCCAGCACCCAGCAGGGTGCCAGCTTGGTCTTATCTTCATTTCAGTCTTCCCTGCCATGTAGAAGTGGTTCCAGTTGGCTGTTAGGAGAAAATAAATAAAATACAGCCTAGAGTTTGCATAAGATCAGGATTGGATATTTTGACTCGGAGGGTTGTTGTTGACCTAGAAATGCCTATTGTGATTGTGATCAGTTATCCTAAAGAGAGTCTGGGTACTGATTGCCTACCCTTTTCCATCCCCCAACGTTTCTCTCCATGGTACCACCTTTCTCCCAGTTGGCTGGGAGTCTCTATGTTTGAGGGCACCAGACTCGGCATCCCAGCCCCTCATTTATAGCTAATTCGTTACCAAGTCCCATCCACGTTCTTTTGTGGTATCCAGGAAATTATTTTCCTGTCTCCATTCCCTCTGCTCCCTCCTCAAACCATGTCCGCGTTACAGTAAGAGTCTCCCCTCTTGACTTCTGGCCACGAGTCCCTTTCTTCATTTTAATCCATCGTCTTTCATGCTGACAGATTAATATTCCTAAAATTCTGATTGCACCACATCACTTCTTTCAAAAAATCACAATTGCTCCCCAGTATTCACTTCTATTTAAATCTTCTCTAGCCAGTATTTTTGGGGATCTGCTGTGTCAGGGAGTGTTACAACATGCTGAGGCTTAAACCAAGAACAAGACAATATCCTTGCCCTTGATTTGTTGACAGGCTAGCAGATGATGTATAGCCACCTGGGAGAGAAAGAGATGTAAAGAAAGAACCACAAAACAAAGCAAAACATTGGGAGTGTGCAAAACATCAAGGAGACACAGACGAGGGAGAAATATTTTCCTGCGTGGGAAGAGCTAGGAAAATTTCTGCTGGGCTTTGAAACATGGGGAGGAGTTCAAGGAGATGGGAGAGGCTGGAAGGAGGGGAAGCATGGCAGGCAAAGGGAAGAGCTTGAGCAAAGACCTAGAGATGTGAAAGTGTTCGTATGGACATGGTGGCATCAAGGCCATTCTTCGTCTGGATGTTTCAAACTTGCCTTAATTTGAGTCTACTTTATTGATCCAAGAGCAGCCCAACTCTTCCCTGCCTGAAATCCTTCACTCCACTTACCTGTTCTTTTTATTGTGGCCTTGTATGTCCCCTACCCAGCAGCTCAGAAATGCAGATTTCCCCTCTGCTGGTCTAAATTTTGCCAGGAAGTGGATCCCAGCCCTTCTTGCACATGCCCATTCCTCTCTTCCATGAACCCATTTTATGTGTTCCCCTGCATTCTTTGCACGGTCTCTGTATTCAGCCTGGACATGTCCTAGTGGGCAAGCCGCATCTTCCCAGCCACCCCAAAGTTTCTCCAGAGCAGCTCCTGGGTTTCTGTTCCTAGGGCCTCTCCCGGGCCGTGGGGCACAGTTCCAGCACGTTGCCAGCACCAGCGAACTTGAAAATGTGACTGGCTTTGACCTTCCATCCTACTTTTCCCTCCTTTCTCTTCTCTCCACTTGTCCCACCTTTTATCTTTCTGTGTGTGTGTGTGCAGAATTGTGATATTTATTTACATATGTGCAGATCTAAAGGTTGCACGTGTGTTTATCGACTGACTTCTCTTTGAAGGTAATGGTTTAGAAATGCTGTGCCAATTGCTAACGCAGGGCCCGGGCTGCCACTGGGAGGGGAGCTTCAGTGCGAGGCTCTGCCTTGAGGCTGCTTTGCTGACTCTTGCCCTCTTTCAGGATCCCCCCTCTTCACTCCCCTCTGCTTGACCTGTGCGCTGATGCCGGGCCACCCCTCATCTTGGGCCAGATTTGCCTTCTTTTCTTTCTCCAACCCATCAAAACTGACTTCTCCGGTTTCTGGAGCCTTGCTGGCCTGATGAATTCTTTCAGGTCAAGTTTAATGAGCCCTGTGTGTGCTGGGCTTGATGCTTTCATCCTTCCAGCAACCTGTGACAGGAACAGTATCATCTGCATTTTATGAGGAAGGAAACTCCGCTTACTTGCCTGAGGTCAACAACTCAGGTTTGGAATCTGAGTCTTAGAACCCAGCTTCCTAAGTCTGGTGCTCTTTCCACTATATCACTGTTTCCTGAAAGGGTTGTTTTCAGAACACCTGAATCAGAATTAGGATCTGGTGGGGAAAAAAAACAGATTCCAGGGTGGAGGCAGGGCCTGGGGATGAGCATTTTAAAGACAGCCTCAGGTAATTCTGCACGGCTCAGGTTTGAGGACCACTGCCCTAGGCTGCCTTTACAATGAGGTTCTAATGACAGGTGGTGAGTTAATGAGCCACGGTCCTTTTTAACAGAGGCCTTGACCTTGACTCCTAAGGAGTAAGCCATGGAGCAGAGCCCCCTTTTGGTCAAAGGGGTCTTCAGTTCAGTCCTGAAAGCATACTCCACACCTCTCCCCATCAGGCTCACTGGGAATGTATTTCTGGGCCTGAGCATGTGCTGAGGGAGAGGGACCAGGGTGGATTGGTTTGGAGACCCGAGTTGCCTGAGGTGACAGTGGACTGGGACTCCCCAAAGAGGGCTGAGCGTGTGGGCGTGGTGAGTCCCACCTCCTTCCCCAGAGTGGGGTCTGATCATTGACACATCTCCTTCATTCTACAGGCCTTTATTTTGCACCCTCCCACCTCGAGGCTTGGTTTCCCCATCTGTAACGAAGGATGGCCACATCCCAGAGGGCTGGTGTAGGGACTGGTGCACAGGCACATGGGGCATTAAGCAAAGGCCCGGCACCTAGTGGGTGCCCGGTGTCAGTTTTCATCCCATTTAACCGCTCTGAACCCAGTCAGCGCTTGGCAGGCTGTTGGCGCTCAATATATGAGCTCCAGAAAAAGTACGTCGTCTCAGGCCCCCTCGGGTCCAGGGGGTTTGTGTCTGAAGGGCTGAATATTGCAACCTTAATTCAAACCCAGGAAATGAACAGCCCTAGCTGTGCAGTAATAATAGCGATGATGATGATGATGATAACGATGAAGAAGAATTATCCATTCAACATCCTCTTCCCTCTCCATTTCCTTCCTACAATTTCCCTTTAGTTTCCTCCAAGAAGGACCTAAGAAAGAGGTAGGCAGCAGTTTGCTTTTATTGATGGTTACCTGGCCCGGGAGAGTGGTCCCTTTCTGCTTATCTCTTTTCCTTTTTCCCTAATCCTTTCCCTGAACGTACTGTGCATGCTGTCTTCTCCCATGAGCCTTACTCAAGCACATCACTGAGCAGTACCCCGGCAGCATTCTCCCTTAACCCCTCTCCTCTCGGGCGTGGTCCGGAGAGCCTGCTTGCACTGCACTTGTCCCAGAAGGGTGGCATCAGGCGGCCCAGGACCTGGGCTGGGCAACCCTCCCAGACAGCTGGCCGTCTGCCCTAGGGCTGGCCAGCAGCAAGGACCCAAATAATGAGTGATTAATGGGCGCCCCATCTAATCTCCTGCCAGGGGAAATGAAGGGCCAGCCGTGGGCTGGGGCTCGTCATGACCTGCTCCAGGTGGGCTTGGAATGCACCCAGCTCAGGATGGGGATTAAGGCTTGAAAGATGAGAGGAAATGAGATGTTAACCCTTTAGGTTGTGGCCCCCTGAGCCCCAGCAGGGAAATCGCAAGGGAATTATCTGTAGGCATCTGATGAAAGGGGAGCTTGGCCTCTGATTTACGGCAGGGATGCAGCCACATGACTCTGAGGGGAGAGCAGCAGGGTG
The DNA here is from genome assembly GCF_003031525.2 of Neophocaena asiaeorientalis asiaeorientalis. Lineage (NCBI taxonomy): Eukaryota > Metazoa > Chordata > Mammalia > Artiodactyla > Phocoenidae > Neophocaena > Neophocaena asiaeorientalis. The sequence goes on along the minus strand of NW_020173494.1, from coordinate 294,742 downwards.
AGACAAGTGATGTCTTTGACTTCACCATTTTTCTTGGAGGCTCAGGTTAATTTCTTATGCAAATGGATACGCGGACTGCAGGGAGGCTGCTCTACCTGCTTCCTTCTCGGAGACCTGATCATATCAGCACGTTACAAATTTGTAGTTGCCAAACAGACTTTTCCTTCGGTAACACAGTGCCTCTGATCCCTTGTCATTTCGAGGAGGATGGAGAAGGGCGTCTGGCACTGGCTGGACACCATCTTCGGTAGTGGGTCCACCTCCTTCGCCGGGTCAGGCAGCTGAGGGTGGGAGCCCTCCCGAGCCGGCTGCCTGAATTCAAGCCTTGACTCGGCCATGCTGGGGGGCCCTGAACAGTTCCTTAACCTCTTGTGCTGTAAGTCTTCCCGTCTGTAAAATGGGCATAATAATACATACATACATACTGTGGGTGAGAGTCCTGAGAATGTAAAAAGCTTAAAACAGCCTCAGGCACGTGGATGTGCCACGTGAAGGTTAGCCATCACTTTTTTCTCGCTTCTCTGGGAAGGATGTAAGCAGCTTCTCTTCCACACCTCTCACATTTGCTTAGGGTGATTGATCTCGATTGTTTGACCTCTAACCCTCACATGCCTTGAATTCTGGTCCCTCTCGCCCCTCCCTTTGCTACTGGCTCCCTGGCCTACAGCTGCCCTTTTGATTCCACTCCTTGCCCCCAGACCCTGCCTCCATGCTTGGCGGCCAGAGCTGGTGGACTGGGAAGTGACGCCTGCCCGGTCCTGTGGTGGCGTGGCCCTTCCACACCAGCGCTGCCCACAGCCAGCCTTGCTGTGACCTGACAGCCCAGAGAAAAGTGGCTGAGAGTAGGGAGGGCAGCTGCCTTGAAAGCAAAATTAGGAGCTGTGGAGACAGTCTGACCTGGGTGCAAATCACAGCTCTGCCCCTTCTTCTGGTTTCTTTGAGCTCTGGTTGCTTCATCCTTGATTGATGCTAAGAATAGTAACACTTATCTAATGGTCAAGAGGGTCCCACCCGACAGTGGACATGAGGCTCTTTGAGACTGTCAGTAGAGGGGGAGAGTTTATTGCTGGTTATAAGGTGAGTCTTGGGAGTGGAGCTGTGTGTCTTCAAGTTTTTAAGTCTTGTTACAGGGTATGCACTGACATCCTAGCCGCTAGCTCTGTTTAGTGTCTTTTCCAGAACAGACAAGTACTCTGGTCCTGCTTGACTTTAGTGATGTTTTAGTCAAGGCCCAGGGCTTCATTCTATTTTTTTTACTTTTATTAATTTTTACTGGAGTATAGTTGATTTACCATGTTGTGTTAGTTTCTGCTGTACAGCAATGTGAATCAGTTATACATACACATATATCCACTCTTGTTTAGATTTTTTTCCCATATAGGTCATTACAGAGTATTGAGTAGACTTCCCTGTGCTATATAGTAGGTTCTTATTAGTCCAGGGTTTCATTCTGCTTGAAGTTCAAAGGATCTTCTGGCCAGCTAAGGGAGAGGGAACTGCTGTTTATGGAGCTCTGTGTCAGGTGCTGGGGTTTACCTGCATGAACTTATTTAATCCTCTCCACAATCCATGTAAGCTAGACAATATTCTTCTTGTTGTACAGCCTAGAGAACTGAGGCTCAGAGAGGTTAAGGAAATTACATGGGCTCACACAGCAAGTGGATGTCAGAGTGATATTTGAATTCCAAGTCATCCGCCTCCAGAATATGTGCTCTGGGGGAACTACTGGGCCAGTTAGTGCCTCATTATAATTATAACCCGCTGAGAAGTCTAACTGAAACCACTTAAAAGTCTAATTGTAACCCACGTGAAAATTTTAAAAATTGACATTCACCATTTTAAAGTACACAATTCAGTGGTTTTTACTTTATTCACCAAGTTGTGCCACCATCACCATGATCTAATTCCAGAATATTTTCAGCACCCCTAAAAGAAATTCTGTACCCATTAGAAGTCATTCCCCACTCCTTCCTCTCCCAGCCTGTGGAAACCATGACTCTACCTTCTGTCTCTGTGGATTCTGGACATTTTATATAAATGGAATCATATAATACATGGTCTTTTGTGACTGACTTCTTTCACTAAGAATAACGTTTCCAGGGTTTGTCCATGTTGAAGCATGTATCAGTGCTTCATTCCTTTTTATTGCTGTGTAACCCACTTAAACTAAAAAGTAAGGCTGACTATTTTGCTTAGAGAAGGGGTGGAGTTACAATCGCAAAACAGATGTAGCACAAAGGGGGGCTCATTTTTTACTGTGGGCAGGTGTGAAAGAACCGTGCATATGGGGGCAGGTGGAGTGAGTACGGCTGCCTGAGTGTGTGGAGGCGGAGGCGAGAGGGAGGTTGGCTGGGTTCCCACGTCTGGGAGTAGCAGGGATGCCCAGCTTCTCTCCTCCAGGCACTCGTGCTGCCCTTGGCTTGTGCCACTGGCAAAGCCTATTGAGATGTGCCCTGGGTGCCATGGACCCCTGCCTGGGAGAGGCAGGCTGGAGGGTTTTGGAGCTGCCTTTGCCACAGTCTGCCTAGTTTCGGTACAGTATAGACAGTTTAGCCCCTGTACAGTCTGCTGCATAGCTTTTAACTCCACGTGGACCCCGGTGTCAAATGCTGTGTGCTGATGACGGCACTGATGATTTGCTTTTTAAGTTTCTAGATATAACACTTTATTTTTTTCTGATTACAAAGGTAAGATATATTTATTGCAGAAAACTTAGAAAACACAGAAAACACAAAGCAGAAAAATAAAAATCACCCATAATTTCCCAACCAATGATGACCATTATTTTCAATGTGTATCTTTATGGTGTCTCTCTCTCTCTCTCTCTCTCTCTCTCTCACCCTGCCCACACACACTTTTATAAAATCGGTATTATGTTAAACATATTGTTTTGTTCACTACTTTTTTCACTTAATAATTCATCATAAACATTTTCCTTCTGTACTAAATATTCGATATTCTTCAAAAACGTGATTTTTTTAAATGGCTGCAGTGTATTTTTTAAAAATATTAATGTTTGACTTATGATAAAAACCCTCCAGAAAGTAGGCATAGAGGGAACTTACCTCAACATAATAAAGGCCATATATGACAAACCCACAGCCAACATCATTCTCAATGGTGAAAAACTGAAAGCATTTCCACTAAGATCAGGAACAAGACAAGGTTGCCCACTCTGACCACTCTTATCCAACATAGTTTTGGAAGTTTTAGCCACAGCAATCAGAGAAGAAAAAGAAATAAAAGGAATCCAAATCAGAAAAGAAGAAGTAAAGCTGTCATTGTTTGCAGATGACATGATACTGTACATAGAGAATCCTAAAGATGCTACCAGAAAACTACTAGAGCTAATCAATGAATTTGATAAAATAGCAGGATACAAAATTAATGCACAAAAATCTCTGGCATTCCTATACACTAATGATGAAAAATCTGAAAGAGAAATTAAGGAAACACTCCCATTTACCACTGCAACAAAAAGAATAAAATACCTAGGAATAAACCTACCTAAGGAGACAAAAGACCTGTATGCAGAAAACTATAAGACACTGATGAAAGAAATTAAAGATGATACCAACAGATGGAGAGATATACCATGTTCTTGGATTGGAAGAATCAACATTGTGAAAATGACTATACTACCCAAAGCAATCTACAGATTCAGTGCAATCCCTATCAAACTACCACTGGCATTTTTCACAGAACTAGAACAAGAAATTGCATAATTTGTATGGAAACACAAAAGACCCTGAATAGCCAAAGCAATCTTGAGAAAGTAAAACGGAGCTGGAGGAATCAAGCTCCAGAACTTCACACTATACTACAAAGCTACAGTAATCAAGACAGTATGGTGCTGGCACAAAAACAGAAATATAGATCAATGGAACAGGATAGAAAGCCCAGAGATAAACCCACATACACATGGTCACCTTGTTTTTGACAAAGGAGGCAAGAATATACAATGGAGAAAAGACAGCCTCTTCAATAAGTGGTGCTAGGAAAACTGGACAGCTACATGTAAAAGAATGAAATTAGGACACTCCCTAACACCATACAAAAATAAACTCAACATGGATTACAGACCGAAATCTAAGGCCAGACACTGTAAAACTCTTAGAGGAAAACATAGGCAGAGCACTCTATGACATAAATCACAGCAAGATCCTTTTTGACCCACCTCCTAGAGAAATGGAAATAAAACAGAAATAGCAAATGAGACCTAATGAAACTTAACAGCTTTTGCACAGCAAAGGAAACCATAAACAATACCAAAAGACAACCCTCAGAATGGGAGAGAATATTTGCAAATGAAGCAACTGACAAAGGACTAATCTCCGAAATTTACAAGCAGCTCACGCAGCTCAATATCAAAAAAACAAATAACCCAATCCAAAAATGGGCAGAAGACCTAAATAGACATTTCTCCAAAGAAGACATACAGGTTGCCAGCAACACATGAAAGGATGCTCAACGTCCCTAATCATTAGAGAAATGCAAATCAAAACTACAATGAGATATCACCTCACACCAGTTAGAATGGCCATCATCAAAAAATCTACAAACAATAAATGCTGGAGAGGGTGTGTAGGAAAGGGAACCCTCTTGCACTGTTGGTGGGAATGTAAACTGATACAGCCACTATGGAGAACAGTATGGAGGTTCCTTAAAAAACTAAAAATAGAACTACCATACGACCCAGCAATCCCACTAGCAGGCATATACCCTGAGAAAACCATAATTCAGAAAGAGTCATGGGGCTTCCCTGGTGGCACAGTGGTTGAGAGTCCGCCTGCGGATGCAGGGGACATGGGTTCGTGCCCCGGTCCGGGAGGATCCCACATGCCGCGGGGCGGCTGGGCCCTGTGAGCCATGGCCGCTGAGCCTGCACGTCCGGAGCCTGTGCTCCGCAACGGGAGAGGCCCGCATACTGCAAAAAAAAAAAAGAGTCATGTACCACAATGTTCACTGCAGCACTATTTACAATAGCCAGGACATGGAAGCAACCTAAGTGTCCATCGACAGATGAATGGACAAAGAAGATGTGGCACATATATACAATGGAATATTACTCAGCCATAAAAAGAAACGAAATTGAGTTATTTGTAGTGAGGTGGATGGACCTAGAGTCTGTCATACAGAGTGAAGTAAGTCAGAAAGAGAAAAACAAATACCGTATGCTAACACATATGTATGGAATCTAAAGAAAGAAAACAGGTTCTGAAGAACCTAGGGGCAGGACAGGAATAAAGATGCAGATGTAGAGAATGGACTTGAGGACACGGGGAGGGGGAAGGGTAAGCTGGGATGAAGTGAGAGAGTGGCATGGACATATATACACTACCAAATGTAAAATAGATAGCTAGTGGGAAGCAGCCACATAGCACAGGGAGATCAGCTCCGTGCTTTGTGACCACCTAGAGGGGTGGGATAGGGAGGGTGGGAGGGAGACACAAGAGGGAGGAAATATGGGGGTATATGTATATGTATAGCTGATTCACTTTGTTATACAGCAGAAACTAACACACCATTGTAAAGCAATTATACTCCAATAAAGATGTTAAAAAAATATTTATGTTTGCTTAAACAGTCCCCTGTTTTGGACATGTTGGTTTTTTTCAGTTTTTCGATATTGTTTATAAATAAAACTGCTTATTTTCTGCATTTTTTGTACATCTATTAATGCATAGCACTCCTTCTGGGACAAAAGATATAAATACTCTTAAGGTATTTGATACATATTATCAAATTGGCCTTCCAGAAAACTATATAATTCCACAACTGTGCTACATTTTAACTTGAGTTTTACTGTACATGTTGCTTTGCCGAAGTACGCCTCCATTCCCCTGTGCCTCCCTCCTCCCCTCCCTTCTCTGTACCCCCTGGCTCACCCCACCTATCAGCATAGTACTCTAATTGCTCATATTGTTTTCTCCTTGATATTTGCCTATATTTTAATTTATGCATGTCTTTTTCACCTAGTATGATTTTTATATTAACATTTCTCTTGACATAGTCGGGGTTCCCATTTTTAAGCTTAATGACCATTTCCATCATTTTGCCCCCATCATGGTTTCCTTAGCCATTACCCATCCTCTGTTAGAGATCTAGGTGGTTTCTAGTTTCTTCCTCATCAAAAAATTAGTACTACCAGTTTGCTCTTTTGTTTTTTGTTTTTCTGATCTCCTGTTCCATTTTGGAAATTCAGTTCCTGGTCATGTAATTACTAGGTGCAAGGCAGGAGCTGTTCTAATAACATTAATGCTGCTGAGGGGCCTTCAGAGAAAAGGCACCTGGGAGGCCCAGGTGAGAGAACCCAGAAACAGAATGGATGCTCGTTTTGGCCTCCCTTTTCCCTTCTTTATTAGGTACTGTTCTTTCCTCGGGGGAACATGGGAGGAACTCAACACCTCACTCCTACAAGGGATATAAGAGGTGCTGCGAATTGGGACTTACCGGGTTCCATGCAGGGAAATGATGTCAGTGTTCGTACGGTGTCCAGATATAAATGGCGTCATACGATAGGTGGTCTTTTGTGACTAGCTTCTTTCACTAAGCATAGTGAAGGGGAAGATCTTGGCGGCTTCTCAGATTGTGCAAATACGCTTTCGTGGTTCTGCGTGGGCCTCGCCTTGCGTCCATTCACCCTGCTTCCAGTACTTTCTGAGCCCCGGCCACGCGTGGCAGCAGGACCCTCCATCGTAAATGGTGTGAGTTCCAGTCCTGACTTTGTCACTTAGTGCCTGTGAACAGCTTAACCTGTTCCAGCTTCAGTTTCCTCATTTGTGAAAAGGACTGATGATCACTGTACCTGCCGTCAGAGTGAGAGGAGACAGCGTTTGTTCATTCCTCTCTTGAAACCAAGGGACCTTCATGGGCGCTGGGACATCTGTCCGCCTTCAAGAGAAAGGAGCTGGCATTCCTGCCTTGGGGGGGCACTTACAGTCTTGGAGGGGCCAGGCGGGGAGATGATACGTGTGATAAAGGGAAGGCAGGGGCCCAGGAGAAGGGCATCAGCCTGACAGTGGTGGGAAGTCACAGCGACTTAAGAAGGGCCGCCCGCTGACATGGGAAAGGGAGGGAGGACGCAGAAGCCTGGTTTACGGGAGGGCTGCATTCTTGAAGACCTCACAGAATTCAGATCTCTCATCATTCAGACTGTGGTTTTCCCCAGAGGATAAATGTACAGAGCGTGCATGGGTGCGTGGTGCATTCTCAGAATGCATAATTTTGCTCGAAGTTGGCTTTTCACGCTGTCACTGTTATCACCAACACTGCACAGAGGGCTCACTCATAAACGGCCCACTTGGTATCTCAGGACGGTTTGGCTTCCTCGATAGCCAAGCTGCCGATGGTGGTTGTTACTGTCATCATCACGGTGTGTTTTCAATCCAGCACCACCATTTGACAGACCGTCTAGATCAGAGGTCAGCAAACTTTTTTTGTAAAGGGCCAGCGAGTTAATATTTCAGCTTTGTAGGGTCTTTCTTGCAACTAATCAGCTCTGCCTTTGGAGCACAAAAGCAACCATAGATGATACAGAAAAGAATGGACAGTAAAACCTTATTTACACCTACTGCAATTTGAATTTCATATAATTTTCATGTCATGAAATAGTATTCTTCTTTCAATATTTGTTCAGCCATTTGAAAATGTTACAAGAGCAGGCCGTGGGACAGGTCTGGCCCACTGGCCAGGATTTGCTGACCCCTGGTCTAGATGACTATAATATTTGAAAATTGTTTTCAGTTGAGTGAATGTTAAAAAAAAATAAAAAGAGTGAATGTTAAAATAGCCCTGCAGTCAACAAAATCACTCATAGACGTTCCAGTGATCATAAGAGTATAGCTAAGTTCACAAGTTCTATCAAAAGATTGTGGGTATTTATCAGCCTGGGCGATACCAATGTAGGCAAGTTATTCTAACGAATTTTAAAATTTAAATCATATTGTTTTAAAATGCATCAAATGACTTTATTAATAGTTATCTCATTCTATGTTGTGGTTCACATTGTATCCCATACCTTTGTTCGTTACTGTGTACCATCCTGGAATCTAAGAACTCTGCCTGCCTCTAGACAGTCTGATGGCCTATGGTGAGGGGTTTGGAGCTTAATTCTGGCTGGAAGTGTTGTTGTAGAAGCATGGGAAGGAGCACCAAGGCGTATGTCTGGCACATGGTGAATGTGGGATAAACTTTGTTCTCTCTTTTCCCTTTCTTTTCCTCCCCACCCAAATGTTCTGTATATTTGGTCAGCTCTAAAACATGCTGAGCCTCTTTGAAATTGTTACTTTGGTTCTTTCCACATGCAGTAAAGTCACTAACCTTTTTAAATGGAAACAAAAACAAAGGCTGTTAGAAAGCAGTTTCCCCTCCCGGGTCACCAGCTTTCCCTTGCTGGAGAATAAGCAGTGCTGTGCTGAGACCGCGGCCAGGGCCAGAAGAGAGGCCCCAGGTCCAAAGCAGGCGCCTCCAGCTGGGTGCAGACCCAGCTCTCCAGCCAGGAGGGGGGCGTCTGGTCTGCTGGCTGCTCTGAGGTCCACAGCTCCTGGGTGTATCTTGGTTTCAGAGATTCCAACGGTAGGAAAGCCAGGATCCTCTCCAGATGGGAGACCACCAGCCCCGAAGGTGACTGTGATGCTGTGGTTCTTGGCTCTCGAGTGTGCTTTTGCTGTGTGTGTTGGATGGAAGGCCCGTCTTGAGTAGACATGTGTTTGTGTTGTTCAGGGGGCTGACGTGCATAACCACGTGTGCTTTCTGGCCTGGGGTCTGGCAGGATGTGAAGAGAGGCAGCCACTATCCTTTGGCTGGTGAGATTTTGCACTGTTATGTTGGGGAGGGGGCTGGCATTCTTCCTGTGCTTTGGAGCTCTTTGGTTTATAGACGAGTGGTCTTGGAGCCGAGGGCATGGACGTTGAGTCCTGACTTTGCTACCGCTTTGCCATTTGATCTCCAGTAACCCATCCTACTCTGTCTCTGGGGTCACTAATTCCTCACTCCTGAATGAATGATGATAGCCATTTCTGGGGGCCCATTTCTCAGCTGAGACATGTGGGGAGCCTGGACTTTCACTCCCATCCAGCAGCAGTAAGGCGTCCTCACCCCTCCCCGCTGGGTGGTCAGGGGAGACCTAGTGGAGAGTCAGGACTCTTACCACCACCCAGTAGTAACGAGGCCATGCATCTCCTCCCACTCTCTGCCTTCCCCCAGTGGTGCCAGTGGAGGCCCTGTGAGGCACAGTGATGTGGCCCTCCTACCCCTCCCAGCCAGGGAAGTATCAGTGGAGACTTGTTGGGGAGCTGAAACCCCCTCCCCTGTCAGCAGTAATGATGAGCCCTCCTCCCCCCTTAGGAGGCCAAGTGGGGAACCTGGACTTCTGTCCCCACCTAGCTGTGATCAGGTAGGATTCCCCTTCCTCAGCTGGAGCAGTGTCAGAGGAAGCCAGCTAAAATGGAAGGTTTAAGTTAGTTCTAGAGCCTCATAACGTAATACCTAAGATGTCCAGGTCTTAATTGAAAACCACTCGTCACACCAAGATGCATGGAGATCTCAAGCTTAATGAGAAGAGACAACACTGAGGTGACAGGGAAGTGGCAATTATCTGGCGAAGATTTTGAAGCAGTCATCATAAACATGCTTCAGTGAGCAGTTATGAACATGCTTGACACAAACGGGAAAGAAAATAGAAAGTCTCAGCAAAGAAACAAAAGGCATAAAGAAGAACCAAATGAAAATTTTAGAATGGAAGAAGACAGTAACCGAAACAAAATCACACTGGATGGGCTATACAGCAGAATGGAGATGACAAAGGAAAGAATCAGTGAATTTGAAGACATAACCATAAACATTCCCCAATCTGAATGACAGAGAGAAAATAGACGAGAGGAAGAGAAAAAGAGCAGATCCTCAGGGGACCTGACATTTGGGTCTTTGAAATCCCAGTAGAGGGGAAAGAGGGTAGGACTGAAAAAGTTCTCAATAGACTAATTGCTGAAAACTCCCCAGGGTTAGGATGAGACACAAGCCTCCAATTCAAGAGCTTAGTAAGTTCCGAACAGGATAAACCCAAAGAAATCCATACCGAGATATCTCATGCTCAAACTTCCGAAAATAATTTTGAAAAAGAAGAAAGTAGGAGGAGTCAGTCTCCCAAGGTTTCAAGACTTAATAGCCACAGTAATCAAGACCGTGTGGGGTTGGCACAAGGACAGAAGAGAGAACCTAGAGGTGTGCCCATCTGATTTTTGGCAAAGGTGCTTAGGGAAATCAGAGAAACACTTACTGCAGTGATATGGATGGTGATTTGGAAGAGGCTGGTAGTAGATGGAGAGGAGAGGGGAGGGTTTACCTGAGAGACAGTTCCAAGCAAAGAATTGACAGCTGGCAAGAGATGAGGTCTTAGGGCTCATGGGAGGGGGAAATCACAGAAGCCCAGGCAGGCTTTGAGCTTTGTTCATTGGAAGAATAGTGATACCACCATCAAAGTAGGAAAGCTCGGCAGGAAGAGGACTTTGTGTGGAGCTGGTGACCAGGTCCTTTTATCATTAAGCATGTGTGGGCCATCAGCAGGAGGAAACTAGAAGTACAGGAAAACAGTCTGAATGAGAGGGTAGGCCTTGAGACGTTGGGTTTTTTTTTGTGGTACGCGGGCCTGTCACTGTTGTGGCCTCCCCCGTTGCGGAGCACAGGCTCTGGATGCGCAGGCTCAGCGGCCATGGCTCACGGGCCCAGCCGCTCCTCGGCATGTGGGATCTTCCCGGACCGGGGCACGAACCCGTGTCCCCTGCATCGGCAGGTGGACTCTCAACCACTGCGTCACCAGGGAAGCCCGAGACGTTGGGTTTTTGAGACCTCTGCATGAGATAATAATCAAAGAGGTGCTTACCCAGTGTACGGAGCTCATTAGCGGGGGATGGGTTGTGGTTGATATTTTTCTAGTCCTGGTTTTGGTCACAGGGGGAGCAGACAGAGGAGACCGGCAGGGAACAGACGCAAATAGCTGCTGATGATTGGGTTCAAGAAAAAGTGTACGGTAACGGTTTTCTTCTTGCTAAACCCAATTGTCTTTTACTGTCCCCCTTGACCTTTGGGTGACCTTTGACTCCAACGACTTGCCTCTCTTGGTTTCCTTGAAAATATTTCCTAATTCACAAGATGGCTGTCTGTTTTTCATTATCATAATCTTTTAATCATGGCACCCGATTTCAGCTTTACCTAATACCAGCCCATCACAGAGTTGTGTCAGGGAAATAAGACTAATTTGCTGGGGTTTTGCTTCCCTCTGTAAGGATATATGAGCCTTTCAGCCTACACCGCACAGCAGTGATTGTTACAAATCATTGACTAGATTCCTATCGCTTAAAAAAATAATGACATAACTCAAATGTCAATGCAGAAGCCCCAAGAGCTGAGCAGGAAAAGGCAAATCCTTCTCTCTGATGTTCAGAAGCGCCAAGGGCAGAGTATGTGGCCGGCTGATTTATGGTGGCCGAGGCACACGCAGCCGGGATGTGTTCTGGACGGGTAAGTGCATGGGGGCACTGAGATGATATGCTGGACTCAAGCTGCCGTGGAGTGAACGGGGCAGAGCACAACCTCGTACACAGCAGCTCCCCTGGCTCGGCCCAGGCTGCAGCCTGCATTGTGCACCCGGTGAATGTGAACTCAAGCAGCTCTCCAGGAAATGTGTATCTGATGCAGTGTGTCAGGGGACCTGAGAGGCAGCTTAATGGAGTGCTGACACAAGCCAGGACTCGACAGCAGGGCTTGGGTTCCCTCATGCTGCTGCCCTTTACTAGGGGCATATTGCTTCTGATGACCTCGGACACAGTGCTTCACTGCTCGCAGCCTGTTTCCTTCTGGGTAAAATGGATATATCGGTAGCACCTACCTCGTAAAGTAATGTTTGAAAAGTGTTCAGCGCAGTCTATCAGGTATTATACACTCAATAAAAATTAAAAATCTGTAGTCTGATGTGGACATGATGGGAGGAAGAGGAGGGTGGGACGAATTGGGAGATTAGGATTGACACATATACACTACCATGTGTAAAATGGATAGCTAGTGGGAACCTGCTATAAAGCACAGGGAGCTCACCTCGGTGCTCTGTGATGACCTAGATGGGTGGGATGGGAGGGTGGGGTGGGAGGGAGGTCCAAGACGGAGGGGATATATGTATACATATAGCTGGTTCACTTCACTGTACAGCAGAAACTAACACAACATTGTAAAGCAATTACACTGCAATTTAAAAAAAAATCTCTAGTCTGAGCTTTGCCTCTAATTAGCTGTGATACTTTGCACCAGTCAGCTTATTTCATTGAGCAATCAGTTTATTCATCTGTTTTTTTTTTTTTTTTTTTAGTTTATTCATCTGTGAACCATGATTACAAAATAATGGATTTGGAGAGTTGGGTTGGAATCTCCCAGTTTTTGTGTGCTTTGTGATTCTGTGATGAGATGTCAATCAGACAAGTCACAAAGGAAATGATAGATTTAAAGACAAAATAAAAACTTATTTGCGTAAAAGTTACAAGCAAAATTAAAAGACAAAAATCAAACCGAAAGAACTTGACAAAATAAGGGTCAGTGTCCTTAATATAGAAATATCTGCTTAAAAATCAACAGAAAACATTATGAACTGTACCGAAGAACTGGCAAAAGAGGTAAAAAATGCACAGAAGAGATAGTACACATGACTAATAAAAAACGATTCCAACTTTACTAGTAATTGAAGGAATACAGTTAAAATGATTTACTATATTTTTTTTTTTTTGGCCTATTGTGACTAACACACTGAATGCCCACCCTGTACGAAGCAAAGTTATTACTCAAAGGTTTCCTGCGAGTACGGACAGACCACATTTTCCACGCGCTCTTGCAGTTAGGTATGGCCATATGACTAATAGAATATGAGTGGCAATGATTTGTTAACGGCTTCTCAAAGCTGTTAGCTCAATCCCCCGTGCTTTCTCTTTTCCCTTGTTTGTTCACGGGCTGGAAAGTAGAAAAAAAACCAGCTGAGGATTCCAAGGCTCTAGACAATGGTGGACCCGCTAGATGAAAAGAGACTGGGTCCCTGGATGCCTGCGTGCCTGTGTGGAGCAGTGTGCCCCTTCCAAGCCACATCAGGCAATGAATTGAGCAAAAACTTTTTGTGGTGTTAAGCCTTTGAAACTCTAGGATGGTTTGTTGCAGCTCTTAGCCCACCCTAACTAATTATGGATCAAATTTGAAAAGATTATAATGCTAACATTATTGGCAAGTATGTTTATTTCATCCGCTTATTCCGTTTATTTCATCCAGATTTTAGGTGGGTATGCTCTTTTTGAAAACAGCCCATATGTAAGAAGGACCTTAAATAATGATACCTTTTGGCTTAGTGATTCTGGTTTTAGGAATCTACCGTAAGGATCTAAGCAGAGAAACAGATAAAGAATTTCCTATAAAGATACTCATCACAAATTCCAACAATAAGGGAACTACTTAGATATGTTATCCAGCTTCCATGGGGTGAACTATTATACAGTGATTAAATGAGATGTTTATGATTTAAAGTCAAAAATAGAATGCAAAACTGTATAAGTGATTTTGTATATGTAGAATAGACAATATAGCTAAGCATTAAGCATAGAAAAAAGACCAGAAGGAAGAACACCAAAAGCATTCAGAGTGGTTAACCTGGAATGTGAGGCTATGAGTAATTATAGCTCTCCTCTTTACGTTTTCCTGTAGTTTTCAATTTTTCCTCAATCAACACGTGCAATCGTATAGACAGTTTTTTTCTAAAAGACTATCCTATTAGCTATGTTCCACCCAGCCTTGAAGTCTCACCTAGATCTATCTTGTGGATGAATTTGATGCTTGCTGTCTGTGAGTTTGTCTTTTAGTGTTAGTGCACGTGGCGCACCCACTTCCCCGACGTGCGTGTGTGTACGTGTGTGTGGTGCACACCTAGATGTACACAGGTGTTTGCCAGAGTGCCAAGAGGCCATTTGTAGATGCCAGGACCTTATATCATAAGGAGGGGAAGGTGGACCAGGAGGGGAGCTCAGCCTGAGCCAAAGCTGCCATTAGTCTTATGGCCACCTGCCTTTGACCAAAGTTCATCATCACCTTGGAGAAGGCCTGGGTAGCACATCAGAAAATCTGTGTCTCCTGTGCAGAGCTCAGGCTGTGGAAGTCTGATCGTGTTTCCTTTGATGAGTACAATCCAGGGATTACAAATCACTCTTGGCAGAGGATACTGGGGAGAGGTTGAGTCTGAGTGGGGAAGAAGGCTGGAGTCTGTCTCTAGGTATCTTCGATTCCTAGGGAGGGTGGCCTGCATCACATCACAGCTGTTTATTCGTGTGTCCAAGCAGGGCAGAGAAGGTCACTGATGGTGTTAATTTCAGAAACAATTAGCAGTCGTTACAAAACAGGAAAGTCTCTATTCAGATTGTGGGCTGGGCATCAGGACGTTGGAAATGTAAGTATGGTCATGCTTCAAGAGAATGTCCTCCGAGTGAGATTGTATGTTAAGTTCTCTGTCATCACAGAACACCTGTTGGGCCCCCAGCTGCTGTTCTAGGCACCAGGAATATAAAAAATAAGTCTTTGAGAAAAGTTTTTACTCTTCTGTAGTGTCCTGTTATGGGGAGGAAAGGAAAGCACAAACCATGATGATACACTGCGGCAGTTGCTAGGTTGGAGTTCTGCATATGCGACTTACACAGAAGTAAAGAAATTTAACCAAGTTTATCAAGTGCTGTAAATCAAGTGACTAAGGAATATTTGGAGAAGAGAAAGTGCTCTTACTCCAAATGCATTTCTTCCTTCCATCTGCAGTATCATGTCATCCGAAACTGAAAAAGCAACTCTCTACAGAAGCAGGAACAAATGGCTCATTTATTGAAAATATCTTGCCCACCTGATATTTCTACCCTTGACAGTTTTCCTTAGTTACCTGGGAAGCGTTTTTTAGGACTGAGAACAAATATACACCACTTCAGTGTTGATGACCATAAAAATGATGTAGTTTGCATTGAAATCCTTGACTAATCTGTGTTGATTACCTAGTTTCTCCAGGGAAGAAAGGAGAAGTAAGGTGTTTCCTTTAATGAGTTAGCAAAACCTACTGTAATGTGTTTGCTTAATAGTATCCGGGGAGTTTTAAGATCTTCTTAACATTTTTACCTAATTCAGATTCTCTGGGTTTTCAGGATGCTCTGGGCAAGCCAGCCAGTTTGCAGAATGGAGGTTCAGTGGAAAGAAATGTGTTCTGTGGCTGGGTTTGAATGTGATGGGAAAAAAGGATGGGCTTTGCAAGGGGTAGGAGAAAAGCCCAAATACTGAGAGCAGAGGGAGTGTCAGGAGAACATACCTCTGGCCTCAGGTCAGGAGGGGGAGACTGGAAAGGTGAGGGGGGGGGGTTGCTGGGGCTCCAAGGTCAGCTTTCCTGAACACCCTGCTGCCTGAGGCAGGATCTCCTGAAAGGGCTGTGGCGAGGATGATGGCCAGCAGAGGGCTGGGGAGGGTCGGACCCTCCGTGGAGGCAGCACACATCTGCAGTGGGCCGGTGCCTTCATTCTTTCTCCAGGGCAGTCTGTAGCCATTCACTGAACACCAGCAATAGAACCTAGAGAGAAATCAGACATGGGCCAGCTTCCTAAGAAGTAAAAGTCTATTGGAGACACGTGCTGTTCATCCTCCATTCATTCATCAAACTTTTATTGCAGGGCCACTCTGTACCAGGCAAAGATGAGTAAAGATGAAAAGATGAATAAACTTATCCCTGGCCTTGAGAAGCTCCCCAACCAGTGAGGGACAAGCGTAAACAGAACATAAGAGCGAGCATGCCTGGTATCTGTCAAGAGAGATGATGATCCTTTCTCTTTTAAGCTTCTAGACCCTGTCCTGTACCTCCCATTGTTGTCTGGCAAATTTGCCCACCGTATTGTTAATGGTGACTCTTTTGAGAAAGGATATTTCTTTCTCAAAAGAATAACGTAAGTGCTAATAATAAAAGTCCACTGTGCTATTTACTTCCTTGGACTGTTGGCATTCCTTTTGCCTGTACCAGCCATTGGGCACTCAGTCTAGGGTAGTGTATCGTTGTGAAAGAAATCTTCATTTATGTATTTTTGTATTTATTTGTCTGCCTCAGTAAGAG
>NW_020173494.1:272530-278555 GCF_003031525.2 Neophocaena asiaeorientalis asiaeorientalis | reverse complement strand
CCCCCCCCCCACCCACCCTTGTCATATGTAGTACCTGGCACGAAGCTTCCTAACTCAATAGGTATTGAAAACTCATTAGCTGGTAACCTGATTGCCCCACATGCAAA
The DNA here is from genome assembly GCF_003031525.2 of Neophocaena asiaeorientalis asiaeorientalis. NCBI lineage: Eukaryota > Metazoa > Chordata > Mammalia > Artiodactyla > Phocoenidae > Neophocaena > Neophocaena asiaeorientalis. The sequence continues at coordinate 278,448 of NW_020173494.1, read as the reverse complement.
TGTTCGAGGACTTCAGGATCACTGGTCCCAGCCCTACAGGAGACATGGGACCACTCTGATGTGTTGCGACTTGAGGAACCCATTCAACGTATCCATTGAGACCTAGAGTGTTCCTTTATCTCTGAACTAGTACTCGAGATGGCACCTGGGAAAAGATGTAGACCAGCAGCAGACACAGACTCTGTTTTGATCTTTAAGCCAGCCTTGTTCGTATGTGGGTAGCAGGCAGTATCAAATGATGGTTAAGTGCATAAATTCTGGGCTCAGGCTGCCTGGGTTTGCATTGTGACTTTCCCACCAACTAGCTGGGTGACTCTGGAAACGTTATTTAACTTCTCTGTACCTCCATTTCTCAATGGTATCTCCTTCATGGGGTTGTTGTGAGGATAAAATGAGTTAATATAAAGCACTTAGAAAACCATCTGACACATGGTAAACACTCAGTAGATGTTTGCTCGAGTCCCCAGCTACATTATTATTATTCTTATCTGAAATAATAGGTTATTAAATTACTCATCTCGGCTCACTTTGCTGTAGGTGATGTTCATGGCACGGTCAAGTCATGTCCTGAAATGTTTCATCTCCCAGCAAAGAGGTGAGGTACACCCAGTCCCCTTGGGGTAGCATCCATCCATCCATTCATTCATTTGTTGAGTGTCTAGCTATGATTCTCTACCAGATGGGAGGTAGTGAGTCTAATATAAAGTGAAAAGAGGAGAAGCCCTGTGGTTGGTGGTCTGTATTCAAGTCCAAGCCCTACCCTCCACCCGTCGTGTGGCCTAAGTTTTGTTATGAGAATTAAATAACATGCTTATATTGCATATCAGGTGTGTAGTGTAGTAAAAGTTGATTCCTGACTTTCTTGACTTTTCTTCCACTTTCTTTTCAATGGAAGACAAAGGTAGGTTGGACGCACTGATGTTGGGGGCCGACATCCTGGTACTTCGGTCCACAGACAACTGGACCAGTCAGGTGGGGGCACTGCACACAGTGGGCTGGGGTTCTGAAAGACGATATTTCTGGGGAAGAAGCCCGTGCGTGATGGCGGGGAGGGCAGGAGGGGGATCTGGGGTCTGCAGTTGGGATGTGGCCGCGAGGTGGTCTTTCTGAACCCAGACCTGAGAGGCTGATCAGACCCTTCTCTTTAGGGTGCATTGAAATCAGGGGGCGTCTTGCAGGGGTTCTGGTCAGGCCAAGAGGAGAAGGGGCAGGAAGTATACTCAGAGGTGGCCTGTGGGAAAGGGGCAGCACAACAGCACCGATGTCCAGGGCACAGTGGCCCCTTCTGGGGTCAGGGAAGCCAGCTCCTGCCCTGGGTTACATCTGTTGTGGCCCCTCTTTCCGTCCCCTCCATCCCAAGCCTTCGTGCCTCCTGTCACATCCTTCCTGTTCCCCAGGTGTGTGGGGACTGTGACTTTGGCCTGAACCAAATCAGGTGACTTGTCCAGCCTTCCTGCAGGGTCTTTGTGGAAAGGAGAGCCGGCGGGGCCTCCATCGGCCAGGGAACATATGTTTTAACAGAAACTAGATCGTTCGATTTTTTTGTTCACTGTCAAGAAAGGTTATAAATCAACAGGAGCAAACCCCCAAAGGTGACTCGCTGCACAGATAGCATGTTTACTCAATCCCCGGCGCTGTTGCCAAATGGATTTTCGGGAAACCTCACTTTCATCAGGTCCCTCCCTGCTCCAGAACCTACAAGGGCTCTTTCTTCCCCATCTCGTCAAAATTCTCCTGGTGCTTGCCAGGGCTTGGATAACGTGTCTTCACCACATCTTCACAGTTTTACTCCTTCATCACAGTGAGAATCCTGCAGTGCCTTCTGATCCTCCAGAGCCAGGGCTTTTAAACTTTTCTGACCGGTAGCCACAGTGAGACATACTTACTTAGCCTTACTGTGTGTGATAAATGCTGGTATTTCCTTTTTTGTTCTTTTCTATTTCATTAAAAAAAGTGCAGGTCATGACTCACGCAGTTGGTTTCATGACAGCCTAATGAGTTGTGACCCACAGTTTGAAAAGCAGAGCTGATTTAGCACATAGTAATCATGTTAGCACGTCCAAGCTCGTACTGTTCACTGCAGGACAGGCCAATCAATCGAGAGACGAGCTGTTGGGGCAAGGAATAGCGACTTTATTCAGAAAGCCAGCAGACGAGAAGATGGTGGACTCGTGTCCCAAAGAACCATCTTACCCAGGTTTGGACGCTAGTTCCTTTTATAGAACAAAGAAAGGGAGGTGAGGAGGTAAAGGTGATAAGTTGTTAGCAGTATTTCCTGGTTCCGGCCGGACTCCAGAGGGGTTGTGTTAATTTCTTTCTTCCTGCAGCCATTCACAGGTAGGCCTGGTCAGGAAGTTTCCTGTGAGCTAAACAAAGGTATTTTAACTTAACACTCAGGCATGGGAGGCAGGGTTCCTGGAGAATGGGCCATTATGTATACTTTAAGCTCTAGGCAACATCCCTTGAGTGATTAATTTGTAGAAAAAGCAATAGAATACAAAAGTTAAAGAAACAGATCCAACATGGAGTCAGATTTGTTCTTCCCTCTTAAAATCATAGAGACCCAAGTGAATATCAGGAAATAGCAGAGCTGCTACCAGCTCTTCCAGGACACGCTCATCAACAATTTCATAAGATAAAAGTGACCAGTCTAATCTGACAAGAAGTTGGTCAAAAAAACATTCAAGAGTAATGGCCTCCACAAATTTTTTTTGATTGCACCCATCAGTAAAAAATGTTTGAGCATACAACGCTAATCTATGTTTGGTTATTTTTTTAACCTATCAATGTATGATGTGACCACATACACTCAAAATATAAATTGTAGAAGGGTGACATAAAGATGAAAGGGACCATATTTTAAAGTGACACGCTAATTGTGATGGCTTCATTCTATCATCAGCAAATATCTGAAGGCGAAATACACAGAACGAGGTTCATGGTTATCAGCAGCGGTTGTAAATCTATTTTCAAACTGTTCTGATAATTTAACATGCTTTTCTGGTTGACTTCTTGTCAGATTTGGAAACCACTGCTTTATAGCACACGCTCTTCCCTCAACATTGCCCTTCCTTTCCTGACAAAACTAAAAAAGCTCAGTTAGCCCCTCCTTTTGCTACCTCAGTCCACCAGAAATCTGGAGGGGGTGGAGGGAGTCCCCTTTGAGACCTCTTTCCCTTGCCCCCCTCACCCATTCATTTTCCACATTCTGGGGATTTTACTTCTCAGTAGGGGGTCAGCTCTTCCTGGGGTTTCCTTTGATTGCTACGTTCCCACCACGCTACTTCCTTTCTTCTTCCTCCCAGTTCCTCACGTGCCTTTACATGTGCGATTCCCTCTCCCTGGGATGCCCCCCTCCCTCTTCACCTGCCTGACTCCCGCTCACCCCTCAAGGCCCAGCATAAAGGTCTTCCTCAGAGAGACCTTCTCTGACTGCTGCCCAGTATACCTTCTGAGGCACCTTGCACTTTCTTCTTGGCTTCCCTGGGTCTTATCACAATTTATTTTTATACTTATTTATGTTTCAGTTTCTTTAACATGTGTAGCCCTCTAGCATCTAGATTGTAGATTGTAATTTCCTTGAAGGCAGGGACCATGCCTGCTGCGTGTGTGTGTGTGTGTGTGTGTGTGTGTGTGTGTGTTTATGTGTGTGTATCTAGCACCTAGGTCCTGTAGTCTCAATAAGTATCTGATATGCACAACAACCCTATGAGGTAGTTATAGACAGTATCCCCATTTTACAGATGAGGAAATTGAAAGCCAAAAGGGTTAATTGCCTAAGGTCACCTGCTTAATAAATGGAGGTACTGGTCTTAGATCCAGGTCTTTCAGATTACAATGTGTACACTCTTACCAAACACTTTGGATTGTTCTTTGGTAACCCACATAGGCTAAGGGCTGATTTTCAGTCCCATCTTCCTTGCTGATACCTGACCAGCCCTCTCTAGTGATTCTCCTTCTCTTGAATTAGCTTGATTTATGCTCAGGGTCTCTGTATAACACTATTTACCCTGTGTTGTTCTGGATAACACCAACCTTTTCCCACACAATTCCATGTCCCTAAATCTTATCCATGTAAGCTAGGTTGTAAAGCAAGACTCTGCATTGCCTCATCTCTTGAATTCCATAGCACCTTGGAGAGGACCTGAGCACCCCACATGAGTAAATAATTACTGATTAGTTGATCATTATCAGCAGCTTGGCAAAGATCTCATCTGACTCCCAAGTTAAATCCCGTCTTTGTGCATATCCGCTTCGCAGCCAAGAGCAAGAAGACCGTGCCTCGGATTCAGAGGAGTTTTAACTGTTCCAATTTGCACTTGTTGGCCTTCTTCCTGGTGGATCTCAGTGTAACTTTTGGCTGAGAGCCAAGAATTTAAGGGTCTTCAATACCATGAGTAATTTCATGAGTTGCTGATGGCTAATTAGGAGCGATTACATTCAAGAGGCTTGATTTTCTTACTAACCCCCAGAAAGGGCTGGTGGTAACTTTAAAAATCTTATTTCCCCCTGCAAATGGAATTTTCTGATTCTCCTGACCGTCTTTTCGTAAGTCCTTGTAATTTATCCCCCATCTCCCGTTTCTAGTGAGAAGGAAATTTGCAGTCCTGAGAAGAATTTGGAAATCAATGATTTTGGAAAACTCTGGGGTTCAAGCCAGGGATTGAACCCGGGCCACCGCAGTGAAAGCGCCTAGCTCGGACCACCAGGGAATTGTGCAGAGCTGCTTTTAACTGAGCGTCCTCTCTTCCAGGCACTGGGCTAAGCATATGACATGTGTCCATTCATTTAATCTTCATAATCTGCCACAGTTCTTTGGGCCATATTTTTTGAACAGTTTTATTGAGATGTAATTCACATACCATACACTTCTCCAATTTAATGTGTACAATTAAACTTTCTTTAGTGTATTCATAGGATTGTGCAGTCATCTAAAATCACAATCTAATTTTAGAACATTTTTGTCACCCCAGGAGGAAACCTCAGACCCTCGAATTAGCCCCTCCCCACCCTCCAGACCTTGGTAACCACTAATGTATTTTTTGTCTCTATAGATTTGCCTATTCTGGACATTTCCTGTAAATGGAATCATATAATAAGTGGCCTTTTGCATCTGGCTTCTTTCACTTGTGTAATGTTTTCATGGTTCGTCTGTCTTGTAGCATGTATCCAGACATCATTTCTTTTTATGGTTAGGCTGTATTTTTACCCCTCCTGTACAGTTGGAGAAACCAAGACACAGAGGTGAAATGACTTTCCTGTGGTCAAGTAGCCTTCAACGTGGATGAAGCAAGATTTCCAACACGCATTTGCCTAATGCCAACTCTGCTCTTAGCTTAGAATCTGAGGTAGTCATACTGATGGGAGTTTATTAAACATCTTCTATGGTTCAGTCACTGTGCTGAGTGTCCTGTAAATTTGTTACCTCATGTTCATACATAATCTGCTTTCATTTGGGCAATCTGGTAACCATAATTGGGCATAACTGGGCAATGGTATTTTTGTCCTAATGTCTTCCATTTGCTCACTTCCGGTTTAATTGGCCAACTTAAGCTGCAGAATCTTAGGCTCTAGAATCTTCCTAAGCAAACGATGCTAAAAATAGCATTGTTACTCTTCTGTAGGAGTTGAGTGCCACCCCCATCTGCAGAAAATTGGCAACATCTCTGAGGAGCCCTTGCTTTTCCTGGGATACCCAGCATCATGGTTTCCTGTTTCCTGGAGTCTCTCAGGTAAGTGGAGAACCTTTTAAAAAGAGAACAGGGAAATAAGAAATTTGATATTTGAATTTTACTATATATTTCTTATAATAACTAGCCTTGAGGGCCTGCATCTCACAGATATTTTTTTTTTTTTTTTTTTTTTTTTTTTTTTTTTTTTTTTTTTTTTTGCTTTTCTGCCCCCTCCTCACTCCCTGG
>NW_020173494.1:268077-271728 GCF_003031525.2 Neophocaena asiaeorientalis asiaeorientalis | reverse complement strand
TTTTATTTTTTTAATTTTTTTTTAGTTTTTTGCCATACGCGGGCCTCTCACTGCCGTGGCCTCTCCCATTGCGGAGCACAGGCTCCGGACGCGCAGGCCCAGCGTCCAAGGCTCACGGGCCCAGCCGCTCCGCGGCATGTGGGATCCTCCCGGACCGGGGCACAAACCCGCGTCCCCTGCATCGGCAGGCGGACTCTCAACCACTGCGCCACCAGGGAAGCCCTCACAGATATTTTTTATATGCTGTGTACATATGTGCAGTAAGTTTGTTATTCACAAAGGCTGCTGAGGCCTGGGGAACTGTGTGCTATGGTGAGAGGTATTTTGGACTGAGATTCAAGTGACTTAGGTTCGATGCTGTGCTCTGCTATTTTTGCTGGGAAACATCTAGGACTCAGATTTTTTTTTTCTTAATAAAGATGTCACTGGATTGGTGGGTATTTATCATGGTTGCACAATAGAATCACCTGAAAAACTTTAGAAAATATTGTCCTCTGGCTGTATCCCCACAGACTGTGACTTAATTGATCCAGTGTATTTAGAAGGTGACCTCTCTGGTCCCTTCCGTTCAAAACATCTATGACACACCTGTATGTTTTATTGGATACAGATATCAACCATGCCAAGTAAGTAGAACAAGTAGTATCGTCTCTGTACGCAAATCAGAAAACCAGTGCTTAATTCCTGGTGCTCACTTCCTTCAGGGCAGAGTCAGGGAAGGGGCTTGGTGCTCTAGAATCGAGGCTGTTTTCAAACTTTCCTTAAAATGATAGACCCCTTTAAAAATTCTTCAGTCAAAATCCTATGTAAAAATCTCAACATATAAATAGCCAGCAGCAGCATTTTGTTAAGAGAAATTTATTTTAGATGTTCGAGTTTGTAATACTTACACATTATGAGATTAATGAGTCTGTTTGGATAAACATCAAAATTTGAAATCAGATTTATGGATGATGGCTTGTACATCAGTCTCAGCATCTAGTTTCTTTGGCGACTGGTTTTAGCTGCATAGTATTAACAAAATCTTGATCCATACAGGTAAGTAATGGCAATTGGTAACAGTTCTTCAATGCAGCTCATTTTGCAATCTCAAGATACTCTTTAAAGAAATTGATTCAGAATCTAGAAAGGGAAAGGAAGAACTTTTTGTTTCAAAGTTGAGTCGCTTAGGGAGGGTGGGAGGGAGGGAGACGCAAAAGGGAAGAGATATGGGAACATATGTATATGTATAACTGATTCACTTTGTTATAAAGCAGAAACTAACACACCATTGTAAAGCAATGATACCCCAATAAAGATGTTAAAAAAAAATAATAATCAACCCAAGTTCTTCATTCAAAAAAAAAAAAAAACAAAGTTGAGTCGCTAAGGATATCTTGTAGTTTTTTTTTCCCCCCTTAACTATATGTTAGTCCCAAATGCCCAGAACTTACACTGGAAAGTAAAACGGTCTGTAATATGTTATTGTGACAGTGCCACATGTGATGGCCCAACCAGGGCTAGAGCATTTGCCAGACAGATGCTCTTAGACCCATGCCTGGCATTTCACTGAGTGTGGTGTGTGTGTGTGAGCTTAGTCTGTAACTGCCTGTATAATTTTACATGAATTGACGTGTGCAGGCCTGCAGTCCAAAGACCCATGCAGAGCTATAAGCTTCTTCATTAATGACATAAACAAGTGTGTCAAAAAGAGTCAGAGAAGGCAGGAAAAGCTCCATCCTGAGGCTTCTGCAGAATCCAGCCATGAACAGAGCAGCCCAAGTCTCTTCAGGGTTAGTCTTTGGTATCTAATCTAAATTAGCATGGGTGCATTTTTTTTTAGCCATAGTTTAAAACATAATTTAAAAGATATTTCAAGGCATAAAATACGTATCCAGTTTGTGGAAGCTCCAACATACTGCTGTAAAACCACAGGGGAATGAGAAATGCAGTTGGACCACTGGGTCACTTTAGGACCACAGCATATTTGAACACCAGGACCCAATGGGAGACACAGAAGTGGAGGTCGCAGTCATATATTGAACTGGATTGAAAAGAGCAGCAGGTAAAGCCTAAGTTTCCCCATGTGGTAAGCAAGTGTAAATCTAGCTGCCATCAGAAAGGTCCCTACGAGTACTGAAGACCCTCAAAATTGTGGCCACCCAGGCTGTACAAGAAGGGCTTCATTTGAGAGATGTCCCTTTTGCAAAGTTTTTTTTTTTTTCTTAATGCTTGGAATTTTAATTGATGCCCCTGCCGTTAATCTCTGTAATGATCTGTGATACGGAGGCCATCTCCCTTCAAGGGAGGCTTGGTGGGCTCACCTCCAAGCTGTGCATTATTTCATTGAAATTGCCCACAGACTAGAAATTAGCAGGGTGGGAGTTGTTGAAAGCTAGATGTGGCCTTGCTACCCTCCGGGCAGAACTCTGGAAGTCTTGACAGGCCTCCAGGATTATGGTCCTGCTGAAGGGATTGTTTGAACAGAGCTACTCAGCAGGACGTTTCTCCAACAGTCCTGCTGTAAGGACTGGGGAAAGAAAATGTGAGTTATGAGGATGGGAGGGTCTTTGGGAGAGCTCAGCTGAAGATTTCCATCAAGTCTCCTTCTTCATAAGCCAGGTACTCATAAACCATTCTGCATTCTGTTTCTAGGGCCACGTAAATATATTTTAACCCGACAAAAACAAACAAACAAACAAAAACTGGAGTATCTTTTGTTTAAATGCCTTTCAAAATGTTCTGGGGGAAAGAGCTATGGTTACTTTAAGAGTGAGAGGTCTTTGATAAAATCGGTAGATGAGAAGCACACAGAGAAACACAAATATTAAGGGCTTTTTAATACTTACCAAGGCAACCATATACATAAAGATCCATAGGAAAAGCTGGAGGATTTCTCTACCTATAGAGAAAACACCAGAGAAAAATTGGGAGTTAGCTGCCAAGAAAATCCCTGAGAGGAAAAAGCACTTAAGGGGATTCACAGTTCTGATATGCAGAGATTTCGTTTAAAAATCCCTCCCCAGTTCTTGCCAAGCCACAGGGAAACAGAAAGCCAGCCTCCCCGTCATTGAAAGAGATGGAGAAGCCCTGAGTATTAACATAGCAAGAGTGTCTCTGCCCTGCTCAGAATCTGTAGTAATCAAAAGAACCACGGTTAAACCCAGTAGCAGAAGAGACACTAAGATTTTAACTCTAGATGGAGCTGGTTAGCGAGTTGCCATTGAACCTTGGACAAGACTTGGATGCCATGCAAAACTCAGGGCAGGCGAAATCCGTTTGGACCAAAGGATTGGTCAAGACTAGATTAAGGTTTGTCACCTGTTACAAGTTAGAGAGGAAAAGGCACTAAGTAATACAGAAGTGTATATATTTCTTAAAGACTTGCTCCAGATTATTCACCTTTTTTTGGGTATGCACAGTTACATCTATGTGTGTTTTTTCAGTGCTTGAGTGGAAGGAAACTCAGTTTTCTCCCTAGAAGCAGTGTAACAAGTGAAGATGGCCACGTACCGTGGCCAGCCAACAAAGTCTCTTTAGAGCCAGTCTGCTTGGTCAGGGGCTCTTTCTTTACCTCATGGAGTGCTTTTGTATAGTTGATACAAGTTATCTTTGAGATGAAAACACAGAGGAAAACAAAACTATTGAAAACGCCAAACAAGTGGTTAAAGT
>NW_020173494.1:241742-267833 GCF_003031525.2 Neophocaena asiaeorientalis asiaeorientalis | reverse complement strand
GGGGGGGGGGCGGATTCTTATTTTGAATAGTAGTTTTTGAAGAAATGCAGATGTAATTAGAGGGATTATGGGGTTAGATGGTGATTTTTATGGCTCTTACGAAGGAGAGTTCTGGATCATTTTACAGGTTGATGGCCCTAGGTCAAGTGTCTGGTTTTAGTCTTCTGAAAAGTAAGGCTTTTCTTTTCCTTGATACACACAGTAATATTACTGTAATTCCTGTCAGCTACTTCGCTGAGAAATACAACCAGAAGGGATTGAGGAAATGAGAGAGAGAAAGGCGGTTGTTCTTGGGGAACTGAAAAAGATCCTGAATACAAACAAGAAGGAAGGGGGTTGAGAAAGTTTACTTGTAAGTGTGAGAAAGAGAATGCCCAAAGTAGTGATAGCTGAGACTCCCCTCGGAGTGGAGAAATATGTGATAATTGCGAAGGGTCATGGGATCAATTAGAGTCCCCATGCCAGTGATCAAGAAATGAGGTGAGGCTTCCCTGGTGGCGCAGTGGTTGAGAGTCCGCCTGCTGATGCAGGGGACATGGGTTCATGCCCCGGTCCAGGAAGATCCCACATGCTGCGGAGTGGCTGGGCCCGTGAGCCATGGCCGCTGAGCCTGTGCGTCCAGAGCCTGTGCTCCGCAATGGGAGAGGCCACAGCAGTGAGAGGCCCGTAGGAGGTGGGGCAAGAGGAGGAGGGGGAAGAGAAGAGGCCAGGCTGGGATCCTAAGTATTGAGCTTCAGGTGTCAATAAGGCAGGGCTGAGTTGGTGTAGCCCGCATCTAAACCACTATCCAGGTGATGCTTAATAAATATTTGTTGAATATTGAATGAATAAGTTAATAATTATCCTTCGTGTGGGAGAAAAAATGGAGAAGATTCTTCTTTCCTGATTAGGATCTTCAGTTAACTATAAAAGTAGGTTAAAGCAGAAGATCATACAAATGATATAGACACACACCTTTAACAGTTTATTTTTAACTTAAAACACATGTACATTCACTCACCAAGTTTTTGATATGGGGGCCAAGGACTTTTCTTTGAGTGTGAACCCCGATTGTCTTTCTTGCACCAACCACACCCGTAAGCATTATCTGAGGTTTCTATCTGGGTTTCTTTAAAGTGGAATGGGAATCTAAAGACATTTGCAAAGCAATCTGAGTATAGAATGATTCTGGATTTTTATTATTTTTGCCCCTAATCATTTACAGTTGTCTCATCCACACCTAATTTGCCAGGTTTTTTTTGTTTTCTTTGGCAACTTGCCTTTATTGAGTCTTTCCAAAGCATTCAGCTTCGTTTGTGTAGAAACAACTACCAACTACTCTTTCTTTTTGCATTCTGCTTCATGGACCTGTGTACTATTTGAATATTTTATGTAATTACAAAGCCCTGGCATCGTCAATTTTGGGACCATGGTTAAACTCCATATAAACACAACTCGTCTGGTAGATGCAGAAGAGTACAAGTGTACCAAGGAAGAACCTGCTGGAATCTTTTGTGGGAAGCCCGGTAGGAGCCATCTGAATGGTAGGCATAGAGGCTAGCAGGAAATAAAATAGATTTTTGGAGGACTGCCCTGGCAAACCCACCCCTATAAAATGATGGCAGGCTTTCAGACAGTATTGATTTTTCTTTATGCCTGGCACAGTCCTACACCTGGCTCTCATCCTCATCACTCAGAACTTGACTGTGGGATTTGCTAGAACCTTCTGTACCAAAAAGGGTTCAGTGGAGTCAAGGTGTGATCATTGAGCTGCCAACTACCTGTTCCTTGTATACTCGAGTGCATTTATATGACTCAGGTTAACATTGGTACCCCTCTCACCCCGGGATCAGAATCAATATCTCCAACTTGTAGAAACCCACCTTTTAGGATTGTCTTTTTCCTTCCCCAAGTTCTGTTTTTCCAACAGAGAATTCTGGGATGTACTTAGAAGACACTTTCCTGATGAAAGTGTCGGTCACAGCAGCACTTTATATTTCTTGGTGACTGGCATTTCCTCTCTCTCATTTTTCTTTCTCCCCTCACTTCATTCTCTCCTTGCATTCTTTTATTCACTTGCTACTGATTAGCCCCGAGTCTGGACCAAGAAGGCGCTGGTCATTCTGCTTGCTGCAAAGATGTATCAGAACTGTTTCCTCAAGAAGCCTACCATGGAGCAGGGGAATTTACCAAAGGGTCTTGTGTCTTCAAAAGCTGTGCTGTGGGGCTTCCCTGATGGCGCAGTGGTTGAGAATCTGCCTGCCAATGCAGGGGACATGGGTTCGAGCCCTGGTCTGGGAAGATCCCACATGCTGCAGAGCAACTAGGCCCGTGAGCCACAACTACTGAGCCTGCGCGTCTGGAGCCTGTGCTCCGCAACAAGAGAGGCCGCGATAGTGAAAGGCCCACGCACCGCGATGAAGAGTGGACCCCGCTCACCGCAACTAGAGAAAGCCCTCGCACAGAAATGAAGACCCAACACAGCCAAAAAAAAAAAGAAAGCTGTGCTGTGACAGAACACCTCACTTTTCCAGAGACCCCAGTCCAGAAAACTCAAATGGCTGTGAGAATTGAGAGCCTGGAAATAAGCAATAAAAACCAATATGCAATTAGAATAGGTGTCCATAAGTCCATGCTCTAAAATGGAAACATTTACTCCACGAAAGCCAGGCAGGCCTTTTCCCTGAGCCGGTTTGATCTTGGCTTGGCTGCAGCTTGGCTGTCTAACGGTTTCCGAGGCCAAGGCGGACCCGAAGGAAGCCGAGTTAAGAGGCGCAGGCTCATCTGTAGGAAGGTAAGCGAAGCCTGCCTGACGGTAGGGAGGAGCTGGCCAAGGGCCAACTGGATTCAGAAAGCCTCAGGCTTCCACGGTGCCCTCAGGCTGCTGTGCTCCAAGGCCGCCGCCTTATGCCACACAAATTGATTAATACTCACTCTGGTGACTCTGAGCCATCTAAACAAGGTTGCCTAAGCGCAGCAGACACTGTATGAGTAAGCAGGGCAAAGAAACAGAATGTATTTTTTTTTAAGTTTGGGATTTCACTGGTAAGCTTCAATTATTTTAACATTTAGACTGTTGTCCAGTGAGAGTGGATGCATGAAGTTTTACTGTATCCACTTATTTTCTGATTACTTTTTGCAAGCAACGACAGAAAGTAAAACAGACGTGTGTTGCCCCAGCCTTATACAGACTGCGGAAGAAAAGCAATGTTAATAAAATGGCAAATGCTTGGTTTCAAGGTGTGTTGTGTCCTGGGAGGCCCCAGAGCACAGTGGTTAAGGGTCCAGGCCAAGAATCTGACTTTGGGCATTGAAATCAGGCTTTCCCACGCATTAGGTGTGTGTGCCCTTCAATAAATGACTCTCAGCCTTTCTGTGCCTCAAATGCCTCACCTGAAAAATGGGTGTAATCAAAGTGTCCGATAGGATGGTTTTGACAATTAAATGAAATAATACTTGTAAGCGTTGAGATCAGTGGTAACCACGTAGTCTTCTGTCATTTGTAACCCATCTCCTTCTCTTGCTGCCTTTACTCTTTAACTGCTGTCAGAGGAAGGCAGAGGGTTGAGCTGAACACAGTAAAATGCACGCTTAGCAAAAATGTTTGCGGGTGGAGATTTCGCTTCGATGCTAAGATTTTGGCTCTCTTTTGTGAAGGTCAGTATAATTTTATTCACGATCAGCTTGCTCCCCAAATATCTCCTGGGTTGTATTAACTGAAAAGGAAAAAAGTAAGGTTTTTTATTTTTATTTTTTTGCTCTTTTGCTTGTTTTGTGACTTAATATGCTCAAGTGGCATTGAATTCATTGAGATAATCCGAGGTACACAGAGGCTGTGACATGATCCACCCTCACTGGAGTCAAGGATGATTGGGGGAGGGGGGTGGGAAGGGGTTGGCCCAGGCGAATACACAAGGGCAGAGTCCCAGTTCCGTGATGTCAATCTTGTACCAAATTTCAGCGGGCATTATTTTCTACAGGAAATGAAATGTTAGAGTGTTTCAAATCTAGAACAGGGCTGGGTAAACGGCATAACTTTTGTTGTTCTGATTGGTGTGAAATGTTGGGCTGCTTCTCCTGCAAGGTGAATCGGAAAGTCTCGCTAGAAATGTGGCTTCCGCCACCGCTTGGAGGGGAGAGTGTGATTTGTTTGCCAAAGGCCCTGGTAGCCTTCTATCTGTCAAAACGTTGCAAGCCGGGAGCGGTTTGCCAAAGCAAACTATCAAAGTGGAATAACACACGAGTCGCACACACACAGACACGCACATGCTCTCCCATTCCCCAAACATTAATTTCGAACTGGGTCAGGAGGAGCAAGAGTTTGGGCCAGGTTGTCAGTGTTTTAAAGAGGTGTGGGCACAGCTATGGACTAGCAATTAGACAGGTATGTGCGAGCAGGCTGAGGTGTCCTAAAACGGAGCCTACAGAGTAGGGGTGGGAACCTTACAGCCCTTGGCTGAGTTTCATCTGGCCCCTGGGGTTATATATTGCTCTGGCTGGTGTGATTGCAGCGCAAAGAATAATTTCCCCTCTGGGGGAATTTATTCTATTCCATTCAGAGCAGAGCCCATTTACTAACTAAGGTTTTATTCCAGCAAGAATTTTATTGGGTATCCCTATGCATTTTAGCCTCACTGGGGCCCAGCTTGATGAAGAGAAGAAGCATCTGAACATCTAAACATAACTTGCATAGCATTTTTGCAACAAAAGCACCAACAAGCATCCTGCTGCCAGACCTTGTGTAAATCCTATGAGGATGAATTTTTGGAAAGTCACGTAGAGACTCAAACGCACACTGATTCTTATAAATCCCTCCTAAAAGAGCTTTGCAAAGCTCCCAGAGTTACTTTGGACATTTTGAAATCCATTAATCCACACTCTTTCCACTTATCTTGAAATTTCACAGGTCATAAGAGGATGAAGCCTCATTCATTAAATCAATGAATTAAGCTCTTCCTATGTAGCAGATACTTTCCGAGGTGCTGGGAGATAAAGTAGTAACAAAACAGACTCCCTGATCTCGTGGACCTTATATCCTAGTGGGCAGAGGAAGAAATTTAAGTGAATAAAGACATCCTGTGTGAAATGGAAAGTGCTATGGAGAAAGAGAAGTAGGCTGGGCTGGGAGAGGAAGTCCTGTTTTATGTAGGGTCAGGGAAGCCTTATGGAGAAGAGACACCTTTGGGCAGACACCTGAACGTGGGGAGGGGTAACCATATCTGGGAGTAGAGTTGACCAGGGAACCCTGGAATGCAGTCCCTCCAAGACAACAGGAAACCTAGAATTTTCCCTTCTCCCATCTTTCACTCTCTCTCCCACTCCAAGTCCCCCGACTGTTATGGAAGTGCAGCCTGGGATGAGTGGTTATGCAAAACGGCTCCTGATTGCATTACAAATATGTGGCTTAGGTGTGTGCCAAGAACTTTGAGGGGCTGAGGTGTAACGCATTTCTGGAGCTGCTGTTTGTTTTCTTAACAAAACCACACCAATCTGGTTTTCTTTTTAAATGAGTAAACAGTGCCAGAATGTGTTACAAATGATTCAGATTCGTAGGTATGGCTTCATAAGGTGCTTTCTTGTGCATGAACTCATTTGAGGTAGGTGGGGCGGGTTCTATTATTCCCATGTTACAGATGAAGAAACTGAGGTGCAGAGGTGCTTTGCCCAAGGTCATGTAACCAAGGAGCACAAGGTTGTATCCAGTAAGGATACAACTAGAAAAATAACTGTTCTTTTCCCATCACTGTGTTCACACCCTCTCCTTTTGATACCCCTGCCCGTACCTGGAAGACAGCTTAGGCAGTTTTCTGGTCCATTGCAGGCTTAATGAGCAGTCTGTCTTTCAAGTATCAAAAGGCCCCAAAAGATGTGTGTATGTGAGGGAGGGGGTAGCTTTAATGGTTGAATGCCCATCCTTCTAGAAGTTTTAGTTTTCCTTCAGTAGCTTTAGCTTTTGTTTTCCTTGAGTACTTTCTGGGTGAATCTAAGGCATCAGTAACTTCACCATCCAGGCGTGCACCCTTAGCCCCCTGTGTGCCGAGCAGCACAGATCCATGTGCCTGTGCCTTGGACAGTACAGAGAGAGAACATTTCCATTGTTGTAGAAGGTTGTCTTGGACAGCACTGGCCTAGAGCCTCAGCAAGTTTTAAATCATTCTTTGATTCTTTTCACCACTAATTTTATATTTTTCTGAATAGATTCCTTACTTGGAAGGATTTCATGTACAGATATGCTACATTAAAAGAAAGTCTAGTCAGATATAAAATCTTCAGTCTCTCAGCCAATTTAAAGCTTCTTTTTTCCCCCCATCCTGGGCCTGGTCTGGCCTCAGACCCCTGTAGTGGGAAGAGAGGGCTTGGCTGTTTCTTCACACTCCTAGTTCCCCTCTGTGCCCCGCTCCCTCTGGTCCTCATTAGTTCCTCCAGGACAGAGCGGGGGAGGGGACAGATAGCTGGGCAAAGAGGATCTCAATAGCATCAGTGCCCGCTGTCATCTGGTGTTGCTGTCCTGGCTTGGCTGATGTTATGTTGTGGATTCTCCTCTCAGGGCCCTTTGGTTGGTCCTTTGGAGAACCTCCCCCTCACTGGGATCTCCTGTTGCTCATGCCCTGGTTCAGGCTGTGCGAGAACTGGCTGCCTCTTTATCCCGCCTCTCCCAGCTCCCGGGCCCCATGGGTACGCACCACACATCACCTGTCTTTTGGTGAGCGATCTGCTTTGATGAGGTCCTTGCCAGAGGACCTGAGTCCTGCTTTCCATGGGAGAACCCCAGCTTTCCTTGCCCCTTTAAGCTCCAGGTACGTAGGCTGCTCCCACCCCAGCCCTCTCGCACCGCTCCGCCCTCCTAGACACTCCAGCCAGGTTTTGGCCTTTAAATACGTTTCAGGGGAAAATCAAGCACCGCTCCTTATACCCCAAACCCAGGGGGTCCAGATCAAGCTCTCGAATGGTAGCCCTCCTTGTTTGGCTGGGAAGAGTTCCAACTTTTCCTCCCCTAAGGGGAGTCGAGGGGCTGTGCTCAGCATCCCTAGCAAACTTCTCCCATTCACCAGCCCACACCCCACTCCTTGCTCAGCCTGAAGGTTTAGGGTGAGGGGCTGCGGGACAGGATGGGTGGGGGCAGAGGGAGGCACCTCCGTTTCTGGTCCTGAGTACACGGTGCAGCCCTTCTCTTTGGAACGTGTGTGTATGTCATCCCGTTGGTTCTTAGCTTTGGGACTTCAGTGCAACTCTAAGACAGCAACAAAAAGGATGCATGGAACACCTTGGTACATATCCCTTCCCCCTGCTTCTTGTCCCACCACACGGTCTTTAACCAGTCCGGGCCACATCCATTCTGTGTGTTCTGCTAGGACCGGTCTCATTTTCAGGCACAGTGAGGGTTAGGGTGGAATTTAGGGTTCTCAGAGACGGTGGGAGCTTTTCTAGCTCCACAGGCCTTACCCCCCAGATTCAGACAGGTATTCCTCATGCCTGCCTCTACACAGTGAGTTTTCCTTTGGACAAGGGCATGTTTCACATCTCTCAGTTATGTTAGAGGCCTCAAAAAGGTTGAGAAGCACTGGGTTACCTAACTGCCCTGAGGGTTAAACCCTTAAAAGAAGGATTCAAGGGCTTCCCTGCTGGCGCAGTGGTTGAGACAGATGGGAATGGCGGAGTTGGGATTCTGGCCTCGATGTGTTTGAATCCAAAGCTTCACGCTCTCCCAGCATACCCTGCTGTCTCGGGGCCAGCTGGCTCCTATTTCTACACCTTCTCTTTATTTGATGACAAGCCTTAATCAGGGCTGGTGACAGTGGGGCTTAACACAGCTAATCCCACCCATGGAGAAGCATATCTGACACTAAAAGCCCAAGGACGGGCAGAGGAATGGTTCCGAGGAAAGCCTGGAATGAGGGAGAGGAACTTCCCTGGGAGAAGCTGCCCCCCTCTGGCCTGACCTTACCACCTCCACGAGGACCAAGCATGCACGAGCACTTACTCTGTACCAGGGCACGGTGTGTTATCTGATACAGGCCTCCCCAGACCTCCAGCCAGCTTCTGTGGTATCCCCATCTTACAAGGGAGGAGACTGAGGCTCAAAGAGGTTAAATGTCCTGACTTGGAAACCTTGCCGGTAAGCGGTAAAGTGGGGTTTGATCCCAGGTCTGCCTCATGCCACAGCCCCGCCCGCAGCTGTCTCCTCTCCTGCGGGGCCCTTTGCATCTTCACCGGGTCACATCCAGGGCCTGGGTTGCACTGTGCTCTCCCTTCCGGTGACGAGACGAAGACGCGCCTTCTGCTGGATGCTGCTGCCTGGAATATACTCACAAGCCCTGCCTGTTGCTGTTTTTCTTTCTCAGTGTCCTGGGTTCCCTCCTGCTGCTTGGATTCCAGCTCGTCTGCCCACAGCCCTCCACTGAACACAGAAAGGTAAGCCACGGCCGCCGTTCAGAGGCTTTCCTTCTCTGCCCGAGGGCCTGGGGTTGGACCAGTCATCACCACCTTGAGCTTTGTTCTGTGTGGAGGTTGAGTCACCACTGATTCTCAGAGGAAGCACCATTCATAGGATGTTCACCAGTCTTCCTATCCTTCCAAAGTTCTTGATCTTCAAAATGAAGCTGGTGCCCAGAGTCAGTCTCTGATCCGAAAGCAGTGCTGGCTTTGTAGCCCGTGTCCATTAGAGTGGGGCGGTTAAGGAGAGATGAGTGAGCAGACTCTACCTCCCCTAGGGGTGGAGGAGCTTCGGCACGGAGCCTTTACCCCCTCTAGGGGCACCTCAGGGGGATGCGTGTGGATGGCTAGAGACAGAGCTGCAGCTAAAGCTGAGGCTGTAGCCATGTAAGAGCGCCCCTCGGAGGGAGCCATCCATGATCTTCGGTTAGAAGGACACAGCAGCCAGCGGCCAGGCGGGGGTGGGGGTGGGGAGAGCAGGGAAATAAGGATCCGGCCCTCTTTTACCTCCTCCCCTCCATCTCCTGCTGCTGACTCCCTAAACCTGAATCCAACCAAAGGACAGAAGACAGAAAACTCCCTTAATGCAGTGCCCAAAGGCCAGCCTCCTGGGCAACCGGGCTGGGTGGAGAAGGGTGGACAGAACATCTGGAGGGACAAACGGACAGTAACAGGCATGCTTCCCTTCAGGCTCTGTGTGTTTCATAGTAAAGGAATTATTCACTGCTGCCTAAACAAGCCCAATGCTGTCCTGCAACAGAGCACTTGTGTGATTAATATATCCTGAGAAACAGATGCATGATATGACTTTGGGAGGGTCCCTAAAATCCCTTTCTCCTACCTAGGAACTCCTTATGTCTACAGGTAATGAAATGCAGATACTTCTGAGAGGACTGATAGGTCAGTCATTTGTATCTAACTGTGACTGTGTTGGTTGGAACCTTTCCTAGAGGGGCTTTTCATAGGTGAAGTCCAGGAGAGAAGGGGGGCAAGAAAAGAGTATGTGTACAGGTTTGCCTAGATATGCACCTTCTTGGGAGAAGTTCTTGTCTGATTAGTCTGATTTATCTTAGGTCTGTGGATTATGTTCTGACTTTGTCTTTCTGGGCCAGATGTGAACCTGTATTGTGTCGTGTCCCCCATTAGGGTGTCAGCTCCATGAAGGTGGGATCTTACCTGTCTTGTTCACTCCCCAATTTCCACCTCGTGGAATACAGCCTGGCCTGTTGTAGGTGCTCAATAAAATACTTGCTGAAAGACTGACTGAATGAATGGAAAACATGGCCAAGATCTAAGCATCATTTTGTTGGAGTCACTTGGCAATTTACACCCCTTTTACTGTACTGCATCATCCCCATTCATGATTTCAAGAGTCAGAGAGGACAACTCTGGTAGATTGAATGTTTGTGTCCTCCCTGCCCCCCAGGTTGGTGTGTTGAAACCTAAACCCCTATATGATGGTATTTGGAGGTGGGACCTTTGGGAGGTGATTAGGTGATGGAGTGGGGTCCTCATGAATGGGATTAGTGCCCTTGTTAGCGTTATGGGAGAGCTTGCTGCCCCACCCTGCGAGGATACAAGGAGAAGTCTGCACCCCGGAGGTCGGCACTGTGCTGGCACTCTGACCTCAGACATCTAGACTTCAGAACTATGAGAAATCAATTTCTGTTCTTTATAAGCCACTCAGTCTATGATATTCTGTTTTAGCAGCTCAAACGGACTAAGACAAAAATCGGCACTGAGAAGTGGTGGTGCTGCTATAACAAATACCTAAAACGTGGAAGTGGCATTGGAATTGGGTAATGGGTAGAGGCTGGAGGAGTTTTGAAGTGCATGTTAGAAAAAGCCTATGTTGCCATGAATGGACTTTTAAAGGCGACTCGGGTGAGAGCTGAGAAAGAAAAGAGGGGAGCTCAATCTTCCCAGAGAATACCTAAGTAATCCCGAATAAAATATTGGTAGAAATATGGAGGTTAAAGGCCATTCTGATGGGGTCTCAGATGGAAATGAGGAACACGTTATTGGAAACTGGAGGAAAGGCTGTGCTTGTTATAAAGTGGCAGAGAACTTGGCTTGTTCCTGTTCTGGTGTTTTGTGGCAGGTAGAACTTGCAAGTGATGAAATTAGATATTTAGCCAAAGAAATCTAAGCAAAGTGTTGAAGGAGTGACCTGGTTTCTCTTGACTGCTCATAGTAAAAAGTGAGAAGAGAAAAATGACTTGAAGATGGAACTGTTAACTGGAAAGGAAGCAGAACACAGAACTTAAAGATTTTGGAAAATCTTCAGCAGATCCGTATTGAAAAGACTGAGAAAGCCTGTCCAGGGAAGGATACTACGGGTGTGGTTGAGAGACCGTTTGATAAGGCAATTAGTCAGTTATCTTGACAGACGCCAGGAGCTATTTATTGTCCAGGACAGTGGAAGAATGCAAAGGGGGCTCCAGTGCCTTCCAGATCTGGCTCATCTCCGCATCACCTTGCTTGGCGGTTTCCACTCCCCACACTCACTCCGAGCTCCTCAGCTGCGCCAGGAGCTGCTCCAGTGGGCCGGGGAAGGGTGTGGGCTGTGCCCAGCAGAGCCTTGGGGGCATGACTGCCTCCACCCGGATTTCAAAGGACAAGGCTTGAGCCCAGGTCCCAGGACCCCAACCTTGGAGAACCACAGTGAGGGCAGGGCAGCCTGGAACTTTGGGGCCCCAACCCGTGCAGGTAGGACCACGGGCCCAAGTGGGCCTGGAAGACAGAGCATGGAGCCAAAGAGGATTATTCTTAAGCCTTTATGGAATTTCCCCGGGTGGGATTTGGACTTTCTTCTTTCCTCGTTCTCCCATTTGGAATGGGAATATCTCTCCTGTGCCTGTCTTACCGTTGTATTTTGGAAGTACATAACATGTTTGATGTCACATATTCACAGCTGGAGAGCAGTCTGCTTCAGGAAGAATCATACCTTGAGTCTCACCTATTATCTGATTTAGGTGACATTCAGATGAGACTCTGGGCCTAGAGTTTAATAATGATGCTGGAACCAGTTAAGACTTTCAGGGTTACTGGAATGGAATGAATGTATTTTGCTTGCAAGAAGGGTGTGAATTATGGGGGCCCAGGGGTGGAATGCTATAGACCAAATGTGTCCCCGCAAATTCATTTGTTGAAACGTAATCCCCAGTGAAGGTGGAGCCTTTGGGAGGTGATTAGGTCAGGAGGGGATAAATGCCCTTATTAAAAAGATCCCAGAGGGATCTCTAACCTCCTCTGCTATGTGAGGACACAGGGAGAACATTGCTGTCAGTGAACCAGGAAACAGGTTCTCCTCAGACACCAAATCCACAGGCCCCTTAATCTTGGACATCCCAGACTCCAAAATTGTGAAAAATCAATTTAAGTTTTCCATAAACCACACAGT
The DNA here is from genome assembly GCF_003031525.2 of Neophocaena asiaeorientalis asiaeorientalis. Taxonomy (NCBI): domain Eukaryota; kingdom Metazoa; phylum Chordata; class Mammalia; order Artiodactyla; family Phocoenidae; genus Neophocaena; species Neophocaena asiaeorientalis. The sequence goes on along the minus strand of NW_020173494.1, from coordinate 256,018 downwards.
CTATAGTATTTTTGTTATAGCAGCTGGATCAGACTAAGACAGCTGTCTATTTTCATTATTATGTTGTATTATTTATTAGTGTTCAGGGTTAATCAGGGTTGTTAATCCTAATAGTTGAATCAATCTACCGGTGTTCTTTTTTTTTTTTTGCTGTTATTCAAATAGACCGTCATACCTGAAAATGTTTTATAAATGGTCAATTTACTTTGCTGTTTCTCTTAATTTTTCAAGTTAGCCTGAATGATATAAATGTAGCCTGAACAAAAGGTTCACAAAAAGGTATTGCCTCCATATTTCTTTCTTTTTCTTTTTTTTAATGATGTTTATTCTCTTTACCAAGCTGTACCATAATGTGCTTGGTAAGCCTCCATATTTCTTAAAGAAAATATTTGTTCCGAGAAATTTTAAAAAATGATTTATGAATGACTTTAGAATGTTGAATTTAAAAATTGAGCAAAAAGTTTCACATCTTGGTGTATGGTTCCTCCTTGTCAAAATATTAAAAACTTTGCAGTAGAAAGTTAAATTAAATAAATAATTTTTTCAAAATAATGTATAGATTCCTTTACTTGGAAAACATGCATTTTAGGACACTTCTTCGATATAATTACATGCATTTTAGCTGCCAGGATCATTGTCATTGTCATTCACCCCAGAGAAGAAAAGACTCAGTGCTTTCTTGGGTGGTGAATTTCTTCTTGACATTTTATTGGAGCTCTGTGGAGCTGTGACTGTCATCCTGCCTGGCTATATCCCCAAAATCCTGGAGCACAAGCAGTACTGGCAGTAGTAGCCTCCATTTATTTCTGCAACATAAGAAATAAGGAGATACTTATTAAAACAGGGGTTGGAAATGTTTTTCCATAAATGACCAGTTGTGACTGTTTTAGGCTTTCTGGGCTACAAAGTCTCTGTCACAACTAGTCAGCTCTGCTTTTGTAGCACAAAAGCAGCAATAGATAACATGTAAATAAATGTACATGGCTGTGTTCCAATGAAACTTTATTCACAAAAAACTGGATTTACCCCATGGCCCGCCATTTGCTAGGCAGCGCTCTAAAGTCGGGTAGAGAGAGGTTAACTGTAATTACTGTATATGTGTTTTGAAGTTGGAAATTGTCTCCTCCTGGAACCTTAAGGAACACAAAGGATTTGAGAAAAAAAAAAGTATATTTTTTCATTAAAACCTAAGAATTATGATTGCTATCCAATTGTTTTCATTACTTAGACAAATCATAGTTGAATTCCTGCTGACTGTTTTGTGGCAAGGTCCACTCTCAATCTGTAGTAGAGAGCAGCAGCAAGAATTAGAAAACCATTTATGGTAAATTCTTAAGGGACAGCATTACTGATTTGTGCATACTGTAGTTTAGTATGCGTATGAAAACTACCCTCTAAAATACATCTCTTTTCCTTTCTCATTTATTATAGCGTGTCCAACTTTAGCATATGGAAGCATTTCTACAGTGTAAGTTATTCTGAGGAAAAGACATAATTTGTAAATGCTGTCAAGTAAACTATGCATTTCTAAATGCTGCTTGGGTGACTGCATACATCTCTGTAAAAATTGTCCCATAATAGCGCAGGAAAAGAGGACTCAGGTGCAGAGTGTAAGTAGCCCGTTTGAGATATTTCTATCCAGAAGTCTTTCTCTCACTTCTGCAACATGGATGGCATCAGAAAGGATTGCTCAGCCTCTGTTCTTGGTAGTTATTTAGTGACACGTGGCAAATGATTTCATTTAAAAAACTCCCTGTGGCTTCATTTGCTGATAAGGTAAGCCCAAGAACAAAATAATCTTGACCAAGACTTTAATAAAAACCATATGTTATTAGTACGGGAAAATATGTAGATTGCAGAAAGCTTTTAAGTTAACGAAACTGTTCTGTCTGCTTGACAGACATTCACTGAGCAAGTTGCTTTATAAGTCATGATGTGTATGGTCAACATAATCTATTTCGGAAAGAATTGTGAAACATCGTATTTTATTCCTACAAATGGAAAAACATACATATACTTTAATCACAGCTGCTTAACTTGTTTTCTTTTTAAAGTTTACTTTTTAATTAAAAGTATGCATGTTTATTACAGAGAATTTAGAAAACAATGAAAAACAATGAAGAAGGAAATAAAAACTCACTCCTAGGGCCACCAGCCAAAGAGAAGTGCTCTTCAATCTGTATTTATAGAAACTCTAAAACAAGCAAACAAACTGAAAATACCCAGACACGCTACAGAATGAAGAAAGGGTGAAGTAAAATATTTGTTTTGCTAACTGATTCGCAAGCCACACTGTGAATAGCAGGGGACCTTGTAATGGGTTTAGAGCCTACTATTACTGTGTGCAGCTATTGACCTCAAATTGCCTCTTGACAATGTCCTACAACTGGATGTTGAACAGAAAGCCTATAGAAGGACAAGAAGAAGTTTTAGGTAACATAAAATTTCTCATATTATTGCTCCTGTATTCAAGAAGGGAGAAAACTGATGTTTCCAGAAGAAAATATATGAAAATATGCTGATGATTTGAGGTAGGCAAGGATTTCTTAAACAACACACTAAAAGAACTAACCATGAAAGAACGGGACTTCATTGAAATTGAGGACTTTTGTTTATCAAAATACACCATAAAGAGTGAAAAGATAAGCCATAGACAGGGTGAAGATATTCACAATAATATGTTTGACAAAAGATTCGTACTCAGATTGTATAAAGAAACTACTAATCATGAAGAAAAAGTCAAGCAATTCAATTTTAAAATGGGCAAAAGACTTGCAAAGTCACTTCATGTAAGAGGGTATTCTAACGGTCAGTAAGCATATGAAAAGATGCTCAATCAAAATCATTAATTGAGTAAATCATTAGTCCCTAGGGAAATACAAGTTAAAATGAGACACCACCAGAATGGCTAAAATGAACAACACTGACAGTACCAAGTGCTGATGAAGATGTGGAGCAACAGGAACTTTCATACATTGCTGGTGGGAGGTTAAACAGTGAACCCCTTTGGCAGCATATCTTAAAGCTAAACATAGGCTTTTTTTTTTTAACAACCTGGCTATTCTACTCCTAAGTATTAATACTAACCCAAGAGTGATGAGTGCATGCCTCACCAAAAAATACACATTAAAAACGTTCATAGAAGTTTATTTACAATTACTTAAAATTGGAAATAATCCAAAAGTCTATCAGCAAGAGAATGGATAAATAAATTATAATATGTCCATACAAGATAACATTAAACAGCAATTAAAAATTAGACGTCTGTTTCCAGCCAAAATGGGCCAACAGGGATCGGATTCACTCTCCCATCTAGAATAAGAGCAAAATGGCCAAGATAGAGCAACAGGGACCAGATTTCCCCTAATCCTCTGACCTGAAACAACCAAAAGAAAATAAAACCAAACAACATATATAAAGCAGTGTTTTTCAAAACACTGGACATCAGGCAACAAAAGACAGTGATCCCTCAGAGATGAGAAACAAATCAGTTGAATGTGAAAATTTCCCCAGCTAACTGCTGGGGAAATGGGAATACAGGCAGAACCTTTTGGCCTCCTTGAGTTAAGGAGATGGACTTGACAGTCCGGCAAGATCAAGGTGGAGAGAGTCTGCAGGGCAGAGTACCAGAGAGGAGAGAACTACACAAAGGGAAGACTGCAAGAGATCTGCAGGGCTTTCTCCTCAAGGACACAGTACTGCACTGATCTATTTTCCTCACGTGTGTGAGGAAACAGCCTGAGGCCAGAAGAGAATCGTCAGACAGGATTAAAGGGAACAATGTCTGGTACTCACGCAGGAACAGGAACAGTGACTCTTCCCAGCAGCCAGGCTTTATAAGCTCATAATCCAGGAGGCATTGGAGAGAATACTCAGGAAGCTCTTGCCTTGGTACTGCATTGCTCTGGATATGACAAACAAGTCATAAAAGCACGACTGAAAGGGTCAAACTGTTTCTAAATAACTTAGCTATCCTAGCACAAGTCTCAAGAATATAGGAATATGAAAATATCCAGCACCCAACAAGGTAAATTTTACCAACAAGGTAAAATTCAAGATGCCTGGCATTTAGTCAAAGATTACCAGGCATGCACAGAAGCAGAAAAACATTAGCATTATTCTCCATAATGAGGAGAACAGTCAACTAATTGAAACCAACTCAGAATGACACAGATGTTAGAATTTGAAAACAAGGATATTAAAAGTTATTAAAACTGTATTCCATATATTCAAAAAGTTAAGTAGAGGTTTGGAAAATATAAAAAACACCCAGGGGCTTCCCTGGTGGCGCAGTGGTTGAGAGTCCGCCTGCTGATGCAGGGGACGCGGGTTCATGCCCCGGTCCGGGAGGATCCCACATGCCGCGGAGCAGCTGGGCCCGTGACCCATGGCCGCTGGGCCTGCGCGTCCGGAGCCTGTGCTCCGCAACAGGAGAGGCCACAACAATGAGAGGCCCGCGTACCACACACACACAAAAAAAAAAATCATAAAAAAACAAACAAACAAACAAAAAAAAACCACCCATGTCAAACTTCTCGAGATGAAAATGAAAAATACACTGGATGGGATTAATGGAAGGTTAGACAGTGCAGAAAAAAAGAGAACTTGAAGATACAGCAATAGAAACTTTCCAAAAAGAATCTAAAAAAAATGAGGAGTATCAGTGACCTCCGGAACAATTTCAGGTGAGTTTTTATATGTACAGTTGGAGTACCAAAAGGAGAAGAGGTGGGGGGGGGGGTGACAGAAAAATATTTTTTAAAATATTAGGAAATGTTCTAAATTTGACTAAGACTATGAACCCAAGAATATCAATGAACTACAAGCACTAGAAACATGAAGAAAATGGCACCCTTACACCATTATCAAACTGCTTAAAATTAGTGATAAATAGAAAAATTTTAAAGCCCTTAGGGGAAAAAACATTCTATCCACAGAAACAAAGATAAAGATGATAACAGATTCCTTGTCTGCTGTCACTCATGCAAGTGAAGCAGTATCTTTAAAGTACTGAAAGAATACAACTGTCAACCTAGAATTCTATACCCAGGAAAAACAACTTTCAAAAAATGAAAGGAAAGATGTGTTCAAACATAAATGCTGTACCACACCTGTACCACAAAAATTGTTAAAGGAAGTTCTTTAGGCAGAAGGATAATGATATCAGATAGAAATATAGACCTATACACACAATGAGATGAACCAGAAATAATAACTGCATGGATAAATATATAAGGTTTTGAAAAATTATTTAAATCTCTTTTAAAGATTGACTCCTTAAATGAAAACAATATAATGTGGTGTGGAGTTTATAACATATGTTTCAGTAAAATGTGTGGCAACAATAGTGTAAATGCCAGAAGAAGACAAATGGAAGTGTAGTATTGTAAGGTTCTTATAATATATGTAAAACTGTATATTACTTGAAGGTAGACTGTGATAAGTTAAAGATGTATACTATAAACCTTGAAGTAACAATTCAAGAAACACAACAAAGAATTTTAGCTCAGAAGGAAATAAAATATCGTCATAAAAATACTCCAATAATTCAAAAAAAAGGCAGAAATAGAAGGAAAAGAGATGGGACAACTAGAAAACAAATAGCAAGATGATAGACTTAAATATAATTATATTAATAATCACAGAAGCACCTCAACTAAAAGGCAGACTTTGACAGGTTGGATATAAAAAGCAAGACACTCAACTGTATGCTGTTTACAGGAAACACACTTCAACATAAAGACACAAATTAGGTTAAAAGTAAAAGGATGGAAAAAGATATACCATGTTAACACTAGTCAAAAGAAAGCTGGAGAGACTCTATTAATATCAGATACAGTAGATTTCAGAGCAAAGAATATTACCAAGGATAAAAAAAGTCATTTCATAGTGGTAAAGGGGTCAGTTCATCAGAGGACATAACAATCCTAAACATTTATGTACCTCATAATAGAGCTTCAAATTACTGAAGCAAAATCTGATATAGCTTCAAGTAGAAACAGAAAAGTCCACAATTACTGTCTGAGATTTTAATACCGCTTTCCTAATACTGGTAGAGCACATAGACAGAAAAATCAGTAAGAATGGAGAAGATTTGACTATGACCATCAATCAACTTGATCAAATGGACATTTGTAGCACATTCCCCCAAACAAAATCTGATATGTATTCTTTTCAGGTGCATGAAGAACACTTACTAAGATAGATCATATTTGGGGCCATAAAGCAAGTCTCAATAGACAGGATTCAAGTCACTGACAGTTTATTCTCTGATCACTGTGGAATTAATTTAGCAATCAGTAAAAAAGATACCTGGAGAATTCCTAAACGTTTGGAAATGAAATAAAACACTTCTAAATAATCCATGGGTCAAAGAAGAGATGAAAGAGAAATTAGAAAGTACTTTGACATGAATGAAATTGAAAACACAAAGTATCAGAAATTGTGGGAAGCTGCTAAAACAGCACACAGGGGGAAATTTATATAACTAAATACCTATAAAGACAAAAAAGGTCTCCAATCAGTGACCTCAGCTTCCACTGAGGAAGCAACTAGAAAAAGAATGATTAAACTCAAAGTAAGAAGAAAGGAAATAATAAAGATCAAAGCAGAAACCTATAAGGTAGAAACAGAAAAACCATAAAGGAAACCATTTATTCCAAAAGTTGGTTCTTTGAAAAGATCAATAAAATGGATAAATCTTGAACCAGAATCATCAGGGATAAAAAAATGAAGACACAAATTGTCATTATCGTTATGTCATTATCAGCCTGTCATTATGTTACAGGCTGGTAACATCACCATAGATTCTGTAGATATTAACAGGATAATAAGGGAATATTATTAATACTTTATTCTTATAAATTCAACAAGTTAAATGAAAAAGACAAATCATTTGAAAGATACAGACTACCAAAGCTCACTCAAAAAGAAATAGAATATTCCTATATTTATTAAAGAAATGGAATTTGTAGTTTAAAACCTTCCTGCAAAGAAAACTCCAGGTCCTGATGGCTTTACTAATGAATTCTTACAAGCAGTTAAGGAAGAAATAATACTAATTTTACAGAAGCTCTTCCAGAAAAGGGAGGAGAAAGAAAACTTCCCAACTCATTATTCTATGAGAACAGCACTACATACCAAAGCCAAATAAAGATGTTACAAGATAAGAAAACTATAGGCGATTATTCATCATGAACAGAGATACAAAAGCTCTAATTAAAATTTTAGCAAATTAAATCCAACATTATAAGAAATGATAATACATCATGAATAAGTGCGCTTCATTCCAGGCATAAGAGTTTGGTTCAACATTTTAAAATGAATTGATATATTTCATCATATTAACAAACTGAAAAAGAAAAACCATATGGCTACCTCATTAAATGCAGAAAAGTTCTGACAAAATCTGACATCCATTCCTGATAAAAGCTCTCAGCAAAGTAGGAATAAAAAGAAACTTGCTATAACCTGGTAAAGGACATCTAGTAACAACCTATAGCTAACCATACTTCATGGTGAAAGACTGAATGCTTTCCTTCTAAGACGGAGAAAAAGACAGCAGTGTTTTCTCTCACCACTTCTACATTGTACGGGAAGTTCTAACCAATGCTGTCGGCAATGAAAAGAAATGAAATGTATCCGAATTGGAAAGGAAGAAGTAAAATTGTCTTTATTTTCAGACAGCAAAATTGTCTGTAGAAAATCTGATGAAATCTAAAAAAGACTATTAGAATAAGTGAGTTTAAGTAAGTTATTGGATATAAGGTCAATATGCAAAGAGTCAATTGTATTTCTGTCAACTGCCAATGAGTAATAGAAAATTAAGTCAAAAAGAATATCATTTACAACAGCATGAAAAATATGAAATACCTAGGGGTAAATTTGACAAAAGATGTGAAAGACCTATATGCTTATAACTATAAAACATTATTGAGAGAAATTAAAGAAGACTTAAATAAATGGAGAAATATATTGTGTTTATGAGTAAGAAACTCAATATTATTAAGATAACCATTCTCTCTAAATTGATATATAGATTTAACACAATTCCAATAAAATTCCCAGCAGACTTTTTGCAAAAATTAACAAACTCATTAAAAAACCTTTATGAAATGCAGGGGACCTAGAATAGCCAAAACAAATTTCAAAAAAAAGAACAAAATTCCAGGAGTTACACTACCTAATATTTGCATTTTTATGAAACTACAGTAATAAAGATATCATATTATTGGCATGAAGATAGATAAATAGTGGAACAGAATATAGACCCACAAATATATGGACAACTGAATTGTGGAAAAAGTGTGATGGTAATTCAGTGGAAAAAGGGTAATCTTTCAATAAATAATTCTGGGACAGTTGGATATCCACATGCAAAAGAGTGAACTTCAATCCATAGCGTGTACAATATGCAAAACTTAACTCGAAATTGATCATAAATCTAAATGTAAAACCTAAATCCTTAAACCTTCTAGAAGGAAACAAAGGAGAAAATACTTGTGACTGGACTAGACAGAGATTTTATTTTTTAGATACAACATCAAACTCATGACCTATAAAAGAAAGAGTTGATTGATTAAATTTTATCAAAACTCCTAACTTCTGTTGTAGAACACTCTTAAGAGAATGAAAAGGCAAGCCACAGACTGAGAGAAAATATTTACAAATCATATATTGATAAAGGACTTGAATCCAGAATATATAAGGAACCCTCAAAACCCAATAATAAGGAAAAACAACCTGATACAAGAGTAAGCAAAAGATTTGAAATGATGCTTCACCAAAGAAGGTACATGGTTGGCAAATAAGCTCAGGAAAAGCTTTCAACATCATTAATCATTAGGGAAATACAAATTAAAACTACGATGAGGGGCTTCCCTGGTGGCGCAGTGGTTGAGAGTCCGCCTGCCGATGCAGGGGACACGGGTTCGTGTCCCGGTCGGGGAGAATCCCACGTGCCGCGGAGCGGCTGGGCCCGTGAGCCATGGCCGCTGAGCCTGCGTGTCCGGAGCCTGTGCTCCGCGACGGGAGAGGCCACAACAGTGAGAGGCCCGCGTAACGCAAAAAAAAAAAAAAAAAAAAAAACTACGATGAGATATGGCTACACACCTACTAGAGTAGCTTAAATTTAAAAGACTGATTGAAAAAACAAAATAAAGTAAAAGACTGATTGTACCAAGTGCTGATGGCGACGTGGAGGAGCTGCCTCCCTCGTAGGCTGTTGGTGGGACTATAAAAATGGTAAACTATTCTGGAAAGCAGTTTGGCAGTTAAAAAAAATTAACCATATACCTATCATATGAGCCAGCATTTACCCAAGAGAAAAGGAAATATATATCCACACACAGACCTGTACATGAATATTCATAGCAGCTTTATTTGCCATAAACTGGAAACAACCCAAATGTCCATCAGCAGGTGAATGGATGAACAAACTGTTGTCTGTCCACACAAAGAAATACTACTCAGCAGTAAAAAGAAAGGAACTATTGATACCTGCTACAACATGGATGAATCTCAAAATAATTATGTTGAGTGGAAGAATCTATACAAAAAAGTGGACTGTATTAATCCATTTATATAAACTTCTAGGAAATGTAAACTAATCTATAATGATGGAAAGAATATCTGTGTTTGTGGGGGATGGAGAAGGGGAGGAAGGGGGGATGACCAAGGGGTACAAAGACACCTTTGGGGCGATGGATATGTGCATTATCTTGATGATGGTGATGATGGTTTCATGGGTGAATACGTATGAGCAATCTTATCCAATTGTACGCTTCAAATATGTATAATTTATTGTGTGTCAGTTATACCTCAATAAAGTTGTTAAAGATAAACTACTCGTATAAGCAACAACTGAATAAATTTCACATGAATTCATTCAGTGAGTTCACTGAATACATTTTTCTTATTGACTCTAAGAAACTAGACACAAAATACCTACAGTATGAGTCCATTTGTATTTAGTTCAAGAACAGACAAAGCTAATATGTGGTGAAAATAAAATCAGAGTAATTGATACCTATGAGGGGTGGGGGTGGGATTGACTAGTAAGAGGCATGAGGAAACCTTCCAGGATGTTGGAAATACTCTTGATCTTGACCTAGGTGCTGGTTTTTTAGGTCTTAAAAGTGTAAGGAGTCATACATTTAGAATGAGAATACTTTACGTACTTCATGTGTGTTGTACCTCAGTAAAGAAAAGGAGAAAGAAGACCATGCAGTGCATTAAATGCCCGTACTGAAATGGCAATGAAAGTCTTTGGAGCAGTGTGGGATTGTCCTTTCAGAGTTACCAGGAAACAAAGATGCTCTTTGAAGAACAGCATAAGACGCATTCTCATTAGTGAGTGTCCAGCCACAGAACCCTTGCAGAATTGGAAGCTGACTCTAAAGCAGGCACTGTGTCTTTTCCAGCTGGTATTTGTCAGACCTTCTGTTTCTAATGGCATAAACATAACTGACTGCTTCTGAAAAATTAAGAGTATTTCTACTTATGAGAAATGAAGAAATTAAACTAAAAGGACCTTATTAAGGACTGGGAAGAATGTTAATGTTCATTAATTCATGCTGTGCCGAATCTGTTGGATTCAAATCCAGCAGCCGAGAAGTCAAATTTGCTTCTATTACTAATGGAGCAGCAAGCTTTGGACCGTATGTTTAGGAAAGCCCTTGACAATGTAGCAGAAAGAGAACATCTTCAGCTTTTATTTGGGACATAATGGGGAATTCCTGGCCTCTTAGCCTTTTCTGGTTTAGGGCCAGGATTCCCTACCAGATCTCTAATTTTTTTCTGAGTGTGCTATTTGCCCATGGGTAGATGGCACAAAGTGGGACGCAGAATAAACCACTCTGCCTGGAACCCAGTTTTCACATTGGCCAGTGCTTGCTGACTTCCTCAACAGCAGACCAGGTCTGCCTTCCCAGCCCCTTAGGACTTCTTTGCCTTCTCCAACCTTGGCTGACTTAACTTGCATTGGGTTTTCATCCTCCCAGCCTTGTGGTATCTACCAGGTCTCTCCTGTGGAGAAGGAGTCTTGGTCCTATTTATGCTGATGTCCACTGCCCGTGGCCGGCGCCAGGAAAACAGGAAGGAAGTCACAGCCATCCCCTTCCCAACACGGAGGCTCTGCCTTTGTTAATCCTCTGCTCTGCTTCAGATCCCTCCTTCTCTAGATTGTGAAAGGAGTTCTTATCTTGTGGGAAAGCTCTAAATCAAGAAATGAAACATGAAAGACCTAGATAAACATGGGTCACATATTCTATTTGTAGAAGTCTGTGAAGATGCTGAGGCACCATCAGAGGAAGCAGACACTGGGGTCATGTAAGCTGGGAAAACTGGGGCAACCAGCCCACATTTTTAATGGCAAAAATGATATCCATTGAGTTTTGGTTTTTTTTTTTAAGATTTACTTATTTATTTTATTTATTTTTGGCTGCATCAGGTCTTAGTTGTGGCACGCAAGATCTTTGTTGTGGTGCATGGGCTTCTCTCTAGTTGTGGTGTGCGGGTTTTCTCTTCTCTAGTTGTGACGTGCAGGCTACAGGGCACGTGGGCTCTGTAGTTGTGGCGCGTGGGCTCTGTAGTTTGCGGCACGTGGGCTAGAGTTGAGGCGCACAAGCTCAGTAGTTGTGGCGCGCGAGCTCAGTAGTTGTGGCGTGCGGGCTTAGTTGCCCCGCGGCATGTGGGATCTTAGTTCCCTGACCAGTAATCGAACCTGCGTCCCCTGCATTGTAAGGTGGATTCTTTACCACTGGACCACCAGGGAAGTCCCTCCGCTGAGTTTTGAGTGTTCCTTCCCTATGACACCCTCTGCCCTGATCTCTTTAAAAAACTATTTTTGGTATTTAATTCGTACTAAGGTCAGGGGCAAAAAAAACCTTTGTTTTTCTACATCGTGAATATTTCTTTTGTTCTAAGTGATTTTCCTGCTTCACACAAACACACACAACCCAGTTTATAAATTCCTTCCTTTGGAAGTTTGTAGTTCCATTTGTAACAGTATTTAAAGATAAATACATTACAAATTTATTATTATTGTCTGAACAAACTCAGCACTCGTATCTCACATGTGATCTTACTACAAACAAGCAGAGTTCTACAGGATAGATTTTTTGTGTGTGTTTTGACCCTAACAAAGTGACTTTGAGACTATAAATAGTCCTAAGAAAAAATGACTATTTTATGTACTTTAATTTTTTTCTGGAGATTTCCATTCCCTCCCACACTTATACACACAAAACTCAAACCATAAAAAAGGTGTGTTTAAAATAACTTCTAAATTCCCCACTATGTTATGTTTCCAGGCCAGATTACAGTTAAAACAAACTTTTGACAGACAGAATAACTTATCACTTAGGCCACAAATCGTGGTCTTTGGAAAAGAAAATGAATAGTACAGTCTTAAGGCCACTGTCCTTGTGTGTATGTTAGTGGCCCCCCTTCTCGTCCAAATGATGATGTTACCCGATTCTCGATGATGGAGGAATTTGGCAAGTGGAGTCTTCACGTGCCAGCCGGCTTCCATCCCCCCCACAGGATGCTCACTTCTTGGGTAGTTTGGAGAAGTAGAGACGTCAGTGTCCTTTTGTTCCTAATTTTATTCTGTTTGTATTGCTTCTCATATCTTTGATGCATGTTTTTACTTACGGCTGAGTTCATCTTTTTTCCATTAACTCATCAGACACTTACCAAGTGCCTGCTATGTGAATTTGGACTCTGAAGCCAAACTGCTGAGTTGATACCCGGCTCTGCTGCTTACTAACTCTGGACCTTGGGCAAGGTCCTGTGCCTCAGTTTTGTCATCTGTAAAATGCAGATGATAATAGTACTTATTGTATAGGTTGTTCTGAGGATTACGTGAGTTGTATGTAAAGAGCGTAGGATGTTGTTGGACCCGGTAATTCGTATGTAAGTGTCGCTGTCATTGTGTGCTGTTGCTGTGATGGCAGATGCCGGCTTTGAGCTACATGCTGTGTACCCAAACGGGCTGCTTCTCAAGGGGCTTCCCTTCTAATGTCACAGGCAGGATTTCTACCCAAGCCTGATGTATCTAGACCAGAGTTTCTCAGCCTCGGCACTATTGGTATTTGGGGCTGGATAATTCTTTGCTGTGGGACTGTTCTGTGCACTGTTAAAAGTTTAGCAGCATCTCTGGTCTCTACTCACTAGATGCCAGTAAGACGCTCCTTCAGTTGTGACCATGAAAAATGTCTCCAGACGTTGCCAGATGTTCCCTGAGAGACAAAAGTGCCTGCAGTTGAGGACCGCCTATTTAGCTGGGTAAATCCACCTGCAGAGGCAGCACTGTGGTTCCCCCTGCTTTCGAGGGAGACCCCTGGTTACCTGTGGTCATCTTCCCTCTGAGCTTGTCGTTGAAGATCCATGTTACGTTTTACAGGTGTCTCTTAACCACATGTTTGGAACCATAGGGATATTTCTGCTGTGACCACTGTGGCCTCCTTAGTAGGAGGGACTCCTTTTTAAAATAGCCTCCTTCTCAGTTTCTTGGGCTTCTTTAGAAAGAGGAAGGAGAGGGACCTCCCTGGTGTCCAGTGGTTAGGGCTCCGTGCTTTCACTGCAGGGGACACCGGTTCGATCCCTGGTCGGGGAACTGAGATCCCACATGCCGTGCAGCCAAAAAATAAAAATGAAAAGAGGAAAGAGAGAGACATAATCTCCCTAGCATTTCAGTTCAGGGCTCCCTGTGAAGGCAAGCCCCCTGGCCCTTTATAGCTTAAGGAATTTACTGCTTACCGGCATGGGGAACAAGCAGGGATCGCAGGACCGCACATGGGGAACCTCACTGTGGGCGTTTGTGTGGCCGTGGTCCTTGGTCCTCGCTGATGGCTAACATTGAGGGAGTGCTCACCATGCGCCAGGCTCTGTGCTAAGCACGTGAGGAGGGTTGTTCCCATCCACCCTCGAAGGCAGATATTTTTATCCCCGTTTTATAGGTGGGGAAACCTCAGCTTAGAGATATTAAGACCGCAGCTGCCAAGTGGCAGAAGCAGGATTCAAACCCGGGCGACTGAATGCAGAGTGCTTAACCCCAGCGATGCTTATCCTCAGCAGCATCTCCCTCTGGTCTCTAGAAAGCAGCAACTCACTTCTTGGGATGTCCCCTGTCTGTGCCCTAACTAGATTTTGGTTCCTAGAACCCATCCTGGTTGTATACAGCTGTCCATCAGTAACTTCAGGCTGACCTGAGATGTGATGGGAGTGATTTGATTTTGTTTTGTCTGCGTGGTGATAATGTCACAGCTGAGACG
>NW_020173494.1:190991-241659 GCF_003031525.2 Neophocaena asiaeorientalis asiaeorientalis | reverse complement strand
CTCCGCCTATGCTAAAAACCAGACCATTTTCTTCCCTGTGTTTAGGCTCGCTGTGTGCTTCTGCTAAATGACAAGGGTCGCTGTGGTGTAAACCAACCTTGTAAATTAGATTAGAACTTTTGAGCTAAGCCCTTCGGTCACAGAACTTACTCTGTTGGCACCAGGTGTCCTAATATCTAAATTTCCCTAAGACGAACCTCTTTAAAACTATCAATACTAATTCTGTAAGCAAAAAGTGATCACTTTTAATATAGCTCCAGTTCTGCCCCAGGCACAGAACCTCACAGAAGCCCCAAATAAGAACTTAGTATTGAAAGAGAGTTATACCTAATTTCAAGGGCCTTTACTAGAATTTTATTGTATTGAATATTGTTCAAAATATGTTGCCCATTGAAGGTATGGTGTCTTTTTTCCCCTAGTTTATGCTAACAGGTTATGGTTTGGACCATAAATCCATCTATTACCTGATTTCTCTTTGGCCTACCTTGGTTTCCTTTTGCTGAGGCCACATGGATCTGCTTTACTTTTCCACTTTGTATTAAAACCCTTGGCCTTAAGATCATTGTCCTTACAGTTTTAGTAAAAGCATCAGCACCTGTAGAAAGCACTCAGAGAGAATGAAGGTCATAAAATGTCGGAGTGCAAAAGAATTATGTAGAATCTTTGCCTTAGAATAATTCTGAGTAGCAGCAAGAACATCTTGTTCTCTTTCTTTATTCTCCTCCCACGCCTTTTACAGGGACACTCCATGTCCCTGCACAGAACCACAGGAGGAGGGCGTAGAGTTCAGTCTGGAATTAATCATCGATGTAAAAAAATGCAGGAGGTTTATTGAGCACTTGCTGTGTGCCAGGCACTATACAAGGTCCTGGGGATATGAGGGTGAGGTACTGGCCTCTCCCTGGAGGAGCTCAGGGCCTCATGGGGGTGACAAAAATAAGCGATCACGGTGCGGTTGGGGAGATGCTATGATCGTGTCTGACCATTGAGTTTGGGATCACAGAGGAGAAGGGGGATGCTGACAGTGACACCTAACATTTACTGAGCACTTTTTACATGCTTGGCACTGTACTTTCTACACATTATCTATTTTTTTAATCCTCACAACAACTGTGTGAGGTAGAAGCTGCTCATATCCCCATTTTACAGATGGGGAAATTGAGGCTCAAAGAGAAATTCCCTAAGCTGAGTCTTAAAAGCCAAGTAGGAATTATCCAGGGGGAAGGAATGAGGAGGTGGAGATTCTGGAATGAGGGAAAAGCAAGTACAAAAACACAGAGACGAATGGATGAGATGACCTCTTTGTATCAAGAGAGCATTGGGAGCTGGGGGTACACCATGTGGTTCTGCCCATGGTTAAGTGATTTCAACCTTTTGGCTTGTTTTTTCATTGAAGAGCAACCTATGCTTCCTCAAGTAATGGGCCACTTAATTATGTAATGCACCCACGTGACGGGGGTGAACTCCTCAACCTTGAAGTGGTTGTTTAAGTGACTCTGATTTTAGGCTTGGGGGAAATAACAGCTGGGCCGCTCTGGGAAAGTCATAGGGCTGGCAGGATCCCAGGGGGTATTGGGTTCTCAGGCTTCCAAGCTGGACTTAGGCAACTCAACCTCTGTGACATTTGCTTTGTCCCTCAGATGCTCAAGTCTGTATCCCCAGAACCTACTGCACTTGTATAATCCATAAAATGGGGATACCAGTGAAGGCAAGGCATTTCAGGTGATTAATTATATAGCTCAGATGAAAGCCTTTAAACCATTTGGTGAAAGGCAAGGAATAAATAATCCCACTTCACAAGATTCCTTCATTAACGAGTCACCAGTGATCTGAGTCCTTATATGTAGAGCTGGAAGATGTGAGATGTACTAGGAAAACCGCCTTGGCCTCTGCTTCGTGCAGTTTTAGTTCACGGCGGGTGGGTACAAATGAGAGCAAACCAGAGGTGGAATTTTTTTCCATACAAGGAGCATGCCTGGTGGAAAAGCAGCCTTTTCAGCAGGGGAAGGCAGATCGAGCAGGACAGCCCCTGATTGTGCCTTGTCTGATGGCTTCTCCTTTGCAAGGGCTGCTCCCTGACATTGAGTTGGGGGAGGGTGATGATCGCATTGAAATATCTGCTCATAGGCAAGGCCCTGCCTTCCTCCACGCCCTCTCTGCTCCTCTAAAGACTTTCTGGAAAACAGAGCAAAAACAATGAGGCAACCCCAAGGGTTGATGAGAAGTGCATTCTCCGTGCAGCCCCGATTACCCTACGCCTTTGTCCCCGTGGACTCTGTGAAGGGTATGGCTGTCAGGTGTCGGTCCTCCCGGTGCAGGGTAATCTGCGCTGATTGACTTGTCCATTGTCCTTCCCCTGGAGCTAAAAACAAAACAGGAAAGGCTGCTTGGTGGGGATAGAGGAGAGCTTGGTGGCCAAATGCTGTTGCTTTCCCGGCGTTGGATACAGGCTCATTCTCTCTGAGAAACTTACATCCAAAGGCAGTGACTTTGAAAGGACCGTGGCTGTGGAATTAGAGACAGATGCTTAGCTGGCCATGAGTAGATATTAAATTGTATTAAACTATGCAAACCGCATTTCTCATGCAAGGCCTGTTTCAACCTTACATCAGCCCTTGGGCTGCATTTGCATCTCTATAGAGAAGGAAATAAAAGCAGCATGTCACTTACTCATTTCTATTCATAACTGTGAGCTGTTATTATTCTAGCTCATCTCCCCTACACAGCACGGGCCAGATTAATCTCTCTAAACCTCCATCAAGAGCTAGCTGCAAGCATTTCACTTTATCAACTCCTGTTTATAAGGCCCAGGAGCTGAGAAGGATGTAAGGAGACGTAAGATGGGACTAATTTTAAGGTCACCAGACATCCTGCTTCATCTGGGACAGTCCTTGTTTATGCCTGTTACTCTGATATAATTAGTAATAAGACCCCCTTCCACTCTCAGAAGTGATCCAGTTTTAACAATGAATTACATGGTCACCCTACTCATGCCTTTCAAGTGCTCATAAGCTAGAAGGGGCAGAAAGTATCAAGCGAAATAATTGCAGAACAAGGTAGACACTGGAGGAAGAGGGTCAGAGAAGGAAGGGAGCCACCCCAGGCCTGAGATTGACAGGGCTGCCTACGCAAGCCTAGGCTTCAAAGGATGAGGAAGACCCAGACAAAGGGGGAAGGAGGCCTTGATGAAGATGGGGGAGCAGCATGGGGAACGGTACGTGTTCAGGGTTCTCAAGGGGCCACATAGATGGAGGTTTCTCCCGAGGAGAGGACAGAGTAGACCGGAGAGGTGGGAGGGATGCATCTGGAGGGCTTGAAAGGTAGCGGGGATCTTGTGCTTTACCTTGGAGCCTGCAGGAAGCCACAGGTAAGGGCACGAAAGACTCAAGGTGAACAGGAGAATTAAACTGCTCCCGGTCTAGCACTGGTCACCCAAGTACTAGCTGCTGATACAGGATTTGAATGGTGGAGGCTGTGCTCTCCGCCGTCATGCCATTCTGCCTACCTGTCTCCCACGTCCCTCACGGTTAACTGGGCAAATTAAAATTTTCCACACACGACAGCGTGAGGCAAATGGATGTTCTGGTGTCTTTGGCTTTCTTTAAGCAAAAGTCTCCAGCCAAGAGTTGACATGAGCTTGCCGTTTTAACATCATTTAAAATAATGATTTTAGCATGATTTTTGACAGGAAAACGACCCAAAGCCTGAATGTACAGGAGCAGGCTGTGCAGTTAGGACAGGTAGGACCCTTCAGGGGGCCGTCAGGGAATGACTGGCTGTGGGGTGTTTCTGTGTTCCGTGGGGGTAACCATCTTCTTAGTAATTCTGCTTGACGGTAGTCAGAGGTAAGTTTCCACATGTGCAGCGAAGCTATTTGTTTCATCTGTGTCACTTCTATCTCGTCCCTTCATTCCTTTTTTTTTCTTTCTTTCAACTAAAACCATTTATCGGGTGCCCCAAACACGGCCAGACTCTAAGCTGGATGCCCTCGCTTCACTGTCACAACAACCATCCAGTCCTCTGAGGTCAGGGCCAGCCCATTCTGCGGTTGAAGAAAGTGAGATTCGCAGAGGTTCAGAGAGCTCCGCACAAGCCAAACCTTATTTTCGTTTGCTAAGCTAGAGAGTCTAACTGTCACTTCCCAAATCAATAATTTAAAAAGTCTCTTTGTTTGTGGAACGTGTGCCCTATGTGTTCATTAGAGGAAACCCCTTGGGGAGTAAGTGATTAACCTTGGTTGCCCAGCAGAATCACCTAGGAAGTTAAAAAAAAAACACCCACAAAAACTACTGATGCTGGGTTCCGTCCCCCACTCCTCAGCATGTCTGGAGGTGGGTCCTGCTCTTGGTAGCTTTGTAGCATCACCCCCGGTGCAGGCTGGGCTGGGAGAGGGTGGCCAGAGGCATCAGCACCGTGCAGGCGCCTACTTAACCAGATGCCATGAGGGCTTCTGACACCTGTCTGCAGATTCCCTTGCAGGGGACCCCTTCTCTCCCCGCACCCCTTCCACGTACCTCTTTACTTTTCTGCCAGACAAAATAGAAGGGAAAGCAGGCAGAGGCCTGCTGGCACCCATCAGCATCCTGGAGGTTCCCTGACAGGAGGCTGAAACAGGTGACGGCTGGTGACACTGTCCCAGAACAGCAGGAAGCTGTGTTTCCGGAGCAGCGCCAAAGGATCTGAGCTCTGGCAACAGAGTGTCTCTGCTCACTTCTGTGAATGTTGGGATGCAGAGGGTGCCACCAAGAGGAAACACGTCTGCGTGGGGACTCCCCAGCTCTCAGCCCTCTCCACTCGGTGCCAGGTTCCTAGTGCCACCTTCACCAAGACTTACTCCATCATAGCTGCCCGCTCGTGCTTCACAAAAATTGCTTTTGCTTGAAGTCACCAGGGCCTCCTAAGCGGCACTTCTCATTCTCTCTGCTCTCCCTGAATCACCCGACGCGGTTGGCCACCCTCTCCTCTCCTGGCATCCTAATAGTCCTGCCTCCTTTCTGTTCTTTCTCTATTTCCTTTACTGATGTCTTTGCCTTCTCTCGCCCGTCAACGGGAGCCTTTCCCCAATGCCGCTGTCTTTGTCCCTCAGCACTTCTCCCCACACTTTCTTTCTCTTGGGATTCTTTCCCCAGATCCAAGGCACTGACCTGAACATACACTGAGTCCCAGTCTCCCCATAGCGTCTATTCACGGAACTTCCTCTTGTGTTCACCAAATTGGCCCTGTCTCTGGGACCCTCTATTTTTATTTCAGGCACCACTGTCTCTTCTGATTTCCCAGGCATGGGAGCTGAGCTGCGTTAAGCTCCGTTATCCGGTCAATACCCGTGTCTGGTCCACGTTTCCTTCCTGATGCCTCTCACGATGGCTGTTCTTGCCTGTGCCCCTGCTACCTTGCGCTAGGTTGTTGTGAGAACCTTCCAGGGAGCCAGCCACTTTCCAGTCTCACTCTACCCCCATCTACATGTCTCTCTCAGCGTCCTCCTTCTAATGTGCTTTTACTCCTCTCCCAGCAAACATCTATGGATCTCGCGCCGAGTGCCTGGCATAGTGCTACGCGTGGTACATCCGTTATCAACCCGACGATGAGCTTATGAATCGGTGAACACTCTTATTTTTCCTCTTTTACCTGTGAGGAGGCAGATTTGGAGATGGTTGGGACCCATACATCCATCCAAGGCTCTTAACCAAGGACAAGTGGTGGAACAGAAATTCAGACTCGCTCTGGGCCTCTGAACCAGACTCCGTTGCCTCTCCCTTTGCCCGCGGCCCTCAGCAGTTGCCCAGCGCATGTAGAATAAACACCAAGCTCCTTGGACTGGCACACAGGCTTTTCCAGATCTGCCCTAGCCCGCCTTTGCAATCTCCTCTTCTTTCATCCTTCCATGTAGGAGTTAGCTCCACTTGAACCGGTTTACTCCTGGGTCCCCGAGTCTCATCACTCTGTCCCTCTTCTAGGTTTTTGCCCAAATCGTTGGTGACATACCCCAGGGGCAATGCCATTCCTGGAGCTTGGTCTTTTTGGCCTCTTCAAACCTTCTGAATTTCAAAAGCCTTTTTTGGTGTACTCTCTTGTGTTTTACATTCCTTTCGTTCATTTTAATGTGAAACTGCTGTGGACTCCTTTTCAGGTATTTCAGTGTTATTTTCCTGGATGGGTTATAAACCCTGGTGGGTAGGACTGTGTCGTAAACTTAGTTCCGTGTCCTGAGTTCCCAGCACTGCATCCTTGGATGCAGTGGTCCCTCAAGTCCGAGCTGATTATTTTGACTTCTGCTCTTGTCCATTACAGCGTCTGTGCTGCACCATGTTAATGAGACTGTGAGAGGCCGTCCCACCTCCAGGAGCTGTTCTGCTAAGGTGCCCTGGTCCACCTCTGGTCCTCTGCACAGCCGGAATCGCTTGTTAGATTAATTTTCCATCCTTCGTGGGAATCATTTTTCTTCATACGTTTTTGTCTTTAAAGTTTGAGTAAAATGGAGACTTGGCTGGACACCAGGGAAATTTAGGAGAGAAATGAGCAGTGGGACCTCCCCAGCCAAACCTGGCTGCAAACCGCTGACTGCACAGGAATACAAATGACTTCTAGCGGAATGGGCGGGACTCCTGGGGGACATACTGCCGGTCGTGCTTTTGATCAGGGGCTGGTGTTGGGAATCTGAGCACAGTTGTCCCTTGGTATCTTCGGTATCTGGTATCCACGGGGGATTGGTTCCAGAACCCCCTCGGATACCAAAACCCACGGATGCTCAAGTCCCTTATATAAAATGGCATAGTGTTTGCATATAACCTATACACATCCTCCTGGATACTTTAGGTCATCTCTAGATTACTTATAACTAATACAATGTAAATGCTATATAAATAGTCGCAAATACAATGTAAATGCTACGTAAATAGTTTCTGGCAGGTGGCAAGTTCAAGTTTTGCTTTTTGGAAATTTCTTGGATTTCTTTTCAGATATTTTTGATTCGAGGTTGGTTGAGGCTGTAGTTGAGGAGCTCACGATACAGAGGGCTGGCTGTATTAGTGCAGCCCTCCAATGGGCTCCCTACTCTGTACCTTCTGGGGTGAACTGGGTGTCCACAGTCAGAAAGGGACACCTCTGCTTCAAATCTGCCTCTTGCCAACGGGCAGAAGTCGGTGTTTGGGTCGGCAGCTCATGACACGTCTTATACAGCATTATGTGAATAATAGTAGCATGCTGTGAAACAGAGTGACATATAGCATGACAGTGAAATAATCAACTAGGTACGATTGGTACAATCCTGATGATTCATGGCTTCTAGGATTTCTAGGTTCTTCCGCCGCCTGGATTATGGTTCTAGGCCACTGTCAGAGAGTCAGGGTTACCTAAAGGAATAGCTGCTGGTGTTGGTAAGAACCCTGAAGTACTGTGAAGGTACCTATGAAGGACATACGCGGTCTATGTCCTGTTTCTTTCTTCCCTTTAAAGGATGATGAAAAGTGATCCCCACATCCCTTTTCCACAAGCTCAAGTTGCTTTTCTTGCCGCTGAGTAGCAGTCGCCTCCTCTGGTTTAGCCCCAGCCAGCTTCCAGCTGTAGCAGCCACCTGCCACTGAGAAGCACAGCCCACCCATGGCCTCAGCAACAACAGCCACGTGGAAGGGTCTGGAAACAGTCTGCTGCTTCCACACTCTGGGCCTGGGGGATAAAGTTAGGGAACACAGGGTACAGTTTCCCTATGACTCCATCCCGGGTGGCCTGTTGCCTTACTGGGCCCCATTCCTGTTTGTCACTCATTTTCTCGCTAAAGCCAAGACTTGACCCTGAATGTAGGCCCTGTTTGGAGAGGCCCCACAAACCCAGTTCGATCCTACCAGTCCAAGGCTGCATCTGCTTTTTAGTACCCTTTAAGTGTCTCAAAACTGGTGCATGCCTCTGCTTCCTGGACGCCAGCCATTCCTGGTCTTCTGTGGCATCCACTTCGGGGTGCTCACATTTGCTCTGTGAGATCCTAAGGCCCGCTGCAGTGGCTTCACTGCAGAGGCATGGAAACCGTGGCTAGTCGTCACCTGGTGGGCTGTTACACCTGGATTCCCAACTGGAAACGCTGCTCTGGGGAGAGCTAGAGGCTTCCAGGGGCGCAGGAAGAGGAACGAAACAGCCCGGCATGCAGGAGCCCAGGAGGGGGCTGGAACCCTGTCTGTCACCCTTCACCATGTGGGATGTGTCCTCCATGCTCTCACGGGGCACTGCTTTCTTCAATCAGTAAATATTTATTGACTAGTTTTATGTGCAAGGAATTGCATTAATTCATTGTAGAAGGTGGAAAAGCAGTAATGTTTGTGAATGTACCTAACAGTACTCAGTCCATGGGAGATGCCAAGAAATGTTAAAATCTTTAGGTATGTATATTCTACTGCAAAAGATAAAAAGACAGCTGAGCATTATTGAGTTCAGTGAAGGGCAGCGTCTCTGCTGGGATCCAGAGGGTTTGGGAAGGCAGAATTGGGAAGAGTCCAATAGATGGAGGCAGGCAGGGAGGACGTGTCTCTTGTCAACTCGAGTGTGTGTAGGGTGGAGGGCGATGGGGGGACACTGGTGGCGGGGAAACTGATGGTAATAATAATAATAACCAAATATTGAGCATCCCCTAGGTACTAGGCTCTGTACGCATATGATTTCTATCTTACTCAGCAACCTGACAGAGTGAGTACACGTAACTAATGAGGGAACTAAGACTTATCCATACTGAATAGCCCACCCAGAGTCACAGAGTTTGTAAACGGCAGAACCAGCATTTGAACTCAGGACTGCCTTTCAAAGCCCAGGCTGGAGTCGGTGAGGCGCTTTTATTATGAATTTGGGATTCAAATTAGGGGAGTTATAACCAACTTGAAAAGAAGGGTCAGATGAAAGACATGACTGGAAGAATTAAGAAGACTTGATAACTGACCAGGTTTGAAGGGCAAAGGAGACTCAGGGAAAAATAATGGTTCCATTTTGTAGCCTCGGATATTGGGAGAGAGGCAGTACAGCCACCCGACACCAAGTGTCATGAGGAGGAGGTGATCGTGAGCAGGTGAGGCGAGAAGGTATCGTGATGAGTTTCAGAAATGTGACAATTGATGATATCACTTATATGTGGAATCTAAAACGTAACGTAAATGAATGTATACGCAAAAAAGAAACAGACTCGCAGAGACATAGAAAACAAACTAGTGATTACGAAAGGGGAGAGGGAAGGGGCGAGGGGCAAATCAGGAGTAGGATATATTATATAACTATAGCCATTAATTTAAAAAAAAAAAAGAAAGGAATGTGACAATCAAGGTAGCGGCAGACATGCCAGGTAGCAAGTCAGTCATCTTCTCTGACTCATGTTGTAGACAAACTGGGAACATGAATGAATAGGAACATGGAAAGGAGAAAGCCTCCTATGTTAGGGGTAGATTCTGGAAGAAGTTAGAATGAGGAGTGGCAGTGGAAGTAGCTGTCAGAGAAGCAGGAAGAGGAACAAGGATGGCATTGTGGTGTGCATGGCAGAAACCAGCTACGGAGGTGGTCCCAAGTAAGTTGTCAAGGTGTCATACATGTCCGAGAAGGCAAGATGCACGCTCCTGCCTGAACTCGCGAGGGCTCAGTTCAACTCACCATGCACTCAGCAAGTGGCTTCCATAGGCCTGGCCTTGTATTTGGTGCAGAGAATAGAAAAAGGCAAGACCCTGCTCTTGACAGGCTCAGGAAACCTTGAAACGGACCTGAGTTGCAACGTGGCTCTTCCACTCAGCAAGATTGCTTTTCTCTGAACTTCTGTTTCCTTGTCTATAGAATGAGCGTACCCCCGAGCAAGTATTGCTGCTGGGAATTGTTCTGGGATTCAGAACTGATGCATGTACAACACTCAGCCAGTACCTGGAGCTTAATGGTGTGCCTGCTTGATCATGCTTGGAACTCGTAATGACAAATAAGAGAATGAAGGGCAGTTTCTGAGGGTCTGCCTGCCAGACTCAGGGAAGCCTGCCTGCCTTGGGAAGGCATCCTCTCTTCAGTGGTTTGTGCTGTTCAGTCAATCAGGCCTGATTTCTGCTGCCTCATGTGGCTTTTCAGGACTGAAAAGAATCTCCTATTTCTAGAACTTCCCGTCCTTTAATGTGTTTTTTGGCCCAGATGTTCCAACAGAGCTCCCTTTCATTTTTCTTCCCCAAGTTCAGACAGAGACAGAGCCCCCTTCTGTTGGCTGGTGGTGTTCTCACTGGCCACGCCCTGGGAAACATATGGAGTGCTCCGTGGCAGACCAGAGGATCCCCAAGGGCTCTGAAGGTTGACAGCACAGATGAGCTGGATGTACCATGGGCCCAGTGGACTGGCCCTTTGTCCTCTGGGGGCCCGAGGGCTGCAGGTCTCTGTGTTTATCTGCTTGAGGGCCTTGCTGCCCCCAGCACAGCCTCGCTGGGGACTGGGAAGTGGGGAGGGGGCTAGGGGTATGGCTCTACGTCTGTTTGGCACTGTTGGGACACTGGCTGGAGTGTAGAGGCTGGAGGCGGGAGATTGATGCCACAAAGATAAGGGCTCCCGGAGGAATCCATGTGTGACCTAGAAGTTGGAGGATGTTGGGGGAGGGGGAGATCAAAGAGGGACAGGAAAGGCCAACAAGGTGCCCTGTGTGGCTGGCACAGGAAGGCTGCACTGCCCAAACACTGCTTCCTTCACCAGCTCTTCCTGGTAGGCAGCTCTGTCCCATTTCTTTGCTGTCAGTCACCCCGGGCCTATATCCTCCAGGGCATGGAGATTTTTGCGTCTCAGGCTGGGAAGGCCTTCAGGGGTCACCCATCCCTTCTCCTCCCTCCTCCCCCGCAGTTGACTGTTGCCTCAGTTTCCCAGATGGTTGGAGGAATGTAAATCACAGGTGTCTCAGGGTCACAGCTGGAGCTTTGGGCCTGGAGGGTAGAATGGGTCAGAATGATGCTCACATCCAGGGTAAGAAACTTGCTAACCTTGCATAGTCTCCCTCTTCTACCTGGCCAGGTATGCCCGGCACCGGAGAAGGCCAGCTGGGATGTGTGGGCTCTAGGTTGAGTTAAATCTCTCGGCAATGCAGGTAGGGGCACACCACCATCCACCGAGACGGATGACCCAGGTGCCTTTAAATAAAAATTCACTTACAGCCCGATCATTCCAAGGGCCCTGCCTCAACCATTTAATGAGTCAGAGCAACGTTCCTTTTCATTCTGATTGACCGATCCCAGTCTGGGTATCTTCCCTATTTAACCTCAGTAGTATCAGCTTTAATCAACTGGCATAAGCAGTTCCCCTATTAATAGATTCACTGGAAATCCCCTCATGTGTCATTTTATTTGTGACCTTGTTTAAAATTAACGCATACCAACATCCACTCGCCAGGTACCAAGAACCAAACTGACCTACCCAGGCTCTTTGCACGGGTGCCGCGAGATATTAGAGGCAGGGCCGGGGATACATCTCGGGGTCCCTCACATGTGCACTCCCACATTCCCATTCCCTTTGGACCTTTTCTTTTTGACCTTTGCTCCCTCTCACTTTGTATCCCACCCCCTTCCTCCTCTCAGTCACGATGCTGGTGCTCTGGGGTCCGGATTCTTTTGCTCTACACAGGCCAGAGATGGAGCTCTGCAAAGAGGAGGGCTGAGTCATGTCAGGGTATCCCTGGCTTACTCCCGAGCAGGGTTTTTCATCCTCAGCACCATTGACATTTTGGGCCAGATAACTGTGAAGGTGCCTGGGGAGCAGAGGGTGGAGATGACTGTCTCATGGACTGTAGCATGCTAACAGCATCTCTGGCCTCCACCCACTAGATACAAGTAGTGTCCCCCACACCCTCAAATGTGACAACCAAGAATGGGTCCAGGTACTCTCTAATGTCCCCCTGGTGGGCAGAATTGCCCCTGATTGAGAACAATTGTTCTAGAAACAACAGCAGCGTGAGTATTTCAGAGGCCTCTGGAGCTTTCCCCACGTTTCTCCTTCAGTCGGGAATTTCGGGGGGAACAAAAGGCATGTCCCAGCTCCCTCCACATTCCTGGGCCCAGCGTGCTCCTCCTTCGTTTCTGTGGCTGTTCTTTCAACCAGAAACCCATCACTCTTCACATTGGTCTGTGGTTTGCTGAGTCCCTGTTGTCCCAGACAGGCTGGTCTGCAGAGTCCCTGACCTTGCATGGCAGGTTGACTGGGGGCAGGGGAGGTGGAGAGAGCAGGAGAAATCCTGGACTGGTGTCCTGGCTCTGCCTCTCGCTGGCCGTGTGACTTAGATCACCTTGTGTGTAGAATGTCAGCACTGGGTCCTGGCGAGCTTGTCATGTCATATCCAACGGTATTATGGCCAGAGATGCTGAAAGGCCTGACTCCTGCCTGTGGAATTCCCATGGGAGAGAGACCCCAGCAACAGTAGCAGATGGGAGACAGAGCATGGTGTGTCCTGTTCTGATGCCTTAGTTATCTGCCTGAGGGGTTTTGTGCTAAACATCAAGTCAACAAAGCCATGCTTCGAAGGAACAAAAGGGTTAAGTGTTTGAGAGTTTCATACTTGCAAGAATAATTTTTTTTTCTGTAAGAATTAATAAAGGGTTATTAGTGGTCGCAGAGTATACTTTGGTAAAATGTGTAGGCCATTGTTATAATCAATAAAGTACAAAATTGAAATAAGATGTTGGGGGTAGGGGGCACCATATCCAAACACAGTGCAGCTCCCTTTACAGCCGCCTCCCTCAGAGGGAGAAGACGCCGTGTTGTTGGCAAACCTCAAGCAGGGCCGTGCCCACCTGTGGCAGCGGTGGCTTCTCCCGTGCCCCTGGCTGGCTTCCCTCGGGAATCTCACATGGCCACCATCCGTGTGATGGTGGCTGTGCTCATTTTTAATCATCCCCATTATATCCAATTTACAGTAAGAGTTATTTTGTGAGTAAAATGCCTGAAAACACTTTACCTGGGTCAGTGCCTAATGGCTCCCAGTGCAGAGTTCTGACAAAGCATAAGTGGATTATATAGCTTAGATCTGAGGCCTGCATAGAACCTTCTGTGTCTGTGAGCCCAAAGCAGTGACAGCACTCCCAAGAGCTTGTAAAGAAAGAGGTGGAGGACCCCATGCTGTGGAAGAAAGAGCCAGAGTATGGAGGCTTTCGAAGTGGTACCTCTGCTTGCCAATAAATGTGATCCAGGCAGCATAAGGGATTCTAACCAATTAGATTAATGACTTTCCTATGGATAAAAGGTTGATGCTGATCTCCCAGGATTGGGGTGTGGATTAAATGAATTTATACTAAGGTAGTATCCTCACCCTCAAACACGTCGGGTCTCAAGCCTCAAACAGCTTGACAATCCAAAGGTGCCTCTGATTTCCCCGCACTGGAACTGCCCCGAACGTGGCAGGTTCCGCCTGCCCTCCCAGCGCTTCCTGCGGCACCTCTGGTCTCCCATGTAATCGACTGTGAGCATTGGAAATAGCTGTGGTTTTTAATACAGTGATATCTCCTCTTCAGGGACTCTAGCCCCTGGTCTGATTTCAACAACTGCTAGCAGGGTCCCAAAACGTGGTTCTTGTTTCTTCCTTGTCTAATGGAGAGAGTGTTTGCATTTGCACAGGGTTTTTAATGGGCTGTACGCTGTTGGCTCTGAGAGGGATTCTTGGTTCAGAGCCAGGGAGAGTTTAAATATTTGGGGAAGCCTACACAAGTGCTGCAGAGGAGGCCCTTCCGGGGCTGTCCACATGACTCACATCCACGGGGTCAGGGAGACATCCTGGTTCCCCCGACACGCGGGAGGAGCCCACCTCCATGGGATGGGCACTGCTGGAGGGCTCTGTTCCTCACCTGAGCAAGGACTCTGCACCAGGTGACATTTTCTATGAATGTCTGGGGCAGAAGTTTCCGATCAAGCCAGAGACTGTTAAGAGGGACCCTTTTCTTTTTTTTTTTTTTTTTTTTACCATTCAGAAACAGTGGTGGGAGCTTCCAATTTGACTGCCGCTGGTGGTCTAGACCATAGCCTTCTTGGGATGGAAATAATTTCCTGAGATTTTCTCTTTCAGGCAAGACCACACCTACGCCATCCCAGAAAGACAAGTCTGTTTTAGTTTGAACTGCTCTGCGAAGGAGGCTTTGCGACCACCCTTGAGCACCCTTGGAGTCTCTTTTTGTCTCTTTTGTCTGTGCTTTTGCCTTGTCACCTAAACCACTTTAGCTGAGGTCTGTTGACCTTTCTCTCTCTAGCACCATCCTTCGTGACCTTGAAGATCATTGTTTAGGACAGTTATCCCTCTATTACTTTTCTCTTTGCTAAATCATTTCAACTCCAGTACTTTTGGGTGGTGGCCAGTACAGTTTGGGGCTTCTCAAGTGTCTCCCCCAAAATGTCCCACTAGAAGGGTGTGAATATTTGCACACACACACACACATGCACGTTCACAGTCATGCACAATACAGCCTTTGGAGTAGCCTGAAGTAGCCTACTGAAGGCTTAACATTTCCTTGAAGTCTACTTTTATCTTTAAACATTCTTGGAAATGTGACATTATGTCCCAAAATACAACTGATTGTTTTAATTTTAAAACAATCCTTTAAATTACTTAACATCAGGAAAAAATTTACATACACATACACCTGTTTTTTTTTAAAACTCTGAGAAAATTGGCTGTTGGGGAAGATGCCACATCTTTTTTTTCTGGGATGTCTGGTGCACGGCTAACAAACCCAGTTAGAGAAGGTTGGGGAGTGGACATCTTGGCTCCTGGAGCAGGTAGATCTGAGTTTCAGTTCTGACTATATCACTTTCTAGAGCCTAAACTTAAGCAGAATATATTAGCTTCTCAGTTATAACAGAGGGATGATATTTCCTACCTAGAAGGGTGTATTCATTAAGCAACAATTCAGCACCTACTATGTATGAGGCTCTGCTCTAGGGCCTGGGAATAGAGGTGAAAAAGAGACGCAAGATCCTCACATATAAGGAGGCATAGCTATTCCAGATGGGAGCAACAGACAATAAACAAACAAGCAAATAAGAGCATTTCAGACTGTATGAGGGAAGTGAAACAGGGCAATGCGATAGTGACTGTGTGTGTGTGTGTGTGTGTGTGTGTGTGTGTGTGTGTGTGTACATGTGTGCCCATATACATTTGCTACTTTAGATGATGTAGCCAGGGAAACATCTTTGAGGAGATGACATTTGAATTAAGGTCTGATTGGTGAGGCGGAGCCAGCTTTGAGAATTCAGTGAAGTAAATTAGTAAAGTGCCTGGCACATGGTAGGGCCTTAGTAGACATTAATTGCCTCTCTTTCTAGAAGAATCAAAGAAATGCTATTTAAACACAAAGAAACAAATTTTTTTATGATATTCTTTTTCCTTTTCTTTTTTTTTTTTTAAACCCCACATTTCTTTATTTATTTATTTTTGCTGTATTGGGTCTTCGTTTCTGCGCGAGGGCTTTCTCTAGTTGCGGCAAGCGGGGGCCACTCTTCATCGCGGTGCGCGGGCCTCTCTTGTTGCGGAGCACAGGCTCCAGATGCGCAGGCTCAGTAGTTGTGGCTCACGGGCCTAGTTGCTCCACGGCACGTGGGATCCTCCCAGACCAGGGCTCGAACCCATGTCCCCTGCATTAGCAGGCAGATTCTCAACCACTGCTCCACCAGGGAAGCCCAAGAAACAGATTTTTACAGGTCATTGGATGTGATTGGAAGGATCTCAAAAGGGTAACCAAGGAATTCAACTGGACTTGGGAAATGATATGGTCAGAAAATTTGTTTGTATCCCATATTATTGCACCTCTTTCAGGGATGGCTGAAAACTCCTGTTTACTCAGGTGTTCCTGAGTAAACAGGAGTTTTCTGATTGCATTTGCACATGGGCCCTGATAATCAGCATCTTTTCCCTTGTTGAGAGGTTCCGATTTTCTGCTCACCTGCTCCCATGGAGCATGTAATAATATCTTTCCCTCCTTAATCAAATAATATCAGGTTTGAGTTGTAACCTGTTAACTCTATGGAGAGAACTGATATAAATATTATCTCCTTAAAGAGGCATTGTATTGTGCAAGAGAGGACATTTCCTAACACGTGCCAGTTCCTTCTCTAAAGTATTTTCCTTTGACCTATACAAATAAAAATAACCTAAGCTAACCATTGTATAGGACTTTATGGCCTATGAAGCTCTTTGGTACCCAGTACTTGGGCCTCATAGCATTCTTGAGAATTAAGCAGCAGGGGCAGAGAGAGGAGTCTGAGCTTTGGAATCAGCCCAGCCTGGGGTCAAATCCTGGCTCTGGGCGTCATCGTTTTTCTTTAAAATTAAAACAGTGTTTTATAAACCAAGGACCCATAGCTCCCTGGAATCTTGGGTATATTCCTGGTGAACTGCAACTTAAATTAGGTTTTTTTAGTTGAGAATTTTCATTTTGATGAGAACCTAAAAGTATAAGTCTATTCTGGATCATGTGAATGACAGTTTATACCTCCATTTTAGTGAGAAAAGATTTTTACATTTTCTGGGGTGCCAATCTCCAAAGACCCTGTCCTGTAGAGATTCAGAACCATGTCCACCTTCAGCTGTATACACAAGTTCTGCCTTTTGTGACCCAGGTCATACTAGCTCACTCATAGTAAATACAGTGGTAAATAATAGTGAACTTTTTTCGTTAAGCAGCATTTAAATTTTTTTTCAGCCTTATAGAGTGGCCCTTCTAAATGATGGATTGGTGGTGTAAACAAGTTCATTTTTCAAAAGGAAAAAATAACAACTCAAATGATGGTCCATCCTGCTCAAATTTAAAAGAATCTAGTCAATAAATGAAACTTCAAAGACTTAAGTATGTCCTACATCACACCCTACAATGTCTATTTAGTTTCATTAACTATCTATCACATTAAATTAATATTGTTAATTTGATTTTGTTGGTTGTTTTCAGTTTTGTACTTATTCCATTTGTAAGTAAGCGTAAAAAATTTATACTTGGTTTTGTTTCACAACTTGGGGTATGAGACACATCAAAAAAGAAGTTATAACGGAATATAGTGAAGTGTGTGCAAAGTTCTGTGGATGCCTAAAGGACAGAGCAGCTGTCCTTGCCTGGAGAGTTGGGGTAGTCTCTAAAGAGGGTGTTCTTCTTTCCAATAGGGTCTTGAAGAACGAGCAGGAATTGATCAGGTGAAGTGAGGGTGGGAGGTGAAGGAGGACTTTTGAGCCCAGTGGCATGTCATATAGAGGCACAGAGTGGTGTAAAGACTTGGGGTGGTTGAGTGAGAAGTTAAGAATAGGGAAGTGCTGGCAGGGGAGGCTGTAGGTCTGGGGAGAGGCCAAAGAGTGAAGGGCCTTGTGAGCCAGGCTGGGGGGACTAGGTGTAGTTCAGGGGGCAGAGGGGAGCTCCGGGAGGTCTATAATCATGGGTCTTGGATGATGTGATTTTTAGGAATGTAATTCTGGAAGTGGGGGAAGGGGAGATTGGATGGATAGAGACGAGGTAAGAGCCAATGGGAGTGAGACCGTGACCCAACCACGGGCCGTGGGGATGGAGGAAATGGGACAGGGTCCAGGGATGTTTTTGAAGTCAGACTCGGAGGATTTTATGTCCAGTTGGATGAACCAGAAGATGGAGCAGGCATTCAGGTCCTGGTTAGGTGACGTACTGAGTATGAGAAGCTGGGTCCAGGGATGTTTTTGAAGTCAGACTCGGAGGATTTTATGTCCAGTTGGATGAACCAGAAGATGGAGCAGGCATTCAGGTCCTGGTTAGGTGACGTACTGAGTATAAGGCCATGCGTCATCCTGGCGAGTATGTCGAGTTGGTGATTTGGAATGTAAATCTGGTGCCTGGGAGAGAGTTTGGGGCTACCCATTAATAAGGGTGATATCAACATGAAAGATCATTGCTGATGCTACAGTATTTCCCTGTAAGAAGGGTTGGATGAGATTGGAAAACCAAGAATGGAGCCCTAATACTTGAAGGGCAGGTAGAAGGGGAGAAGCCAGCAGATAGAAGAACTACATAACAGAAGAGGAGAAGGGAGCTACAAACTTAGGAGGAAAACCAGGGCAATATGGTGTCCTGGAGTCAAGGAGAGAGAAAGTTTCCACAGGCAGGAGATAGCCAGGAGATCAAATACTGAGTGTATTACTTTCAAGAGATAGAACTGTCATTTAGGCACATGGAGCAAGGAAAACAATAGGGGCATCATAGATCACCACCCAGGCGGCTGAACAGCTATGGCACATGCTGCTCTAGGGAGAGGAGGTGTTTGATGTCTCACAGAGCAAGAAACCAAGCAGTTGGTACGTTCGTCATTCATTCATCCACGTGCTCCTTCATCCATCCATCAAATACTCTCTGAGGGCCTTACCAGGTGACAGACTCTGTAAGAGGTGCTGTGAGAGTAGGTGGAAGACAGAGATAAATAAGCATAATCCCTGCCTTGGAGGGCTCACGGTGTTATTGGGGAGATGGCTGTGTACACAGACAATTATAGTGCCAGGTGGTGAGTGCTATGGAGAGCGATGTGGGTAACGGCCCTGCAGCATGGGAGAGAGACCATTTGACCTGATTGGGAGAGGTCTTTGGAGCTGAGTAGGAGTTCCCAGGAAGAGGAGGAAAGGGAGAGGTATTTGAAGCTATTTGAGCTTCAGCAGGGTGGAGGCAGGAGGGGAGAAGGGGCGTGGCCTGCTTCCCTTCTTCGTGCATGCTGGGAGCACTGGGGGTGGGGCAGAGGGCCGCGGAGGAGTTGAAGCTGGAAAGGAAGGGTGAGGCCAGTTTATGAAAGGCTTAGAATGCCACGGCACGGAATAAGTTTGGATCTCATCTTCTGGAGAGTGAGAACTCAAGAGACATTGGTAAGCAAGAGAGTAACGCAATAGGGCTAGATTTCAAGAAAATAGCTGTGGTGGCACGAGGAGGCCTGAGTGGACAAGGGAAAGTCTGAAGATGGGAATCCAGGTAGGGTCCCATCTCAGCCCGTGTGCAGGCTCCTTTATTCAGCAGAGTGTTTCCAGAGCATCTACTGTGTGCTCTGCTCTGCGCCGGATGCCGCCAGGTTCCAGGGAGTGCTTTCCAATTGCCTTCCTTATAGGGGCCTGCGGATCCCAGCTGCTTCCTGGGGAGTGTTGGATATTGACTCAGATGCAGTTGGCCAAATCACCAGGCAGAATTCTCTGCTGGAAGGTTGCTGTTCCCCAAGTCAACCTCTGGGTCCAGAAGCCGGCACTCTTTATTGTGTGAATTACTCACGATTTTGACCGTCCTGGTTGGCTTGGGTTGAAGGTAGGGGATTGCTGTTGAGAGCATGAGGCCAAATGAACAAAAGAACACACCCAGGCACTGTGCACAGAGACATCTGCTTCTGTTTCCTGAGTAACTGTGCAGCAGCACAGGGCGGCCTTGGTACCCAGGCACATGCTCTGTGTTATTTTCTAGTTATAACCGAGGATGATTTCCATGTGGCTGGTGATGAAAGAGTCAGGTCCATTTCAGAAGGGGGAGTGTTTCCGATTATGTAGATCACATTCAAATATTTACCTCATTCCATCCTTTTGGCTGGGCCCTGCCTTTGAATATTGTAGAAAGGCATCCAGGGCTTCTTTGCACCGCCTTTAGGGAAGATCTTCTGTGCTTAAAGCCTGCTCTTTGCTGGCATTGGGGACCCCTGGGCACAACCTGTGGGATTGCCTCTCAGTTGTGGTACTTGAAGCGAATCAGTACGTGGCAAGGAATGTCAGTGCTCTTCCAGGAAAAATCCGAGCCTGTTAGCACTGGAAGGGACCCCAGCCCTCATCAATCCCAACCGGCTCATTTTACTGATATGGGAACTGAGGTCCAGAGCCACAGACTGACTTGCCCCAAATCAGAAAGTGAGTAACAGCAGACTTGGGACCAGAACACAGGGGCCAGTCCAGGGTTTCCCACGAGCCTTCCCTTCCCTCTTCTTTCATCTTTCGGCAGTTCCTATTGCTGCTGTACTTCTTTTCTTAAAAGTACATCTCAAATGGAGTCTTCTTAGCATGGATCCCATGTTAGGTAGGTATCGTTCTATGAATGTTTTCCTGTCTCATATGATAAGCTCCAGGTTGGCCTCCACTTGAATGGCAGAAGTGGCAGGGGTAGGCCAAAAAGCAGGGAATTTGAGGGTGATAAAATAATGTGGCTAGAGCATTTGGGGATTCAGGAAGTAGCAGTATATGGTAAAGGTCCAAAGTCCAGAGGGTAAGCTCAGTTGAGCGCTTTCCTCTGAGTTTCACCTAGAGGTATCCGGGGGCCAGTGACTCTCAAACCAGAGGATGCATTCAAATCACTGGGGAAGCTTGTTTAAAATACATATTCCTGGGCCCCACCCCAGAGGTTTTTATTCACTAGGTTTGGTGTGGGATCCAGGAATCTGCATGTCTCCAATAGACATGAGGTTGATTACATTGTGGGTACCTTGTGGGTCACACATGGAGAGACCACACAGGACTAGGGCTAGGAGGACGAGGGTATCTCTGTGTTCGTCTCCAGTGTTTGGGTCAGAGTATATACTCAGTACCATAGTGAGCAGATATAGTGGAGTTTGATGTATTTGAGATCATTTACTGTCAGGATTCACCAACTGGGAGGACACAGGTATTGAGAGAGGGCCTGAGGGCCTGGCAGACAGAGCTGGAATTGGCAGGGCAACCAGACTCACACTTGCTTAGCTTTTGGGTGACTGTGTGTCAGTGGATTTTCCTCTCTAGGGCACATGCTTTAGCTCAGGCTTGATATTTCTCTTTCCACACATCTCTCTCTCTCTACCTTAACCTCCACTCACTCCTCCCCCTGTTATGGCTTTGTGCAAATGTATCCTTTTAACTGTTCCTGAAATGCATTGGTGAACTCCCTTATATATAAACTACTTTGTGGGAGATTCTGACACAATGGTCAAGGCTGAGCGTGTTTCACTCCAGTCCAGTCTCCCGTATTTGTGAGATTCTCATATTCATCGTGCAGCTGCCGGCCTTGACATTATGCTGAGAGGAAAGATTAGGGGCTTTCGCAGTCTGTGTTGTGTCAGAGTCAAGATACGTGGTTAAGATGTAAGGTTGAATTGGTGTCTCTGAGAAACCATCGTGGAGGTCCTTAATTGAGATCTGGTTTGAGTTTGGAGCTTCTTTATCAAGACACACCACCTTCCCATGTTCCTGCACAGGTAACAAATGTCCTAGCTGAGCTGCCACTTCTATGTGCCTGCTATCATGTGCTCTCGGAGTTCCAAAACTTTGCTCTCTGGGCTCAAACTCCAAGGTGTGTTTTTGTAATGTTTGCTTTAGGGTGTTGACTTGTTGTGTGGCTAAAACAAAACCTCCTTTTCCCAGTCTCTTCTAGAATGAGACTTCAGAATGTCAGACTTTGCATGTGACTCGCTTTCTATGAAGAACAGATGGTGGGTTTAATTTTGTAGAAAGAAAATTAGAAATCAGTGAAATCTTACATGATTTCACATTAGTACCAAAACCAAATACATTGAAAACATTTAGAGCTGTTCCTAGCTAGTTATGGATTTACTGGTGGCGATGAGAAATTCCCAGAGCTTTCTGTGAGGATGACTACCACCAACTCTTGGTCTATTCTGTGCCTCCCCCAACCCCCAGCAGTCTGTTCTGAATCTTTCTCCACTTAATCTATTTATTTTTATTTATTGAGCAAGCAATATCGTAACCATGACTGAACTTTTTTAAATTACAAGAAAACTTACCCGGGGTCCAGTTTCAGTCACAGATCGTATGTTTTCATTTTTCCACGTTCCCTTCCAGGCTTTGTTCACATGCTACAGAACCTTTACATTATTATAATCATGGTATAGTTACAAGTTTGTATTTGGCATTTTTCACTTAGTATTATATTACAGGACTCTTTCCGCATTGCTCTGTATTATTCATGATTATGCTATTTCATTGAGTCATGAAGCTCCAGTTTATTTGACCACCCTTCTATTTTAGTCACATATGTTCGTCTTCCTTAAAAAGATGCTGATGGAATAAAACACAGCCACAATAGCTCAGATTGTTGCTTTTCCAACTCCTCTAAGCCCATTTGCTGTCTGTCCCTGTGATCCTCCTATTCACTTAGCCATCATGTTTCATGGAGACCTTGGTTCTCTCGTTACGCTGACTGTGGTCAACTGTTGTCTCCATATGAATCCTCCAGCCCTGGACCCCCTTACTCCCAAGGCTTCTGCCAAGTCAGGACCACCTTTGGTCATTCCAGTCATTGCTTCCTCTCCAAGTCCTGTGCCAAAGGCAGACCCAGCTTATTTCACACTGTCTTTGTTACCACACTTTATCCATATATTTTAATATTTGCACTCATTTAGATACCATTTAGGGTTCTTTACTGCAAGCCACAGAAACTAACGTAAGCAATGGGAAATTTATTGGAACCAGCCTAGGAAGCAGGTGGGCATTGAGACACTCCAGAGAGCAGCAAGAATGGTCTCAGAGCATAAGCAGTGAGGTCAGGACGAAGGACCCAGAGCCATTTGCAGTCTCTCAGCCACCTTACTGGCGATTCAAATTCCAGGGAGTGTTCTGTTGGCTTACATTGCTTACCTTGGCTTCAGCTGACAGACATTCCTATCACACTTCATCCAGTGTGGAGGGGTGATTTCCTAGAGGACCCAGGGAAAGGGGAATGATTGCCAGGCTGCCCTACACACACATCCTACCATCAGTATACATTTACAAAAACATCCCTGCCTAACAGTAACTTCCATACAACAGGTCCCACAGTGTTGTTAGTTACAGCGTCCATCTCCAAACCCAAAATCTCTGGGGGATTTTAATCCCCCCTCCAGTTCTACTACAACCTCTTCTTTTGCACGGCCCGAGTTAAATAGGGATGTGACTAACGTGATTCTCCTGCTTCCTTGAACACCTTCCTTTTTTTCTGCTCCCTGGCTCATGCCCCACAGTGACTATTTAGAAAAGCATAATATCAAGCAGTCATTTTTCTACGAGGAAGGGGGCTGTTAGAAGGTTTGGAGGATTTTATCCAAAGTACACATTTCCCTTGATCCTAGGCAAGACATATTATAACCTCTGGGGAAAAGGCATGGCATGGTATGTGCACTTTGAAAAGTCTTCTCTTTTAATTCTGTTATCTTGCCTCTACATCCACCCTGCCTCTGTTCTTTAAAACCTCCAGTGGAATGGAGAGAGTACCAATTGTATTTGAGGGCTGGATCTGCTTCTTACACATTATAAAACTTTTGATGGGTGATGTCAGTTCTTCCAGTGAAGGGACAAAATTAGAGGTCTTCTGTGCTCCTCCTCGGTGACTGGTAGTGTGTTTGACGCTTTACCTCATTATTTCAT
Organism: Neophocaena asiaeorientalis asiaeorientalis; assembly: GCF_003031525.2. NCBI lineage: Eukaryota > Metazoa > Chordata > Mammalia > Artiodactyla > Phocoenidae > Neophocaena > Neophocaena asiaeorientalis. Next base: position 218,357 of record NW_020173494.1, on the reverse strand, counting down.
TTCATCTACCCAACAACACCATCAGAGCTGCATTACAGTCAATCCTTGGATACGTGGGGGATTGGTTCCAGGACCCCCAGGGATACCAAAACCTGCAGATGCTCAAGTCCCTTATATAAAATGTTATGGTGTTTGTGTATAACCTATGTGCATCCTCCCATATACCTTAAATCATGTCTGGATTACTCATAATTCCTAATACAATGTAAATGCTATATAAATAGTTCTAAACACAATGTAAATGTTATGTAAATAGTTGCCAAGTCAAGGCAAAATCAAGTTTCGCTTTTTGGAACTCTGGTATTTTTTTTTTTCTTAATATTTTCAATCCAACGTTGGTTGAGTCTACAGATGTGGAACCCGCAGATATGGAGGGCCAACTGTATTTTCTTTCTTATGTGTATTTTCAAAACCCATGCTTCATCCACTAGGGCGCTGTGAACCTCAGTGACCATATCTGCAAAATGGAAGTAAAAATCCTTGAAATGAATCCTGTGAATATCAGATGTAGAGCTCACGTTAAACCAGTTCAGGCAAAGAAAGGAAATTTTTGCTTATCCTAATTACACCTTCTTTCTGTAATCTTCCAGTTTGTCTCTCTCCTTCTTTCAGTGGCAGATCTTACCTCTTTCCTAGAAGGCTGAAGCCATCCAATGTGAACTTCATCACCCACTCCTTTCCTGACAGCAGAATATTGCTTTTCATAACAGAAGATCAAATATCAATAATTGTTTCAACCTAGTGATATCTGTAAATACATCTATTCTCTAATACTGTTCTACTTCTTGGTATTTTTTTCACTAATTAATATATTATGGAGGGTAGTCCAATTTAACAGGTATAAATCTATCAATACCTCATTCTAACAGATAAGTTGTAATCCATTGCTTGGATGGATTAGATTTGGGAGGATTTAACCAAGCTCCTATTCATGGGCATTTAGGTTGTTTCCAGAGTTTTTTGGTTTTGTTCTTACAACAAGTAATGCAATAAAAGTTTTTCTATATACAGCTTTATGCACGAGTTTTGAGTGTACCTGTAGGGTGAACTACTGAAAGTAGAGCTGCTGGTCTAAAGGGTATGTACATTTCAAATTTGATAGGTATTGCAAAGTTCCCTCCAAAGAAGTGCCCCAGTTTAGACTCCCATCAGCAGGGAACATTCTTGCCATATCAGTATTGTCAAACTTTATAATCTTTGCTAATATAATAGAGATCAAATGGAATTCTGTTGTTTTCGTTTGCATTTATTTGATTATATGTGATGTTATACAGTTTTCATATATGTATTGTATTTATTTTCCTGCTGTACTAGTCAGCCTGGGCTGCTATAACAAAATACTGTTGACGGGGTGGCTTAAACCACAGGAATTATTTCTCACCGTTCTGGAGGCTGGGAAAAGCCCAAGATCCCGGTCCTGGCAGATTTGATTCCACAGTGGGGACTCTTTTCTTGGATTCAAGATGGCTGGCTTTTCACTATGTCCTCACATGGTGGAGAAAGAGAGAGAGTTCTGGTCTTTCTTCCTCTTCTTATAAGGATATGAATCCCATCAGGGGGTCCCATCCACCCGACATCATCTAAACCTAATTAACTCCCAAATGCCCTCCCTCCACATACTATCACATTGGGGTTAGGGCTTCAAGACGTGAACCTTGAGGGGGCACAGACATTCAGTCCATAACAACTGTAAACTCCCCATTCAAAGTACGTTCCCTTTGAACCTACTTCCATTGGGTTGTTTGTCTTTTTCTTGCTGATTTGTTAGGACTCTTTATAAATGAAAGAAATCAGCAGTTTGGGGGTCATTTGAGAAGCACTTCGTGTTTTCTGCTTCAGTCTTTACATGTCGTGCGTGTCTTGGGGAAGGGACAACAGGCTGGCGGTTGACACGGCTTTGAGTTTCTATTTGTTGGTTTTTGTCTCTCAGCATGATTTTTTCTTTGGTTTTGCTGTTTGTCACTGACTAACTGAGGTCCTGTGAGTTAGTCCTAATTTTAGGAATATTATGTCTCAGGACACTTGGAATTTTTCCCATCCTGCCTCACAGGAAACTCCGTGACCATCAGAAAAGAAGGAGGGAGGAGGGTCCCTAGGAGGACTGGGAGGGCGTAGAGGGAGGATGGGAGGTTGATGGAACTGGGAGGCTGACACGCAAAGCTCTCCTCCCTTCATTTTTTCTTTGATATTTCTTCCTTTCTTTCTCTGCATTTCCCTCCTTCCTTCCTTTCTGTTTCTCTTTTTTTCCCCTTGGCTATGTACTACTATAAAAATACAATTCTGGAGCATGGGGTTGGATTTCCACCATGGGGACTGAGATGGAATTTCAAGTCACTCACCATAATTCAACGTTATAAATTAGAGAATTCTTATGAATAGAATAGGATGGAATGTGGTTTCATGTTTTCCTTCCCTAGGGACCCTGCCCAGTTTGGCAAGAGGAAACTAAATTAAGGGTGGGATTAGTTCTAGGAAGTGGATTTTTAGGCTAGCTGCACGTCTAAGCCAAATATTATAGACAGTGCCTTAGTTATCTATGTTCATGAGCAATCAGGAAGTGGTGGGTAACTGAAGTCCCCAAATGTGCCAGAAACATACTTCTGCCTTTGTTTGTTTATCCTAATTATTCTCCTACTAGACTATCAAAGTGGATTTATTACTACTCATTTTACTCTTCTGTCTTCCATCAACAACATAGGCAGGGAGGCAACATGCTGCATGGAAAAAAAAATGCTAGAGTAGGTGTTAGGAGACCTCAATTTTAGTCCTGTCGGTGCCCCTCACTAGACTGAGACATGGTCAAGTTATACAGCTTCTCAGGGCCCCAGTTTCTTCCTGTAAAAGGGACAAAAATAACCAACCTCCCAGGGTGGCTCAGGGGCCCTGTAAAGTGTGACCTGGAGCTCGTGGTGCCTATGTCATAGAGCCCGTTCCCACGCATGTGAGCTGTTTGCACAGTACCCGGCACAGAGAAGGAGCCCAACAAATGCCTGTCTGCTTTTCTTCCTTGTCCTGGAAGTACCAACAGATTGTATTAGTTTCCTAGGGCTGTCGTAGCAAATAACCACAAACTTGGTGGCTTAGAGCAACAGAAATTTATTCCCTCACAATTCTGAAGGCCTGAAGTTCAAAATCACGGTGTTGCCAGGGCTATGCTCCTTCCAGTAACTAGGGGAGAATCCTCCTTGCTTCTTTCAGCTTGCGGTGGCTCCCGGCCTGTGGCTGCAGCACCCCCGTCTCTGCCTCTCTGGTCACATGGCCTTCTCCTCTGTGTCTCCTAAGGACAACTTGTCATTGGATTTAAGGGCCACCCAGAAAGATGATCTCATCTCAAGACGCTTAACCTAATTACATCGACATTGACTCTTTTTCCAAATAAGGCCACATTTACAAGTTCTGGGGGTTAGGGTGTGGACATATACCTTTTGGGGAAGGCCACCATTCAGCCCACCACACACACTCTAGGGATTGCTTTATATATCAAGACTATGGCCTGATTTTTTTTACAATCACCCAGCGAATCCACCATCGGTTTGATATTAATAAATCAGGGTATGTCAGGGAGGAGAAAAAAGAACAAAAGCTTGGTTTTTGTTTGCTGTGTTTTGTTTTATATTTATAACCCTTCTCTCCTGGGTTCCCAATTTAGTCGTGATGAGTGGAGTGTATTTGCTATTTGTGCGCCCATCGTCCTGCCTGCTGCTCACATACTGGTGGTCAGGAAACTGCAGTCCTCCTGTCGCGGAATCTTCTGTCCCGCCCTCGCTCCACTGCATCTCCCGCTGGCTCCACTCACATGACCCCTGACCTCTCGCCGTGGCTCTCTGAACATGGCGCCCACAGACTGGCGGGCTGACATCCAGCTCTGCGCTTAAACCTCTGATGAGATGCTTGTTTGCTTCCTGGACTCCTCAGCTCTCTCACTCATCCTTCCAGTAGTCACTCCCTGAACCTTCAGGAACCCAGCTTAAGCTATCAAGGTCATGCAGAGACCCCTCTGTGCCCTGGAATATATTGAAGGAAGGTGGCCCCAATTAAACAAGCCCCATGGCTTCAAGGTAACTGAGTACCTGGGGGCAAGGACTCTACCCTGGAGATGAGCCTTGCGGGGCTTTTAGTGACTATAGTACTGTTACAGTGGTGGCTTACTCTCTCTAAGCTCTCACCTCAGGCTCTTGGGGGGATTTCCTCATCCACACCACCCTCTGAAGTAATCTTAGCTCCATGTCTCATTCCCATGTGCTGTGAAGGAGTTCAGCCTTATCGGGTTTGTTCCACACAAAGGGGAAGGCAATCCCTGTACCTTCTCACCTCTCAGGGGTGTCGTGGGGACAGAGGAGTGTAACTGTGAAAGGTCTTCAAGCTCTTGGACCAAACGATGCTGATGAATCCCGATATCTAAAAAAAAAAAAAAAAAAAAACCCACATTTTTTAAAATTTTATTTTATTTTTTATACAGCAGGTTCTTATTAGTTATCTATTTTATACATATTGGTGTATATATGTCAATCCCAATCTCCCAATTTGTCCCATCACCACCACCACCACCCCCTGCCACTTTCCCCCCTTGGTGTCCATACCTTTGTTCTCTACATCTCTGTCTCTATTTCTGCCTTGCAAACTGGTTCATCTGTACCATTTTTCTAGATTCCACCTATATGCGTTAATATACGATATTTGGAAAAACCCACATTTTTTAAGGAAAGTCATAGTGTTGCTCGGTGTCCCAAGGGTAGGAAGGACATTCCAGGGGAAGGATCCAGAAGCGCTAGAGCAGCTGTCTGCTGGGGGGAGAGCAGGCAGTGCTGGAGCTGCAGGTATTGGAGGCTGGGGAGACTCGAGTCCAAACTCTGCTGCAGCCACATGACTAGGGTAGGTCACAGGTCTGTGAACCTCAGGTGGGAAACCTCATCTCTGAAAGGTGAGAATGGTTGTAACCAGGGCTGCTGTGAGGACTAGAAATTACACGTGTTATCTGGCACCAAGTGGTGCCTGAATAATTACAGCTCTTTTACCATGATTCTTCCTCTGAGGACTTCTCAAGCCCCACCCCACCCAGACAAGCAGCCGGTCCCCCCCGGGGAGCCTCCCTAGGCTTGTCGCAGCTACATAAAGCTCTTTGCTACTGGGCCAGGACGTTCGTGCAACCTGGGGTGCTTTTCTCCTTCTCCTCAGGACCTAGCTTAACACTGGTATATACCTGGTGCTCAGAGCCTGTCTGCATCATGAAGGAACACAGTGTACCCACGCTTAGCAACCTGCTTGGCATGGTAGATCTCTGTGAAATGACCAGTTAAGTGAATGGGGGTGTAGAGTCACCCTCGGGATAGAACTTTAAAACTTTCTGATGTTTTTAATCTCCTGATTCATCTTGGAAGCAGGAAAGGTTATCATTATGAATTTAACAAGTATGTGTTTAGTGCCAGCTCTCTGCTTTGCACGTGGACATCCTGACTTAATCTCTTTACAGCCCTGTGAAGTAGGTAGGTATCATCCCTCTTGAGAACACAGAGCGCTTCAGAAACCTCCCAGTCACACTGATAGAAGAGGTGGCAGGGGTGTGACTTCAGGCATCTGGTTCTAGAGCAGGGAAACCCTGGAGTTGTGTTGCCTTTACTGCATGGTGACACTGGGACATGGCCTCCTCAGCAGCTTAAGGGAAGCCCTGTCCTTCTAGCCTGGACCCGAAGGACCAGAAGGGTAAGCCTCAGTTAGGAGGTGAGGGCACCACACTGAGCTCTCCAAGGCCATGGCCCCCAAAGCCAGGACCACATACAATTTTGCTGAACCCTATGCACTCCGGCCTTTGTGTGTCCCTTCCTTTATTAAAATATATGTGTATATATATATATATATATATATATATATACACACACACACATATATGTATATATGTGTATCTATATGTATACACATATGCTATACTCATTCATTCTATTTTATGACTGCATCTGCGTCTGTATGAAGACGAGTATAACCCAGGCTGGATTCTATTTTGTTTCTCAGATTTTAACACAGGCCCTGTGCCAACTTGTGCCTAACGGATAAGCCTTTCGGGTTATCCAGAGCCTCTGAGAGTGAAGCAGGAGCGGATGTTAAGGACCCCTAACCAGCCTCTGTCTCCACAGGTCCCGCAGCGGATGGCAGTGGCCGAGGGCGCTCCCGAGGACGGCGGCGGCGGCGCCCCGGGCGTGTGGGGCGCCTGGGGCCCCTGGTCCGCCTGCTCGCGCAGCTGCAGCGGCGGCGTGATGGAGCAGACGCGACCCTGCCTGCCTGGCTCGTACCGCGCACGCGGCGGACCGCCGCCCGGAGCCCCCGCGCGCGCCTTCGCAGGCCACGTGGTGTCAGCCGTGCGTACGTCGGTGCCGCTTCACAGGAGCCGCGAGGAGCCACGCGCCCCCGCCAGCCTCAACTCCAGCCGCCAGGGTCCGGCGCAGCGAGGTAGCCGGCACCCGCAGGCCCGGGGCCGCGAACTCACGGCGGAGAGAAGGTACAGGCCCTCCCGGCCCCCGCGCGCCCGCGCGCCACCATCCCTGTCCCTGTCCCTGCCCAGCCCGGATGTGCCGCGCGCGCTTCTCTTCATCCTAGATTGCGCGGTTAATGCCTTGCTTCTGCCAGAGGGGGAGGAATTCTTGGCTCCACAGATCTCCTTCCATCCCTTGATTTATTTTGCAGCCTTTTAAAGCGTTGAGGCCACTCCCACCCGCTCTGTGATTCTGAATTGCCTTCAAAGTGAAGCTGAGTTTCAGAATGCCCTTAGGCTCAGCCTTAGGGAGGCCCTGCGGAGGGTTGAAAGAAAGAGCTGCCTGGAGCGGGGGAGCGGGGAGACGTCTGTCCTAGTGCTCCCCTTGTGCTGAGGGAAAGGGAGATTCCTGGCCGCAGGATGTGTGGATTTGAGCTGAGGACACAAAACAAGGGGCCTTTTAACCCAAGAGCTGACGTGAGTTTGGAATCCTTGAGCAAGTTAAGTGTCTGGAGTCTAACTTGCTCCCAGGCTGTAGGTTTCAGGAGTCTATGAACTTTTATACAAAGTTTCTCCAAAGTATTTTGAGTGAACACACAACTTTGAGGATATGTCTAATTAAAGACCTGGACATATTTTGTAGTCTTATTAAAATATGAACTTCAGAAACGGCATACTGGCATCAGAATAGTTGTATAGCTCTCAAAAGCCTCGGGTGGCTAGGCTAGCATAAATATGCCAAAGTAGACAGTGCCCATGGAAAGGTAGGAATATAGAGGCTGGGGAGAGCTTGTCAGTGAATTAATCAACCAACATTGACAGATTATTCAGCATCCATTTAGCAGTATTTGTTGGGCGCCCCAAGTCCATGATAGATTCTGAGAGAATATTCATATGAAAGCAGTAACAATAACAACAGACATTCACAGGAAGAACAAAAAAGTGTAAACTATGCTCGCTGTGCTTAAGAAATACGTAATTTAGTGGCTAAGCCAAGTTAATGCCCATCCCAAGCAGGGCACGAACATATCAGGTGAGTGGCCTTGCAGTTCAGACGTTAGCACCGATGGCCACCCTTCCCCACTGTGGCTAACGCTGCCTGAATCCTTCTCAGCTGCCAGCCACCTGGAGGTGGAGAGGAGGTGCAACCCGTCCACCCTTGCCAGCCACACACACTCTCTTGACCTGGTCATTGGGAGTTTGGAGAGAGAGGACCATTTCACAGAGAAGGTGCTTTGGCCGAATTCTGAATGATGTCAAATCTGAGTTGATAGAAGGGAGAGTTCTGAGGATTGGTATGTCATGTCAGTGGGAGAATAAAAGAGAAACCAGCTGGGAGAGGATGATTCCTTCTTTCTCTCTTCCTGCGTATAGACCCGAGGACCCTCCAACGTCGCTCTGGGACTGAGGGGCTGCTACTTCTAAAGCCAAGGGTTTGACATGTGTTTTCTCTCTTCATCCTGACCACAACCCTATAATAACATAGCTCCCCAGTCCCTTATCTGAAATGCTTATGGCCAGTGCATTTTAGAATTCAGAACTTTTCAGAGTTTAGAAAGGTAATGTTAGGGCATATTTCACATGTTAATGACATTCCTTCCGTGGCATGGGGCAGCATCCCATCATCAAACACATTATTACTGCTGCAGTGAAACATACGAATGTTCACATCAGCTAGGATAAAATAAAAGACCATAAAAAGCTTTATGTCCGTTAAGGTGAGGTTTGCTGCCCAATTAGTTTTGCCACCAAACTGAGAAAAATATAACAAGAAAAGGAAAGACAAGGGACTTCCCAGGTGGTCCAGTGGTAAAGAATTCGCCTTCTAATGCTGGGGACGCGGGTTTGATCCCTGGTCGGGGCTCTAAGATCCCACATGCTGCGGGCAACTAAGCCCACACGCCACAACTATTGAGCTCCTGCGCCTCACCTAGAGAGCCCGTGTGTTGCAAACTATAGAGCCCACACACCCTGGAGCCAGTGCGCCACAACTAGAGAGAGAGAAAACCTGCACGCTGCAACTAGAGAGAAGCCCGAGTCCGCAACGAAGAGACCGCATCTGTAAGGAAAGATCCTGCATGCCTCAACGAAGATCTCGTGTGCCACAACTAAGACCCGACACAGCCAAAAAGATAAGGAAAATAAATAAATTTTAAAAATAAATATTAAGAAAAGGAAAGACAAAAACTTGGTTTTCAAAACTTTTGGTTTCAGAATTGCAGATTTATAACAGCTAAAGTTTATTGAATGCCTATTCTGTACCAGGCACTGTTCCTGTCCCTTTGCACTGACAACCCTATGAGACAGATGCTAATATCATCCGCATTTTAGAGGTGAGGAAACAGAGGCCCAGCGAAGGGGAGTAACTTGCCCAAGGCCACACAGCTAGTCTGTGAAGAGTTAGGATTGGAACCCAGGCAGTCCTGGCTCTAAGGACCTAATGAAGTATTGTTACACGTGAGGCTCTAAGGCCCTAAGAGGTTAAATGACTGCTCAGATTCCTAGAGCCATGGGAAAGCTGAGATTTGAAGGTGCTGCTGATTCCCAGATCCCTGGAGTACTAGGGACTTCTCTTCCAGCCTCTGTGGTTGAGAACCAACCTAGGAGAGCTGCCTAGGGAACAGGCTCAAGTTGGCTGCAGGCCTGGGCTGCAGACATTCCAGCCCATGTGTTTTGGCAGCAGGAATTTTTTTTTTCTTCTAACTTATTGACAAGGGGCCAGTTACTGTTTACTATGAAGTTCCTACAAGTTTCTATCATGCTCTTGTAATTTGACAGTTTTAGATGAAACACTCCAAATATTAGCCTGGAAGACCTGCACTGCTGACAAATGTCGAGGTCTTCCTGGCTGATGAAAATCACATTTGCTTATATTTATTACATAAATGACTTATAAATGTCTTATATTTATTAGTCATTAGGAACTTGCATAGTATATGTGACCCCAGAAGACATGTCAGTGTGTTCTCTGGATGGCTGTCTGCCCCACTCTCTGTTTCAGGTTTGAGATTTGAGGCGAAGGCTCTCGGGAGCTTAGATGTTTAAGAAACTGTTAGGTTGTGATACTAGGCAACTGAAAACCTAATTGGAGCCAGATAACAAATAAAACAAAATCATTCAACCTTCTAACAAATATTTATTAAGCATCTACTATGTTGTAAGGCCGTGGACAAACAAAAAGGTATAAAAACCAGGTGAGGGATCCTCCAGGCTCTCTCTTACTGACAGGCTAGAGCAGCTGTTTGCAAACTTAACTAGTTTTTGAAGCATAAGAATCCTTTCTGCAAAATCAGCCTTAGGTAGAGGCTCAGTCTGTCTGACGAAAGCTGAGCTGCTCTGGTGGAAGCCTCAGAGGCATTGCTATGACAACCCAGGGTCTAGATCTAAATGCAGCAATGGTTTTCAACCTTGGTTGACCATCAGAATCCTTTGTCCATCTTTTAGAAGTCTTGACACCCTGGTCACATCCCAAGTGAACATCTGGATCTCTAAGGGTTGTGTTTGAAGATCTGTATAATTCCAATCCAGCCAAGGTTGGGAGCCATTGATCTGGAAATACCTCTTTGGAACCTCAAGGTTCTGTGGAAAGTAATTTGGGAATCAGTCTTGTCCAGCAGAATTTTCCAGCTTTGGCGAGAATGTATCAGAGTCACTTGCAGTGGGGTGGGGAAGCTTGTTAAAAGTAGAGTTGCCCAGTCTCCACTATCTCCCCTGCCTGATGGGGATTCTGTTCAGCAGATTTGTGCTGTGACCTGGGTAGCTTTATTTTAAATGATTCCGATACGCTCCAGAGTTTGAGAACCACTGCTCTAGAAGGTTGGAAAAGGCATGTGTGTAAATGCCTTCCAGATAAGGCAGTGGGCTGAAATAGTAATCGTAGTGATAATGGCTACCGTTTTGGATCCGTCTCATGTACAGGCACTATGTCAAATGCTCTGTAACGTTTATAGTTCACACAGCCCTATGAAGCCGATGAAGATATTCACATTTTACAGATGAGGAAGCAGACTCGGAGGAATGAAGTGACTCACTCAAGGTCACCCACTTCAGAAGCAACAGAACCAGAGTTCGAAGTAGGTCTGTCAGAGTCCAGCACTGAAGTTCTTTTCTCTGAAATGAGTATTTTTGAAATGGGTATTTTGAAAGTGAGGCTGCTCGCTTCCAGCAGGTGTGGTCCAAAAAAGCTGCTCGGAGGTTGGATAGCTTGAGACAACGTCTTGAAAAGTGGATGGGATTCGGTAGTCAAGGTTTAAAATGAACTGCATCTCTTCCTTGCGTTGTTCAGCTCTCTTACCCAGGGAAATCTTTGCATCTAGTCCTGGGTACCAGGGCAGTTCAAAAAAAATTGGAAGCCATGGTCCTTGTCCTTGACAATGAGGTAGTGGATAAGTGGCAAACTCACAAAACACTGTAAGGGCCAGAAAACAGTAGACATGTGGCCAGAGTTCAGGAAGATGGGAAATCTTTGTGTGACAGAACAGTCAGGGAATACTGCACAGAACAGGTAGGATTTGAACCTAACCTTGATGAATAAATAGAATTTCCTTGGCTGGAATAGATCTGGAAACTTCTTGAGTCCACTTGCTCCCACATCAGACTTTTGTCTCATTAAAACACGCACATTCACCCTCTAAAAAACCTTAGAAATCATGTCGGTACTGATTGGAGCTCTCCCAAGGATCCTAAAGTTATTTAACCTCTCTGAACCTCAGGGGCTTCATCTTTCAAATAAGGATAATAATACTATCTATCATATGGGATTGTTGAGTAATTAAATGAAATAATATATTGTCTGGTCCATAGTAGGTGCTCAATAAATTGTAGCTTTAATGCCATTATGAATTTAGAGGCTGAGCGGTAGCGTGTTGGAGAGTTCCAGTTAGAACTCTTATTCTGCAGGGAGGATCAGGTGGAGAACTAAGACCACAGAGGAAGACAGGGAGTCGGGAACTGAGGACTAGTCCAGGAGGGCAGGACTCTGGGCAGCACAGCCTGGGTGCAGCCAGGATCCCAGGGCCTGGGCACCCTTCCCTGTGCCCTTTCCTGATGTAGCCTGCTCGGAAAAGGCCTCCACAAAGGTGGCCTTCCCTGGGATTTCGTCAGAGCAGTGGCAGCCTGGGGAGGCTCAGGCCTGGGGGACTGCAGCCTGCAGGTCTTGGCCAGCAGATTCCAGAAGCATTGCACCAAGTCCTACCTCTCTCCATGTCCAAGGCTGTGCCCCTGGGATGGCTAAAGGGAGAGGGGTGGGTTGGGGAGGCATTTAGGTGAGTCGGGAAGCAGTGCAGCAACTCAGACCTGTGAAATTAAAGCCAGTCCTCAGTAGGAGAGGCTTCCCCCTCGATTTCTGGAAAAGGATACCCGCAGACTGGAGGGAGGCCCAAGGAGCCCCTGCTACGGTAGGACCTTCCCTCTTGTAACAGCAAAACCAAACAGATTTCCCGTTCCCGAAATGTCTAGTGACAGCGGCACCCAAAGAGAGGTCCTGCTGCCCGGAGTTCAAGTACATAAGCTTACAGAACCTGTTGTAAATACCTGCTGGCCAGTTTCATTCAGCTTCCACAAAGACAGGAAATGAGAGCAGCGTCCACTACTATTTGAGGACCACTTCAGGTACCTTTGTCATCGCTCTCGTTGCCAAAGAGCCCACTAACAGGCAGACATTCCTCCCCGTGGGCTTCCTCGTGACCCAGTTTTCCTGATCATTATGCGTGTGAACCAGCAGGGGAATCTGGGGAATGGGATGCTTGATGGCTTTAATTCAGAGATGTTCAAGATAGGGAATGCCCTCCCCCAGTGGGCATTGCCAAGTCCAAAACTGTCATCTACTGGAGACCATTGTAGGAGCCTGGGGCTGGAAATTCACAGCTGTGAAAATCATGGTCATTGTTTCCATTGGGTGGAGTGTGTCATATCCCTCAGGTGTGAGAAAGAGGTTGTAAAGGGTGGGCTTCCCAGAGCCTCGGAGCAAGTAGAGTGAAGTTTCCTTTGGGAGGTAGTCTGGCTGGATCAGCCATTCTGTTGCCCAGGCTGTGCAGACTGATCTCAGCAGCAGTTTGTGGTCAGTTCTCAGTTATTTATTTTTTTTCTTTGAAATATTGGTCCTTATTTGTTGTCAGTCTTTTAAGCAGACCTTCTGATGACAGGGGGCAACGGGAGCTAACCCATCCTGAGAGGCTGCACATTGCATGCCGGTGAAGAGCTCAGCCCTGGGGTTGACGGGTCTGGGTTCTCTGCCCAGTTCTGCCCCTTGCTTGCTGTGTGTCCTGCTGACACCGCTTAACTCTTCCCTGATGAGGATAATAACGCACCTGCTTCGTTGGGTTGCTGTGAATTGGATAATTCATACGAAGTGTTTAGCATAGTGCAGGGGTTACTCATAAGCCCTCAGTAAAGGTGTCAGAATGCCTTCCACGTGCCAGGCCCATTGGCAGGCATTTTTTTTTTAAAGAAGATGTTGGGGGTAGGAGTTTTTATTTATTTTTGCTGTGTTGGGTCTTCGTTTCCGTGCGAGGGCTTTCTCCAGTTGCAGCAAGCGGGGGCCACTCTTCATCGCGGTGCGCGGGCCTCTCACTATCACGGCCTCTCTTGCTCCAGACGCGCAGGCTCAGTAGTTGGGGCTCACGGGCCTAGTTGCTCCGCGGCATGTGGGATCCTCCCAGACCAGGGCTCGAACCCGTGTCCCCTGCATTAGCAGGCAGATTCTCAACCACTGCGCCACCAGGGAAGCCCCGGCAGGCGTTTTATATGTGGTATTTTATCATATCTTCATCCCAGTTTTGTGTGGCAGACTTATATTGTTCCATTCGTGGTAGACAAACTCGAGGGTCGAAGAGAAAATGTCAAGTTCAGGGTCACACAGAAGGAAGGCAAGAGAATCAGGGTTTAAACCCATCTGTACTTACCATGTTCATCTCAGACTTGCCCTTCTAGAGAGCCGTTTTCAAAGTTAAAGGTAACACTCACGAATTAAGCTAAGTTTGATAAACTAATACTTCTCTGTTTGAGATGAAAAACAAAAATTTTCTCCAATATTTACCCCGTATATAACAGGGACATAGATATAGATATAGATGATATGCATATAGATATAGTAACACTGAAACCGTCTCCACTATGAACTCCAAAGTCTGTGTGGGATCCCAGGAGAAATACCAACTAGCCACAGTCAACATCTGGCCATGCAAGACTTTCACATGAAGGTATTTGCTTTTAAAGGCTGCCTCGGATCACAGGGCTTAATTCATAGAGATGACCTGGGCATTACCTTGTTGTGTTTAGTTTTCATTTTTAATTCAGTCAATGTTCCTTGTGTATTTGCTGTGACCCAGGCCCTGTGCTAAACACAGACGGGATAGACAGGTGAAGGAGGTGTGGTTTTCAAGGACCGCCATGCCTAATAAGGAAACAGCTCAGGGATAAACACCAGAATCCAGTGTAGTGAGTATTCTACCTGTGGGGTGAGCAGAGGGCTGTGGGAACACAGAGATGGAGGTAATTCTTGGAGAATTAAGATGACTTGGTTGGTGGAAGTCCTTCCTTGCAGGGTGAGTTCGCATTACTCAGGGGGGAAAGAGGTGAGGAGTACTCGGTATGGATGGGAGATGGCCTTGGTTGGTGACACAAGAGGAGCAAGAAAGTCTCCTTGTCCTCAAGGAGTGCATGCTGGTGGGGTGGGAGAGGAAGACAAACAAACAGACACTTAGAAGACCAAGTGCTCTCTTAAGAGAGATGCTCAGGGTGTGAGGAGGGAAGGGAGGGGAAGAAGGAGGACCAGGGAGCCAGAGAAGGCTTCACAGAAGCAGTGATGACTGAGCTGAGCTCTGAAGGATTTTAGCAGAGAGGAGGGCATTCCCCCAAAAAAACAAACTGTGAAGGCTGACCCCTGGAGGCATGGTGAGCCCGTCATGTTCTGGAAGTTCTAAATGGTCTGATGGGGCTGGAGCACAGGCTGTATATGAAGGCGTGTGCAAGCGAGACCTCCTTTCCAAGGAGGGATTAGCAAGCAGTCCTAAGGGGATTGAAACAGAATTTCTTCGAGAGAGGCAGTCCCGGTAAACATGGATAACCAGCACATTTTCATCTTAAAGCAAGATGATGTCTCCATTGTATAGTTGGTCTAAATCTCTTCTTAATGCCCTTGTGATTTTACAAGCATTTGGCTCTGCTACCCTCCTCCCCCAGCCCCGTCTCCGTAAAGCGCATGAAGCTGGGGTTTACTGCCTGGGAGCTTGAGCTTGATCCTCTAGTTTTGCAGTAGGTCTTTTAGTTTCCTATTGATGCTGTAACACTGACCACAAATTTGGTGGCTTAAAGCAGCCCAAATTTATTCTCTTACAGTCTGGAAGTCTAAAATCACCACGTCGGTAGGGCTGTGTTCCTTCTTGGGGCTTCAGGGGAGGATGTGTTTCCTTCCCTTTTCCAGCTTGTGGAGTCGGCCTGCCTTCCTTGGCCCGAGGGCTTTTCCTCCCATCATGCCACCCTCCTGCCTCTGTCATCTCACCTTCTCTAACTCTTATCCACCCGATCTCCTCCTTATAAGGACCCTTGTGATTACGTGGCACCCACTCAGATAATCCAGGATAATCTCCTCATTTCGAAATCCTTAATCACATCTGCAAAATCCCTTTGCCACTGAAGGTAACATTCACGGGGTTCAGGGGATTAGGATGTGGGCATCTTGGGGTTGGGGAGTGGGGAGCATTATCCAGCCTACCATAATGTACTTGCGTTTGGGGGGTCTTAAGAATACCCTAGTAATAGGACAGTTTCTGTGCTAGCAGGACCACCAGCCATTTCCCCACATCATGTCTGGTAATCGTCTACGGGAAATTCAGCAGTGCCGTTTCCCAGTAAAAAGAAGAGGAAAAACCACGCATTCCCCGTTGTGCTCTTCTGTGCTCTGCTTTGGACATGCGGTGTTAATCAAGGACAGTGATAATGAAGTTAAAGATAATAGACGCCCAAGGCAGCTGGTGTAGGATAAAGAACTCTGTATTCCAGTCGAGAGTCCAGGGTCCAGTCCCCAGCTCTCACGAACACTTTGATCTTGGGGAAGTCACCTCATTTCTCTGAGCCTTAGTTTACATGTTTGTAAAACAAAGGGATTTTATCCGTTCATTAAGGTCTCTTGCCTGATATCGATGTGTTATTGAGGTCCGATTGCTCTTTTAAATGCTCCCACCACCCTTCTGCCATCCCGAGTGATGGAAAGACGGTGCCTGGGAGACACAGCCCTCAGACCTGTTTTCCAACACGCTCTGGAATGCGACGGCTTTTCTTGTCTCTAGATGCATCCACATCGTCACCCTCTGTTCAGACATCCGCCCCATCACATGAGTTTTTCTTAAAAGTGCTGTCCATATGTCTGACCTCCTCTTCTTGGTCTCCCCCTGGGCTTTGGCCCTTTTCTGTTGGAAGCACTGGTAGTTCTTGCCTTGGAAAAGCCCTGGGCTGGGAGTCATTAGACCCCACTTCCTGTCTCATGGCCATGATTTGCTAGCTGGATGACCTTTGGGAATCAATCTAATCTATAAAATCTGGATAATTATTTGTCCTCTCTCTTCCATAGAGGCCTGCTGAGAGGGTCAGATGAGGTAACAGCTGTAAAAGTACTTTTAAAATATAAGACACTGTTCAAAACCAACATGGCTTGATTATTTTATTATCATTGACCAGATCACCTTTGGGTTTTAGAGCCTTGAGTCTTTTTCTGTAATTTCTAGCCTATGCGTGTACATGCGTGTGTGTGTGTATGTATGTATGTGTGTGCATGTGTGTGTTTTTGCTTGAAAGGTCCTTTCATTTCGAAACGGGACGGACAGGATCAGGCCTAGGTCACAGGCTGTCCCATCCTTCCCTACCTCCCCGGGGAACTGTCTCCGGCTTGTGGGTAAGAATCATTTGTTTTTTTAGCTCCTCCTTTCCTGCCCACTTTCTTGGAGGCCATTTGCGTTTCATCATTAATAACTCTGGAGCAATATGTTATTTCTGTCCTGAGGGGCCCTGGAGCCAAGTGGGCCCCTTCATGATGTTGGATAGCAAGTTTTGCTGTTAATTAAACTTCACGAGGCCACATGCCATTTTCTTGACCCTCCGTCGAAACCTAGGGAGTCTCGTTACATACAGGCAAGAAACCACATGGCAAGAGAAGGGAAAGCTTTGGCGTTGTCTGTGTTTCTCCTTGGAAAACCTCCCTGGTGATCCTGGGCAGTTAGCAGAGAAAGCAGGTGCATCTGTTTGAAATGCATACTCTATATTTTTGTTGTTGTTTGTTTTCTGCCTGCAAGGAAAGTTTTGTTTCTTTATCTTCTTTTGAAGCAGGGTTTCTACTTAGTCCCTGAATTGTTTGACAAGAAGTTACCTGTTGATGCTAACCAGATAAATGGTGTTTTAATATGCTTCGGTTTCTAAATCTGAAACCTCAACGTTTGCAGCAGAGCCGGGCTCACTGGTGTGTACACTTCTGCCTGTAGGTTAGGAAAGGTTGGAGCCAGATTTTAAGCTTGAGTGACTCTGCTTGCAGACAAGGCTCCAAAGAGCCCTTGTTCCCTTCTTGTGGCATTTCATTAAGTGTCAGAAGTGTTTCATTAGTTATCAGAACAAAGATCACATTTGCCATAAGAATGCTGCATTGAATCTCCTCCAAGTCATTCATAACTCCGGGTTCCAGAAGAGAGATGATGGGTTCTGGAAAAAGCCAACAATATGTGTGCCCCAAAAAGGAGATCTCCACCTTGCATCTGGGATCCCTAGGGCTTCTCCTTGGATGCATGCCTGGTGGCAGTCAGAGATGCCTTCGTGTAAGGATGGGAGGGGGGACACATCCTGTATGTGTCGGGTTACTGTCATTTCCTTTACTCACCCCCTCCCTGCACACGTTGCTAATTCAGTAGTAGTGAAGGCAACCACTTTTATAGCACCTACTATGTGCCACATCAGTCGCATGTGTATTTGAGCCTTAAGCAGCCCCATCTTGCAGTTGAGAACACTGAGCTGAGGTAGAAAAATCCCCAGCGTCCTGCTCCTGTAAGGGGCGGAGTGGATCTGACTGCAGTGTCGCCTGACCCCAGCCTCCCCACTCTTCCTACTCCGAGCCTATAATGTGGATCCAGGTAATTTACCAGGGAGAAAGTTTGGGGTACAAAAGCTGTGGCCTCACTGTTGGTTTTCATGGCAAAGTACTAACAGCCCCTCAAGGGCTTTTTGAGTCCTCACTTTCTCATCCATCCATAGACCCTTTGCTGGGCATAGCGTTCTTTTAGCTCATCTCTGTTAATAGTAACAAGGGCAACCACAACCGATGTTTATTGAGGGTTTACTGTGTGTAACAGGCTGAGTGACAAACCCCCCACCACCCACGCAAAGGTATCAAGTCCTGTTCCCTGGAGCCTGAAAATGCTAACTTACCTAAAAAATAAAAAGACTTTGCAGATGTAATGAAGGATCTTGAGATGGGGAGATTATCCTACATTATACAGTTGCAGGCCCTAAATGTAACCATGAGTGTCATTATAAGAGACAGGCAGAGAGGGATTTGACATCCAGACACACAGAGGAGAAGGGGATATGAAGACAGAAGAGAGAGAGATTTGAAGCTGCTGTTCTTCAAAATTGGAGTGATGGGGCCACAAGCCAAGGAATGCTGGCAGCCACCAGAAGCTGGAAGAGGCAAGAAAATAAGAGTCTCCCCTAGAGCCTCCTGAGGGAGCACAGCCCTGACAGCAACTTCATTTCAGTCCATTGATACTGACTTTGAACTTCTGGCCTTCAGAACCATGAGAGAATAAATTTCTGCTGTTTTAAGCCACCAAGTTTGTGGTAGTCTGTACGGCAGCCACAGGAAACTAATGCACCACGTTGAAGGCTTTGAACTAAACCTCTAAGAACTCTTCACGCGTAAAGTAATCCATATTATCCTTTTTTTTTTTTTTTTTTTTTTTTTTTTTAATACGAGAAGAACTCTGCGCTTAGATGAGGTGATGAGCCTTGGGGCCCAGAGCTAGTAGGCTGTAGAACAGGGCTTTGAACCAGAGTTTGGCTCTAAGCCTCTGCTTTTAATCACTGTGTTGTTCTCTCTTCCTGTCCCCTAGACTTATTTCTTGGCTTAATGCCCCCTACGTCAGGCCTAGGTCAAGATCAGACCTTGCCCCAGGAACTTCCTTTTCCTCTTTACAGTCTGACTTCCAGGCATGCATTATTTTCTTTTTTCCCTCATGAATCTTTTTCTTATAAAAGCATTTAGTCCTCCATGGGCCTTGTGGATCCAGCAGCAGTTAGCTAAGATTTCCTTTTCCTTGGTGATTAGAACGCATGGGCTAGTGCTGAAAATGTTTTCTTTCTGGATTTGGAGGGAAACTAATTTCCCCCACCCTATTTTCCAATAAATGCTCATTCCAAACAGTCCTTCCCTGTAATCCTTTGTGAGTGGCATTTGTTATTTATAAGCTGTGCTCCCACTGCAGCTGTTTAAGCTCCTTAAGAGCTTACCATTTATTCATTCAGTAACATTTGTTAATATCTCAGTTATATGCATTCACACAGACTTTCTAGCTTGGAAGGTTGTTTAATATGTTTTAGACTCAGTTTCCTTAGGTATAAAATAGGAATAATGACCCACTTTACTGTTTGCAGGGTTAAATGGATAACATGCATAAAACATTTGGCAGGTGTTCAATAAATTACTGTGATCTGAATACCGAATTTATTTAAGTACACAGTGCCATTTTTGGGGATGGAGTAACATCGAGGACAAATCCCTTTTTCCTTCAATTAACTGAGGGTGACAGACTTGTACCTAAAAAACTTCCTCTAACCCAAAGAAGAAAGTTATGCATCATTTTTCACACCCGACCGTTATAATTGAAATATTTCATATTTATAATAAAGAAAAAATGAAGTGATATATGGCATGTGGGTACCCAGAAAGTGGTATGTGTCAAAGCTCAGACTGGGGAGACATTCAGAATATGAGAGAAATACCATTGCTTCCTCCATGGGCCTTTCACATAAAAGATGCTCAAGAAATGCACGTTGCTTTATCATCATTATTACTGTTGCATTAATAGATTCAGCAGAACTTTAGAAAATAGCTCTTCAGTTTGCTTCAACCTGCTGAGGGCTCAGCCTCTGGGGCAGAGAGCACTGTTTGAGAGTCCCCAGGGGAGAGGGGTTAGGAGCTCACGTTTGCTTGGCACCTGCCTGGCCAGGCACCTTGCCCCACTCCAGTCTCATTCGGTTTCCCCTAAGCCCCTGAGTCACGCAGGGCCGCTCAGGTTCAGATCACAACACACACCAGCAACAGGTTTGATTCCCAAGAGGGCTCCTCTCAGTTACGCCGGAGAAATGAATGCATTTACTGTTCTTTCGTGCAAAGCCAGCGCTGTACCTCTCAGCCCCCGTTTGGCTGTCTGCCTCTGCAGTGACCTTCGTGTGTCAAGGTTGCAGGCTGTGTGTCTCTCTCCTTGGGGACAGTGCAGCTGTCATGGTAACCACAATTCTGGAGCATCCACAGAGGCTAGGCCCTTTACCTTCATTATTTGATCAACACCCCCCCAATGGCCCTTATTCCACCCCTTGGGGCCCACACTGCACAAGGCACCTGAAGATCAGCCCTGGAAACCCAGGATCACTCAGATGTGTAGTGGCACCAGTGAGCACTGTAGTGACTTGTTCTCAGGGATACTTGGCTGCCTTTCAAACACCATCCTTTAGACAAGGGGAAGCAGCCTGATGGCGAGATCTACATCCAAGTCTAATTCATCTCCTGGGATCCTTGCCCCAGAAGAACTGGGTCTGTTCTGAAGGCTGTTTTATATTTGGGGGTGTGTGCGGGGACAGCGCTATGGTCCTTGCCTTCTGGGAGGCCAGCGGTTGGGTTGGGTCACTGAGGGTAGGGTCTTGAGGCTTGGCTTCCTGGTGCAAAGAGGGCCTTTTAAACTGAGTCTCTCCTTTCTGCTTTCTTTGCTAGATTGCTTGCCTCTTGAATCATTCGTCACTTGCCCCTGTGTCCTTCCTCCCTCTCTCCCTCCTGCCTCTCCCCCCCCTCAACCATGTATAAGCCTTTGAGACCCTTCTTCCCTGAAGGTTCAGAGCAAACCTATCAGCTGATTGTTCCGCTGGTCTTTAGATCCAGACCTTGAATACTTTCCGGGGAGCAGATGTGGTTAAACCAGCTATGCGTGTGACAGTGTGTACCACCCGGTAGACAGACAATCAAGAAAGCTTTTGTTTTCCTCATCTTAATTTTTATTTCCCTAAGTGGTCAGATTTTTGCCTCTTATCTTCTGCAGACACCAGAGAATTTATTGCCTGGAACAGCTCTGGCAGGACTTTCAGTCTTCTGAACTTCTAAGAAGACATATGCACTCAACCTAAACCATTTGCTCACAGCCTCTTTGAACTTAGCACATTCTATCCTTTCTCCCTTTGGCAGGTGATCACAATGGAACAGGGCAAGTTTTCAGAACACAGGGCTCTCGTTCCAGCTTTGAGCTGCAGACTCCTTTCCCTCCAGCTTGCCTTGGATCACGAGGCCCCCTGGTGAACGCAGGTTTCTGCTCTTCAGCTGCTGTTCCCTTCCATTCTCCCTCCCCTCGAATTTGAGCATTAAGGTCTCCCTAGGTGGCCACTGGCTACTGATTTTTAATTTCGCCAGCTCCCTTTGCTTCCCACCCAGAAGTGTGGGGATGCCTTGACTTCTTGCTTATTGGAACTTAGAGCCTTTATATCTCTACTGATTGATCCATAGAGGTAACCTTTACTGACCCACTGGTAAGAAATGCTGAGCAATTAAGCTATGGTCTCTAACAGGTGCTATTTCAACAAACATTCACAGAGTGCCTCTGGGTCAGACCCTCTGCTAATTTCACGGATTACACACACAGGAATAAGACACTGACAAGCCCT
This sequence comes from Neophocaena asiaeorientalis asiaeorientalis, assembly GCF_003031525.2. Lineage (NCBI taxonomy): Eukaryota > Metazoa > Chordata > Mammalia > Artiodactyla > Phocoenidae > Neophocaena > Neophocaena asiaeorientalis. The sequence goes on along the minus strand of NW_020173494.1, from coordinate 196,990 downwards.
GCCCCCAAAGACTAGAAGACTTGTGGGGAAGCCAGACCTTTTACTTACCAGCGTTACCAAGATACAGTGTTAATGCCATTGGCAGAGGGGTGTGCGGACTGCAGAGAGCACTAACTGTGTGGGGACCACTTGGGGGAAGCATACAGGCGCTGATGTTTATTTTGGGCCTGGAAGGCTGTACCAGTTCAGAAGTCGGTAGGTAGAGTAGAATTCCAGGCCGGCCCTTAGAGGCACAAGAGCTCAGTGTGTTTGGGAAATGTTGAGTGATCCTTTATGCCTGGGAAGTGTAGGGTTGGCGGCAGGAGGCGGGGGAGAGGATGAAGACTGGAGTTGAATTTGGGAAGAAAGACTGAGACCAGATGATGAAGGACTTAACGTGGCATCAAACCAAACGTGCCTTAAAACCGTCTATGTATTGGACTTTATTTTCTAGGCAGAGATGAGCCATGAGTGTTTTTTGAAACAGAGGGTAATGACCAAGGGCTGTGTTTATGAAAACAAATCTGGTGGAAAGAGAAGTCAAAAGGGCATGAGGGTCCTGACCCTGACTTGGGTACCTCATGGATGGGGATGCTGTAAACAACCTGGGAATATGCACTGGGTGTTTGTCAACACTGTAAATACTGGATTGGATGTCACAGAGCCAGTGCTATTCCTTACCTAGGCTACGTTGCCCAAGCACATCCAGACTCCAGAGAAGCTGGGCACAAGGCTGGTGATGGCCTTTGTTGATCTAAAATCTTCTGGGAGTGTATGACTTTTCAGTTATTGACAGTGACATTTCAGAAGAATATTTTCTCCCCTAACTATTTCTGTCCCTTCAGTCTTTGGGGATTACAGCTTCTTTATAAGTGGGTATTTTGCGTCCAATTGAAATGTCTGCCTATTTAAGTATTAAGTTTGCTGACTTGTATCCTCTTTGTGATGTTGTGTATACAGCAGACAAAACCTTTAAGGAGAGTTCTGACTGGGGATTTCTGCGTTTGCTTCTTAAGATCCTCCCCACATCCGTAAACAGCTACATTTAAAAAAAATTCAGTGGAACAACAGTTATGGTCTCACCCAATAGATGAGACTTTTATTGCTACATAGAGGGATAATTCATGCACCGGAAATCAAACACAGAGAGTAAGGGGAAGGGGAGATTTCCCTTCCTTTGGCAATCATGGTTTGAGCCATTCCTTCATTATTTCAGTTTTTCAACAGTTATTGAACACCTACTCTATGCTGGCCATTGTACTAGGTTCTAAGGATATAAGACAAGTAAGACATACCCCCTGCTCTGAAGGAGCCTACAGTCTGGTAAACTAAGACAGACTAAAGAAATCGGCATAATAAAAGGTTATGGTGCTGTGACAATTACATGGGGTCCAGTGGAAGGACAAAAGAGAAGGACATGGATGCTATGGCGTGAAGGGTTGAGCTGGGGTTCGGACCAGGAAAAGTTTCATGGGGGAATTAATGCTTCAGCTAAGTCCTAAAGGGCGAACAGATAGTTGTTGTAGAAAATGGTGGTGGGGAAGGCAGCCTGGAGGAGGAAACAGCATAGCCAGAGCATATGGAGAAATAAATTGGGTTGTTCTGTTGGGAAACTCCAAGAAGTGTTGTAGTGTGGGTGGTGCACGCAGTACCCAGGGTGTGACGAGCCATGTGGTGCAGGCTGGGTGACTGAGCCACGAAGTTTGAACTTAATATACAGGGGTGAGGAGAACAGAAGAGCCAGCCGACTTCAGGGTATGGTGTGGTACTTGGGAGTGAAACAGAGCAGTGTGGCCCACAGACCAACAGCATCCCTTGGGAACTTGTAAGAAATGCAGATTCTCAGACCCTACCCCAAATCTCCTGAATCAGACTCTTTGCAGGTGGGGTTCAGTGGTCTGTTTAGATAAGACTTGCAGGGGATTCTGATGCTTGTTCAAGCTTGAGAACTACTGAGAAGGAGAGTATAGGAAGAACTAGAAAGAGAACCCTTTTGTGTCGTGGGGTGAAGATGATGAATTTGGGCTTGAATGTGTTGAGATGTCTGGGGGGATGTCTAGGTAGAGCAATTAAAGTGTAGTCCCAGGACCGACAGCATCAGTAACCATCTGGGAGATGGTTACAAATGCAGAATCAGACCCCCACCCCCCGACCTCCTGAATCAGAAGCTGTAGTTTGACAAGATCCCCAGGTGACTTGCGTGCACCTCACAGATGAGAAGCAGTGCTAGTCTAGAGGTTAGTTGGGTCCATGGGATTGAGGCTCAAAAGCGGGGTCCAGGCAGGCAGTAGACACTTGGGTGTTGTCAGTTTCAGGTGGTAGTTGTAGGTGACACACTTCAGGGTTCGTGTATAGAGCTGGGAAGAGGGAGGCTAGATGTGGTGTCTTTGCTTGAATCATCACACTGACTGGTCAGGATTAACATCGCCAAGCTGCACAGCATCACACATAATGAGCCCCTGGATGGTAGCCAGCCTGTTGTAAGAAAAGTGTTTTATGTGCTTCTTACCCTTTCCAAAATGCTATTTGCAGCCATTTTCTCAAGAAACGACAGTTTCCCCAGACATCCATAGTAGGTCATTGGAAGAACTGGGACCGGAACCTGCTGTCAGAACACTTACTGCCTTGTTCTTGTCATTGTGGGGGAGGGAGGCTGTGCACCTACTAATGTCGTCAGGCTTGGGAATGTGAATGAGCAGAAAAAAAGATCACACATGATATGCTCATAGATCAATAAAAGTTTGTTAAAGGTTGTCGAAACAAATGATGGAAAATGAAGGATCAAAACTGCTTTCAGATTTGAAAAATGCATTCCTGTTGGTAACCTCAATTTGACCTTTACAACATCACCGTAAGTAGATAAGATGGGAATTATTCATGCTCCCATTTTAAAAAATAACAGCTTTATTGATATAATTAATGTACCATAAAATTCACCATCTAGAGTGTATAATTCAGTGGTTTTTAGCATATTCACAAGGTTGTGCAACCATCACCACTATCTAATTCCAGAACATTTCCATCACCCCAAAAAGAAACCTGTACCCTTTAGCAGTCACTGCCTATTCTCCCCTCCCCCCCAGCCCCTGGTAAGCGCTAATCTGCTTTCTGTCTCTATGAATTTGCTGTTTCTGGACATTTCATATAAATGGAATCATGCAATACATAGCCTTTTGTGTCTGGCTCTTTTCACTTAGAATAGTGTTGAGGTCCATCAGTATTGTAATATATATCAGTACTTCATCTCTTTTACGGCTGAGTAGTAATCCAGTGTATGGATACGCTCTGTTTTGTTTATCCAATCATCAGGTGATAGGCATTTGGGTGGTTTCCATCTTGCGGCTATTACGAACAAAGCTGTTATGAACGTTCATGTACAAGTCTTTGCTTGGACATATGTTTCCACTTCTCTTGGGTATACACCTAGGATTGGAATTGCTGGGTCACACGGAAATACTGCATGTAACTTTTTGAGCAACTTCCAGATAGTTTTCCAAAGTGACTGCACTATTTTACGTTCCCACCAGGAATGCATGAGGGTTCCAGTTTCTCTGCATCCTCTCCCAACACGTGTTATTATTTGTTCCTTTTATTATAGCCATCCTAGTCGGTGTAACTCATTTAATAGGTAAGAAAATTGAGGGTGCATTTTTTTGCCAGAGTTTGTGGAGCTAGTAAATGGCCAAGCTTGAACTTTTTTTTAAAAGAGCAAATACATATATGAAGCGTGCTCTGTGAAAGGCATTATTTAAGTCCTTTGCTCTTAAGTCGTTTATGTTTTACAACAACCTGAAAGGAAGGCACTATTATCATCTTTATTTATAAATGCATGCAGGGCCAGGACTGGACCTGAGATGCAACATTTAAGGAGACATCACAACCCTGAGAGCGAGTGTCTCCTTAAATGTTGCATCCTAAGTGCTTCAAAAAGCCTAGTGACTGGGGCTTCCCTGGTGGCGCAGTGGTTGGGAGTCCGCCTGCCAATGCAGGGGGTGCGGGTTCGTGCCCCAGTCCGGGAGGATCCCACGGAGGGGCTGGGCCCGTGAGCCATGGCCGCTGAGCCTGCGCGTCCAGAGCCTGTGCTCCGCAGCAGGAGAGGCCACAGCAGTGAGGCCCGCGTACAGCAAAAAAAAAAAAGCCTAGTGACTGACCCAAATTTCATAATTACCAGGTGGCAGAGCTGGGATTCAAACTCAGGAAACCTGGTTTCAGAGTCCAAGTCTAACCACTATGCTTTACAAACATCCATGTCCTTGACTTCCAACTCAGTCTTTTTCCATTTCTTTCTCAAGACCTAACTTTCCAAAATTAGCTAGAACTTTGACAAATAGGATATCCCAAGTAAAATCCCAGAGATGGGTTATGGGGAGACTAAGCAGAACTAATCAACCTAACAGCCCCCAGGGCACCTTCCGGGAGCACCCCTGGTAGGGTTAACTGGCTACACAGATCCTCTCAGCCACATCTGTGCTTATTATCCCAACTCTGCATAATTCTACCCAGTTCATGTCGGCTCCCTTGCAAGTGGCCAGATGGACTCTGTCCTGGTGGGGAAGAGGCCATTCTGAACCATCAGGATGATTAGCTCTGACCAGCCGGCTGTAAGGAAAACACACATTCTCCTGGCCAAGTGGGGATGAATCTGCGGCTTGTCCAAGTGTTCTGAGTCAAGGATTCAGAAATCATCTCTCTCACAAGCACACCCTAACTGGCTGCTCCTTCTCTGTGGTCCGTTTATCAGAATTAACTGGCCATTTGTTTCTGAATCATCCTCTTTCCGATGGTGCTGCTGTTCGGGTGGGTTTTGAATGGTTCTCTGGTTTAGGCAGAGCCTCCCACAAGGCAGTGTGAGTACGAAAATATACATGTGCACATGTATCAGTTACCCCCTCGGGGGTGATGGGCAGCCTTTGGAAAGATGCTTACAGAAGTCATCAGCCAACTGTAGTAGGCTCTCCCTCTGCCTCCTCTGCTTTCCAAGAGCAAGGTCCAGTCAGTCTGGGTTCAGCACCTCTCACTGAGCTATAGCAGTGCAGCCCGGCCCAGACCAGCAGACTTTTGTATATGTCACAAACTCAGAGGTTTTTAAAACAATTTTATAGCTGTCTTTCTCCATTAAGCATAATAAATTTTATTGTTGAATTCTCACTCTTTTGTTTGGAATGTCAATTCTGTTCTTTGACTTTGTTCCTCAAGTCATGCTGGTGATGCTGGTCCAAAGTCGTTGGTCTATGGACCAGCATCACCAGCATCACCTGGGAGCTTGTTGGAAACTCAGAACCCTGGGCCCCACCCCAGACCTCCTGAATCAGAATCTGACTCTCTCAACAAGATCCCTAGGCAATTCCTGTGCACAGTCAGATTTGAGAAGCATCACTCCATGTGTGTTTATTTCCATATTATCTTCAGCTGGGAATTCCACCCAGTACTTTCCGTGAAGCTAGAATTTTTGTTAGGCTTTCAGATCTTTAAAAAATAAAAAAAAGACAAACACACACACAGAAATTCTTTCCTTCACTTTTTCATGATGTCATTCATTCATGTTACCTGGCCTGCCTGCCACAAGAAGAAAAAAGCAAATTACATCCAACATATATATATCTATATATATTTATATATAAATATAGATATTTGTTTGTTTTAAGACTTCTTTGTTGTTGATTTTTAATCTAATTTCTTTTGAGATTGTTATCTTTCTGCATGAATCTTTGCTAGCATTTCTTTTTTTTGACATATTTATTAGACTATAATTGCTTTACAATAGTGTGTTAGTTTCTGCTTTATAACAAAGTGAATCAGTTATACATATACATATATCCCCATATCTCTTCCATCATGCATCTCCCTTCCTCCCACCCTCCCTATCCCACTCCTCTAGGTGGGCACAAAGCACCGAGCTGATCTCCCTGTGCTATGTGGCTGCTTCCCACCAGCTATCAGTTTTACATTTGGTAGTGTATATATGTCCATGCCACTCTCTCACTTTGTCACAGCTTACTCTTTCCCCTCCCCGTGTCCTA
>NW_020173494.1:69213-190874 GCF_003031525.2 Neophocaena asiaeorientalis asiaeorientalis | reverse complement strand
TGATTCTTCCAATCCAAGAACATGGTATATCTCTCCATCTATTTGTATCATCTTTAATTTCTTTCATCAGTGTCTTACAGTTTTCTGCATACAGGTCTTTTGTCCCCTTAGGTAGGTTTATTCCTAGGTATTTTATTCTTTTTGTTGCAATGGTAAATGGGAGTGTTTCCTTAATTTCACTTTCAGATTTTTCATCATTAGGAAAAATGATGTATAGGAATGCAAGAGATTTCTGTGCATTAGTTTTGTATCCTGCTACTTTACCAAATCATTGATTAGCTCTAGTAGTTTTCTGGTAGCATCTTTAGGATTCTCTATGTATAGTATCACGTCATCTGCAAACAGTGACAGCTTTACTTCTTCTCTTCTGATTTGGATTCCTTTTATTTCTTTTTCTTCTCTGATTGCTGTGGCTAAAACTCCTGAAACTATGTTAGATAATAGTGCTGAGAGTGGACAACCTTGTCTTGTTCCTGATCTTAGTGAAAATGGTTTCAGTTTTTCACAATTGAGGACGATCTTGGCTGTGGGTTTGTCATATATGGACTTTATTATGTTGAGGCAAGTCCCCTCTATGCCTACTTTCTGCAGGGTTTTTATCATAAATGGGTGTTGAAATTTGTCGAAAGCTTTCTCTGCATCTATTGAGATGATCACATGGTTTTTCTCCTTCAGCTTGTTAATATGGTGTATCACGTTGATTGATTTGCGTATATTGAAGAATCCTTGCATTCCTGGGATAAACCCCACTTGGTCATGGTGTATGATCCGTTTAATGTGCTCTTGGATTCTGTTTGCTAGTATTTTGTTGAGGATTTTTGCATCTATGTTCATCAGTGATATTGGCCTGTAGTTTTCTTTCTTTGTGACATCCTTGTCTGGTTTTGGTATCAGGGTGATGGTGGCCTCATAGAAGGAATTTGGGAGTGTTCCTCCCTCTGCTATATTTTGGAAGAGTTTGAGAAGTTTTTGATAGTTTGATTAATATGTGTCTTGGCATGTTTCTCTTTGGATTTATCCTGTATGGGACTCTCTGTGCTTCCTGGACTTGATTAACTATTTCCTTTCCCATATTAGGGAATTTTTCAAGTGTAATCTCTTCAAATATTTTCTCAGTCCCTTTGTTTTTCTCTTCTTCTTCTGGGACCCCTATAATTCAAATATTGGTGCTTTTAATGTTTTCCCTGAGGTCTCTGAGACTGTCCTCAATTCTTTTCATTCTTTTTTCTTTATTCTGCTCTGCACTAGTTATTTCCACTATTTTATCTTCCATGTCACTTATCCATTCTTCTGCCTCAGTTATTTTGCTATTGACCCCTTCTAGAGAATTTTTAATTTCATTTATTGTTTTGTTCATCACTATTTGTTTGCTCTTTAGTTCTAGGTCCTTGTTAAACATTTCTTTTATTTTCTCCATTCTATTTCCAAGATTTTAGATCATCTTTACTATCATTATCCTCAATTCTTTTTTCAGGTAGACTGCCTATTTCCTCTTCATTTGTTAGGTCTGGTGAGTTTTTACCTTGCTCCTTCATCTGCTGTGTGTTTTTCTGTCTTCTCATTTTGCTTAGCTTACTGTGTTTGGGGTCTCCTTTTCGCAGGCTGCAGGTTCATAGTTCCCATTGTTTTTGGTGTCTGCCCCCAGTGGCTAAGGTTGGTTCAGTGGGTTGTGTAGGCTTCCTGGTGGAGGGGACTAGTGCCTGTGTTCTGGTCGATGGGGCTGGATTTTGTCTTTCTGGTGGGCAGGTCCACGTCTGGTGGTGTGTTTTGGGGTGTCTGTGACCTTATTATGATTTTAGGCAGCCTCTCTGCTAATGGGTGGGTTTGTGTTCCTGTCTTGCTAGTTGTTTGGCATAGGGTGTCCAGTACTGTAGCTTGCTGGTCGTCGAATGGAGCTGGGTCTTGACGTTGAGATGGATATCTCTGGGAGATTTTTGCTGTTTGACATTATGTGGAGCTGGGAGGTCTCTGGTGGACCCATGTCCTGAACTTGGCTCTCCTACCTCAGAGGCACAGCCCTGACTCCTGGCTAAAGCACCAAGAGCCTTTTGGCACATCTGAGGTCTTCTGCCAATGTTCAGTAGGTGTTCTGTAGGAGTTGTTCCACATGTAGATGTATTTCTGCTGTATCTGTGGCGAGGAAGGTGATCTCCGTGTCGTACTCTTCCGCCAGCTTGAAGCTCTTGAAGACCAACTTCTTAATTGCATCTCTCAGAGCAACATTCTGGATCCTCCCATCATTCATAGAGTCCTTACTGTTGCCAAGATTAATTGGGAAATGCCTAAAGGCAAAATAAACATTAGCACAGTTTAATTCTTAACTGTATCAGCTAAGAATGACGGTGCAATTAATGATAAAGATGTTAATAATTAGTTGTGGTCTGTTAAACGTTACGTTCAGTGGTTATGTAGAGTGAAACAAGAATTTCCTCGTGAGGGCAGAAATTAATGTTTCACCTTGATTGCTCTTTTAATGTGCTTATTTTAATGGGGCCATCCTGTAGAAACTCTTGGGCACATTTCCAATTTTGCATAAATGTAGAATTAATTATTATGGAAGCATAAAATTTTAGAGCTGGAACGACCTTCGTGGTCATTTGATCCAGTTCAGTCATTTTACAAATAAGTAAGAGTTATACGTCTTACTTAAATCCTTCCACAGCGTTGGAACCTTGCTTCCCAACTCTCAGACCAGTGATGGTGAAACCTTCTCAGATCCCCACAGACAGAAGGGGGAGGAACTCTGAGGCATTCTCTTGCTTCAGAATTCCTGACGCATTGCTTGTTGTATTGCTCCCAAGGCTGTTACCCCACCTTGTGTTATGTTCTAGTTACTTTCAGTTGTACGGTTGGGATCTTGGGAACCCTCTCTGATTCACTTTTATGTTTCTTCATCATTCCTAACTCTGTATTTTGCAAACAGTATTTTCACAATACATTTATATGCAGTGGTGTGCTGGAGTTTTTTTCCCTGCTTGTTAGAGATGACTGTGTCTTCACATTGATAGCTTGAAATTGGCCATGGTGGGAGTACTTACACCGTGGAAATGGACAAATGGCACAAATCAGGGCTTTTTTCCCACTGGAAAGCCAGTTGTTGGAAATTTACATGCACACTTCTGTTTACATGATTGTCATAAGACCTCACAAGGCAGCTGGTCTTGACAAAACCTAAAGATCCATACCAATGTGAAGATGACCATTTACTCATTGTTCCGCCTGGGTTCCACATTGTTCAGCTTCCTCTCGTTTCATCAGGGATTGAGTTTGACCCAGAGCAAGTCTCGCCTCAGGACTGCATTAGTCTTTGGTTGCTTAGCTAGGTTTTGTTTACCTGGAAAAGCTATTTGGGCTGGAATGGTCATGGAAACAGGGTCTGAAATATCAGGTACAATTACGTGAGAAAAAAAAACCCCACAAACTATTATCTGAAAAAGAACGAACAGGACGTTACTCTGGCTGAAATTACAATTCTATCTTTATTCTTCTCAAAAAACCTTCAGTGGCTCCCTACAACCTACAAAAACACCCAAACTCCCTGACATAAATCACATACTGGCCACAGCTTACTGTTCTAAACTCATTTTCCACCAGTCACATCACCCACTGTTGATTCCCACCTTCATTCTTCATGGCAGCCTCTGTAGAGCCTCTGTTCCAGCCTCCAGAATCTTCCATTCTCCTGGAAAGCCCTCTTTTACCTCCTTGTTCCACTATAGGCTCTCTCCCAGGCTTCTGTTCCTACCCAGTTCCCTCTCCCATGGATCAGAGCTTCTGGGTCAACATGAAAATCCTCTCTTGTGTGTCTCTCTTTAGGAGCAGGACCCGAGGTCCCATCGGCCCCGGCATGTATGGCTATGGTAAGGCCCCATACATCTTACCACTGCAGACGGACTCTGCACACCTGCCACAGAGGCTTCGGAGGCAGAGGCCCTCATCCCGGAATTCCAGGTCCCAGGGGGCATCTGGTTCTAGCCATGGCTACAACCCTCCAGCCCACCGGGCCCCCCGACATGGACCTCTGTATCAGAGTGACAGCGGACCTCGTCCTGGACTGCAAGTCTCGGAAGGCTCCATCTACCAGCTGCCTTTGACCCATGACCAAGGCTTCCCTGAAGCCTCAAATCTCTTCCACAACCCAGAAACAAGCAGCAGCCCTGGCCTGGGGGCCCACAGGGCAGCTCAGAGCTTCTCCCAGCCTGCCCCATCTACAGCAATCTCCTGCATTGGGGCCTATCGGCAGTACAAGCTGTGCAACACAAATGTGAGTATACACGGCCTGAGAGTGGCCCTGGAAACAGCTGCTACTCTTATCTTTCTGCTGGTTGGCAGTAAACATGGTGGAAGGCAGAGAGGGCATGGTTTTTTAGGCCACATGAATGCACCTTTTAGCTTCCCTCCCTTTTGTTTCTCTTCATGTGTTCTTCCCATATACTTTTCTTTTTTATAAGGTTATTACCTTAGTAACTTATGGATAACCTCTTGAATCACTTATTGACAATCACTATTGCTGCATATAGCAAACAACCTTCACATTCTCAGTGGCTTTATATCAACAATATTTTTTCTTTGCTCGTGGGTCTGCGAGTCAAGTGCAGTTTGGCTAACTTAGGGCAACCAGTGGTGGTGTCAAAGATGTGGGAGTTTTGAGAGGTTTGACCAGCATGCGTGTCATCCAGTAAGTTTCCTGGAGGCTCCCTGCTCTTCGAGGCATACAGACTTTGGCTATTGTACTGTGGAAAAGTCTGATAGTGAAACATTGCTGAAGATTCCACAGCAAAGCGAATTATAAATGGAAACTACATAAGATGACCGAAGGTGTTTTTAAAAATAAATATCAGTTTAAAGACTTTATATAAAAGAGAGAGGAATGAGAATGTTTAAAGGTTAAACTTCCAAGTTACTATATTTTTCATTAATAATTTAATCTGCCTTAATAGTCTGTTACTGGGTAACAGGACAGCTGTTATATATTAGCTTCAATTTCCTCATTAAAAATATATTTCCTGCTGTAGAGTCCATAGAAATGACTTAATTTGTGTTTTTAATAATTCCTCTGAACGCCTGGATTGCTTTTCAGCTTGTTCTTCCACTGACAGACTTCAGGAATTAATGATTTTTGTAAAGCAGTAAGTTTCCTAAAGCCTAAAGTAATTTTCCTAAAGCCATCAGTCAACTAGTAAGTCTTAATTGAGCATCATTGCTTGTCTTGTAATGGACCAGGCTCCATGGAAGATAGAAGTCATATTATCTACCTCATGGAGTTGTTACGAGTATCAAATGAGGTGATGTTAAGAAAGTGCTTTATAAATAAAAAAAAAATACTTGTGTCCATGATAAGACACAGTCCCTGTTCTGGAATATCCATTGCAATTTTAAAAAAATGAAATGAATTCATTTCTAATGTGGAATATATTCTCCCATTGACTAGTATGTGTCAGTTTTAAGGACCAAGTAATCCATAAAGAGAAGGGAAAAGAGAGAAGGCTTTTGACATATATGTGGACCTGATATCTACTTAGCATTTCTTTCATTTAACCTACGTTTTTGAAGCATGCACTTTTTTCCAGACCTATGCTGCCAACAGCAGGGCTGTTTCTTCCCATATAAAAGCGGTGGCTTCTCCGGGTGCTGGATAACTCCACTACCAAGGAGATTGAATTGCAAGGAATATTTAAAAATTCTTGTGAATTCATGATGTCTGCATCATTTTGGACGTAGGTAAAACAATGTCTCACACATTTTCTTAGACAAAGAAGTAAATGTTGACAGAGGATTGTACAGGTTTAACTCCCTTCTTTTCACTGTAACATTTTGCATGCCATCACCCCAAGTCACATCCTACTTACCCTTATTGAGAGATAGCTTTCCTTAGAGGTCCCATTACTACATATCTTCTTTTTATAAGCCCATGGCTTCTTGTGACTTGGGCCACGCCCCATGGACACTTTAAAACTCCCTGTGTTAGTGGTCCCCCAAACCACTCCTAGGTTTAATGATTTGCTAGGAAGACTCACAGGACTCAACATATAGTTGTATGCACAGTTATGATTTATTACAGTGAAAGGATACAGAGAAGAATCAGCAAAAAGAAAGGTGCATGGGGCCAAGTCCAGAGGAAGCAGGCACAGTCTTCCAAGAGTCCCGTCCCTGTGGAGTTGCACAGGATGCACTTCGTTCCCTCAGCAATGAGTTGTTACACATGTGAAGTGTTGTCTACCAGGGAAGCTCATTACAGATTCCATGGCCAAAGTTTATATTGGTGGCTAGTCACATAGGCACCCTTTGCCTGCTACATATTAAGTTCCAGGTTCCCAAAAGGAAAGCAGGTGCTTAGCATAAAATATATTGCTTGTCCATTCATCTGATGATGGACACTTAGGTTGCTTCCATGTCCTGGCTATTGTAAATAGAGCTGCAGTGAACATTTTGGTACATGACTCTTTTTGAATTATGGTTTTCTCAGGGTATATGAATGGAAAAGAAGATGTGGCACATATATACAATGGAATATTACTCAGCCATAAAAAGAAACGAAATTGAGCTATATGTAATGAGGTGGATGGACCTAGAGTCTGTCATACAGAGTGAAGTAAGTCAGAAAGAGAAGGACAAATACTGTATGCTAACACATATGTATGGAATTTAAGAAAAAAAATGTCAAGAAGAACCTAGGGGTAAGACAGGAATAAAGACACAGACCTACTAGAGAATGGACTTGAGGACATGGGGAGGGGGAAGGGTAAGCTGTGACAAAGTGAGAGAGTGGCATGGACATATATACACTACCAAACGTAAAATAGATAGCTAGTGGGAAGCAGCCGCATAGCACAGGGAGATCAGCTCGGTGCTTTGTGACCACCTAGAGGGGTGGGATAGGGAGGGTGGGAGGGAGGGAGACGCAAGAGGGAAGAGATATGGGAACATACGTATAACTGGTTCACTTTGTTATAAAGCAGAAACTAACACACCATTGTAAATCAATTATACTCCAATAAAGGTGTAAAAAAAGTATATATATATTGCTTGTACATATAGTTGGAGCATAGTGAGTCACTCTTATCACTTAGGGAGTGGTGGGAACCCTTTTGAAATCCAAGTTCCCAGACATCAGCCAAGGACCAACCTTGCAATCAGGGCTTTCTAAGGAGAGTAATCTCAGTCTTCTGTGTTGTCTTATTTGCGCATCCTCCATGTGGACCCTTGTGCTCTAGCATCTTAGCATCAATGACCTTATGTAGACATGTACGTATCCTCCTCGATGTCCAAGTGAGGGGATGGCATGAGTCCCCCAATTATGTAAATCTTCCTACTCAAAAAGGAAAGAGGTGAAGGGTAATACTGTGAACAAGGAATGAAAGTTATCACTTATGTCCTCTTCAAAAATTAGAAAATAATGCATACATTTCGAGTTCTCACCCAGTTATTATCTGGGAGAAGAAAAAGAAGGGAAAGTAACCCAGAGTAGGTTGGAAATATCCACTGATTTCAGAACTTCATCCCTTTAACTAAGTGCCCAGTGTATCCCACCCCAGTTCTTGATGGAATGCCCCCTTTCTAAAACTACCCCACAGTAAAGGGCTCAGTTCTGAGCTGTGAGGTCATGCTTATGACAGGTGGTCTGAATTAGGAGAAATGTTTTTGCAGCCTTCCAAATCTCCTCACTGGTCACAATCCCTCCCTCAACACAACAGAGAAGAAGCTAAATGCAGCTACTTGTAGGTCGTAGCACTTGGTGCTGGAGCACTTAGTGAGGGGGAAGGAGCTCTGAGAGCACAGGGCAGGAGGCCACAGGGTTGAGGAAGCGAACAATTGAGCTGGGCTTTCAAGGATGGCCAAAAAAGGGATAAGAGCATTTGGGGCCAAGGAAGCAGCTTAGTCAAGGACAAAAAAGCAGGGTTGTTTCAGGATCTTGGGTGCTGCAATGCCTGCCAGGTGGTAGGGACCCTCCTTCCTTTCCCTCCCGCCTCCTTCTGTCCACTTTAAATAATCCCGGTCTTAATGGGAAACTTATGCTTTAACATCTCAGAATACAGAATTATCACATGGTCTTGCTGGACTTTCATACATGAGATTGATGGGTGAGAAACATTTTAAACACAGTGAAAAATCAGAAAGCAATTCTAATCAACTGGTTTAATTGGATGTTAAGCCTGCAAGACAGTGTGGGACAGTGAGTTTGGGAGCTAAGTTGAGCTGGATACAAACCCCAGCTCCAACACCGGGAGCTGAGTGTCCTTGGACAAGTTACTTAACTCTTTGAGGATCATCTGTGAAGTGGGGAGAATAATAGTACCTGCTCCATAGGGTTGACATGAGGTTCAGATAAGGTCATGTGTAAAAGGAGCTTGGCATGTGCTGACACATTGTTAGTAAATAAACCGTTTGGACCTGGATAAGTGAACATGGCTGAAGATAAGAATGGAGTAAGATGTCTGCATATCTGAACAGCTCCCAATTCCTAAGGGCTGAGTCATGGAACTGTGGATGAAAAGGTCAGACTTGCTCAGAGTCCCCTTTTGTCCTTTGGGTTAGCTGTGGTTGAGAGTCCTTTCCCTTTGCCCAAGAATAAAACAAGATTGCTGAGAGACCCAGCATTTTCGCTGTGATGTGGCTTTCAATGTAATCACCCTTGGGTCATGTTTAAACTGATAAAAGTCAGCCTATAGATAACTTCATGCCAATGAAGCCTTTATACCCTCAAATGTGCATATTTAATAGTAAGCCCTACCTTGTGATGTCATCTGGGAATTTTAAGCATGCTAGTTTGTCTTTAGGATTGTTCAGTTCATATAAGATGTCCTCTATGAAATAGTACTTCAGTATCAGTAAAAATGCAGCACTAATGATCCCTGAATGTAGACTTTAAAAATAAGGAAGGTTTTATTTTTCCTTGCCTACGATGTGTATGAGGAAGTGAAGGTGATACACTCCAGTAAAAATAAAGAATCTGTGGTCTTTTAGAGCAAGCATCATCTTAGATGTCTAATAGTACAACAGTCCAAGTGACTCACTATTGCGGGTTTTTGCTTGGAGTCCATAAGCGCAGCACTGACATTGACTGAGTGGGGTCAGGGACGCTGAAAGTAGAGCAAGCTCTGAGCCTAAGCTCAAAGTCCAGCGGGAGAGAGAGACTCATAAATAGGTTATAACAGGCGCAGGGCACAGGCACCACTCTACACGCTGTGTAGGCACTTTGAAATCTCCAGGTAGTGGAAATGAACCTGGCTTGGGTGGAGGCAGCAAAGGCCTCCTGCAGGCGATCCAGAAGGGAGAGTTTTCTAGGGAGAGGGAGTGACAGGGATCTGAGAGCCCCTTTGCGCTCCTGTAAGGGCTGAGGATCAAGAACGGGCGCTTGGAGGACCTCTCAGTGGAATGAGATGCTTTTGCCATGAGCGGTGGCTTCACCTGCAAATATGTCTTCAGCAGTGAAGGGGCAACACAGGGGTGTCCATGGTTTATCCACAGCCCTGCACTTCCTCAGCTATGGCTAAAAATTATAAGTATTCAAGCAATCGAGGAAATAGATAAGTTTCTTCTTCATGGACTTTCATTGAAGGTTAAGACCTGGGAGCAAAAGAACTAGAGTCTTTATAGGGGTGACACAGGGGAAGGAGAAAACCAAACCACAATCCCTCCTGGTGCCCGTGGAGATGTAGTAAAAATACAGTTCTTTTCTACTAGCTGTTTCTGGGGTTTTGTATTATTTTTTGCAAAATACATGAACCAACCAAGACACCTTATGCCCTCTGTCCTGGAGACCTAGGTGTCTCCCTCCTGCCTTCTTCTCTTAAGCACTGAGTTCAGTGCTTCCTCCCTGGAGAGGGGACTGACGCACAGGCTCCTTCTGGATCAGGGAGGCTGGAGGGAGTCACCAGGTGCAAGGTGGGGGCAAGCTTTTGAGTTTTTAAAGGGCTTTGCTGCCAAAGGAAAAACGATCCTGAACTCAGACTGAGTGCACTTAACATTTCAAGGGGAAAAACCTCTGGGGCTAAAAAGCAGCTTTCAGCAAACAACGGCTGTGATGAGTTCTGGTATCAATGACTCTCCAGTAAATTTCCCTGGGACTGACTTCTGACAATGGATTTATCCATGTGGACTTGTTTCTGGCTCAAAGTAAGTGAAAATGAAGGGAAGATATTGGACAAATCTCAAATATAGCTAAGCTCTCTTAAGGCAGATTCTAATTCTATCCCATTCCTAGTCTCATATGAAATGAGAGGAGCTGACAAACAACTTCCTGCGTGCGGTTTACGGAGAAACTTAGCAAATGGGCCACGTCAAGAAGTCAGTGCAGTTCTGTAAGGTGTAAAACATGACAGGAACTGTGGGACCGGTTAGCGGATGGACAGGTCATCTAACTAGAGGGCTCAACGTAGGTTTCTCCTATCGTGAGCTTGTCACCAACCTCCTTATCTGGCAAATATATGCTAGTGTCAGTGCTTTTTGCCTTATTCTGCTTTCCATCTTCTCAGACCACTGGGAATTTTCCATAGAAATTTCTCTTATTGACTTTCATATGTATATGAAAAGTGGCCTTACATATATATATATGAAATATGTATATGAATATTTTGTGAACATATACATATTAAATATGTTAAACATGTAAATAGTAAATATTCAAATAAATTTCATATAGATATATTTCAGATGTATGAATCATACACATATACATGAATTGTTCACAACTGTCACTTTTCATGATTATAAAAAGTAGTACAAATAGGAAGAAATAGCACAGTGGTAGAGAGAGGTGTATCCTAGTCTCTCTCCCAAGGTATAATCACAGTCAATCATTTCAAAGTTTTACTCTCATTCTCTCCATAAGTCTAAATAGTGTACCAACATCTCTGCTTCTTGATATATCAACTTAAAATTTTCTCTGACTCCTTACTCTGAAAGATGAAGAAATGATTTTCTTTCCTCCCACTCTGCTGATCTCTGCCAGCCACATTTTATTTTCAGATATATTTTTATTATATATAGTATATTAACAGTTTTTATTGTCTTGATTTATCAATATTAGGAAGGATCGATCCCCTCCTTATTTTGCAAGGTTAGAAGTGTAGCGCCCAGACAGTTCACCAGGTTCTTCTCATTGCATTATGTGTTTTGGTTTACGTTTTATTTGTTGTTGGGCTTTTTCATTTTTGTTTATTTTGTTTTGTTTTGTTTTTTACCTTGGCCTGTGAAATCCCTGCGAGAGACTATTATGAGGGATTTTTCTCTGTATCCTCAATGCTTGCAACACCTGACACATAGTAGGGGCACAGTGACTATTTGCCTTTGAAGGAATTTCACATCCTGTCTCAGCAGATAGCAGAGGGGAAGAAACCAGTTTTATTAATGTGATCCCCAAAGTAGCCACTGAGAAATTTATGCTCCCTGGGTGAGTAGGAGCTTTGGATTTAAGTTTACGTTTTGCGACATACTTCCTGGTTAGTTAGAAAAAAAGATATTCTCTTTCAGACCTTCTTACAGGCATAGAGATACATTCATAATCTAAAGAGAGAGAAATAAACAAGCATTCCTGGGGTAAGCCTAGGTCTGTATAGACGTGTGTACAGAGTATTTATTTATTTATTTTTATAAATTTATTTATTTTATTTATTTATTTTTGGCTGCGTTGGGTCTTCATTGCTGCACATGGGCTTTCTCTAGTTGTGGTGAGCGGGAGCTACTCTTTGTTGCGGTGCATGGGCTTCTCATTGCGGTGGCTTCTCTTGTTGCCTGCCGAGCACAAGGCTCTAGGCACACGGGCTTCAGCAGTTGTGGCACGCGGGCTCCAGAGTGCAGGCTCGGTAGTTGTGGCACACAGGCTTAGTTGCTCCGCGGCATGTGGGATCTTCCTGGACCAGGGCTCGAACCCGTGTCCCCTGCACTGGCAGGTGGGTTCTTAACCACTGTGCCACCTGGGAAGCCCTGTACAGAGTATTTAAAAAATAGGCTTCTCGCGGGTGAATGGATGGGCTTAGTTATAGTAATATCCTTTGGGTCTTTGATGTATTTATTGAATAAGAGAGAAACTCCTTTCTCTAGGAGAACAGTATGAACTTGGATAGGAAAAAAAAAAGCGTTTGAGAACTAAGAAAACCTCAGTTATTTGTTTTTTGTTTTTTAAATCCAAAGCCTTTACCCAGCTCTTTTGGACAAACCAATTCACTGACTGTCTAGAGGGCCCTGGAAGTGGTAGGAGGTGGCAGAAGAGTTTTTGTGAGGTTGAGTTTGTTCCAAGTGACTTGAGAAAGCAGATATTAAACATATTTGAAAACTGTGCTGGATAACTTGTAAGAAATTGTGGTCCATGGTTATATGATTCTATATCATATAACAAGATGATGGGAAATGAAGCCCATCTTCCATCTGTAGAAGAGAAAAGAAGGGAATGTTTGCTCAGAACACCTACCTGTCGGGCACCTAACAGCTTCTGGAACTGCTGGATTCATCTTTGATGTCTTCTTAGATTCCAATTCAGCTAACATTTATTGAGCATTACTATAAGCTAGAAACTTTAATATATTACTAGTTTACTCCTCACAGAATTCCTGGGTTAGGGGGTGAGGGGAGTGGTGCAGGGCTTGTTACTGAAATGCAGTCATTTAGGTTTAGAAGAGCAAACTGCTTTGCCCAAGGTCACATAGCCACTTTCTCATGGCAGCGCAGGGACATTTTCTAGATTTTTTTCTTTAGATTTTTTTTTCACTCTGGTGATGTTAAATACATCATGTGTTGCTATGGTAGCCGGTCTTTTGATTGAATCCAGAGCAATGCAAAGGCTAAAAACAAAAATGCATATTGGACCCAGGCAGACCCCAAGGTCATGTTCCTTGGTGTCATCTTCATCGGGGATGATACTCTTCAGTCTCCTGGGGAACTGAAAGTAATTAATTACTGAAAGTTAATTGTGTGATCACCGACAGCGGCCTCTTGAGCAGTGAAGTTACGTGCGGGCGGGCAGTTGTCATCTCAGATTAACCAGGGTCACTAGAAACATAGTCAGAGTTTCCATAATACTCTTTGTGACTCATAGCAACTCCAGGCAGTTGTCTAGATGGAACTTTGGATAGGGCCTGAAGTGCTTTATCAGGATTCAGCTCATTATATTAAAGTAAATCTTTATTCTTCTTCCCATAAGAGACCAGTGGGAATATCCCTCCCTCTTTGTGGTGGAAAGGAGTCATTTGAAGGGAGGTTATCTCCCAGGGCCATTGCTTGGCTATAAAGCTCCCGGTCTTAGCTGGCCCCATCCTGAATGAGCCTGATCTCTATCTACATGGCTTTTCCCTTGTTTCAGTTTTCTGGCCTGAAGATTGTAAGAATCCGTGCCCATAGAAAGGATCAGCTGTCTGCAGGAAATCTGCCCAAAGCCAGCTCACAGTGTAATATAGAGACAGTTACTGATAAGGTGAGGGTGACAGAGTCTATGGCATCAGGAAACAACCCACTTAAAGTATAACAAATGTAAAATGATCTGTAACCTGGAAGTTTTAACTTCAGAGAGTCTGTTAAAATGAGAGGAGATCTTGTACTGATAATAGTATAAGTACAAACAGATGTAATCTACAAAAGAGACCTGAAACAGAAATTCCCCAGCCCTCCTTGGTTTTCATCCTCAATCCACGGCTCCCTGATCCTTGTTGCTGGGGCCACTTCAGTAGCCCTCAGAGGCTGAATCTGAACTTGTTCTCCAGGACGTCTCCTGACAATAGGCAAGAAGAAGTTTACGGCCCTCTTGTCTGAGGGCCCATTGCAAATTAACTTTGCTATCCACACGTTCTTGAGGGGCACTGTGGCATAGTGGTTACTGTCGTGGGTTCTAGGTTCAAATCCTGACTCCCCCTGCGGCCTTGGGCAGCTCATTTAACTTTTCTTTGCCTTGGCTTCCTCGTCTGTAAAATGGATATAACAGTGGTTGTGCGGATTAAATGAGCAAATATACATAAATCACATGAGGGAGTGGCTGACATTTAGTAAGTGTATAAAAGTTAGCTATTCTCGACACCATCATCATCATTATCACCCCAGGCATCTGTGTTCCTCACCTGTACCATAATTCTGTCTCAGTAGCCCACTTCCATATCTGGACTCTGTGAGGCTTGCACTTCTCTGGCCAGGTCTCTCTCCTCCCCAGGAAGTAGTGTCTTGCCTTTAACTGGCAGCTCACCTGGTGTCTTGTGGGTCCCTGCTCAGGGTCATGCACAGGGAGACCCCCATCTTCCAGAGCACCTTGTTATCTCCTGCTGCACCTTCCCATGCTAGGTGCTCGCTGGATACCATGGTCAACCTCTGGGCTCAGCTGCCTCCTAGCAACTGCAGGTGGATTTACTGCTTCAGCACCTGACCCCTCACTGTGGGTCTGATGCCACGTTAAGCCCTCTGGCCTTAGGAGGTAACTGGGCCACGCTCAAATATAAAGAACTTGTTGATGGCCAGGGACAGGGTATCCTGAATGACGCATCACAGGTAGCTAGTTGATCAGGCAGATGCTTATGGATGTAATAAGAGCAACAGTCATTAGCGTTAAAAACACTGATAAAAATGTTATCAGTGTTGAGCCCTTCCAGCTTTGCCTGGCTGTGTGTTTGGAAGGGCTCAATACAGATATATTTTTATTACATAAATGTCATATATTTATTGTAGAGAGAGTAGACAATACAAATAAACCAAAAGTTAATTGTAAAAAGAAAACTTCTATAACTCACCTTCCAGACGTAACACTTTTAGTCTCTCTCTCTACACACACACACCCCACACACATAATCACTTTTTTCACTTAATGGATTGTGGACTGCTTTCCATGGCATGAAATATGCATTTATATCATCAAATATCGAGCAATTCAAAGTGATTCTGAAGGTGTGTTGTTTCGTGGTCCAGCCCATTGGCACTATGTTACGGATGGGTAGAAAGAGGTTAAACAGACTGGCTAAGTTTTTGTGGCCCGCAGCTTCTAATTCTGGTAATTGCCACTAGGTTAATTAGGGTGGCTTCTGGCTGGAGCCTCATTTAGAGCAGCTTGGCTTTACGTAGTTATTTGAGGAACGGGACCTTTGGCCCACTTGTTCTGGTCTCTTTCCATTACAAAAACCTGCCACCCACCCAGCAGCGGATCTCGAGTTTCTAGTGATGGCCAGCGTGGGTGGTCAGCATTCTAGGCTCTGTCTCTGTGTCACCGTGGGACCTCTGGTAAGGTACCCCACTTCGCCACACCTCTGTTTCCTCATCTTTAAATTAAAGGGGTTGGATTTGCTTTTCTTCTGCTCTTACACTGTGATTTCATGTTAAGCAATTTGGCGTGTGATTGAGGCTTGGGAGTGGCTGTTAATTGCGGCTGCCTAGTCTGGTGCCAGGATGGCTGCACCAGAGGGAGCACTTCGAGTGTATATTCCTGAGCCTCTTGCCCACCCTCCACTGGGGCGAAGCCCGAGAATCTGTATTTTTAACACACCCCTTAGTGATTCTTTCTCATCACAAGGATGGTACTTACTCCCAAGCTGCCCAGCTGATCCCATCCTAGTCGAACTTCGATTCTGGCCAAAGGGTTGTAACAAGCATCTTAGCTCCAAATCCTTCACGGAGGCAGCTGGTATTGCTGGAAGCCTACACGGTTCCGGCTTCAGGACCACCAGCAGCTTGGCTTCCAGACCCCTTGGAGACAGCCTTCCCCAGCCTGTCAGCTTCTCACCCATTGTCAGAGCTCAGCTGGCCCTGCCCATCCTTCCGGCCCGTTTTCCCCACCAGTTTCCACCACGTTCTGCTTCACATGGTTTCTTGCTCCATATGGTTTGGCTCAGGCTGCAGCAGGGTTATGACCACCCTGAGTGTTTGTCCCAGCAGCCTCTCCAAGTGCCCTTGATCAAGCAGGGGATGTTTTTCCTTCCACCTGGTTTCATTTCTCCCTCTGTTCCCTCATCTTCCACGAGACCTGATGTTTCTGATACATACAGTAGATTTCTTTCTAAATCCTTCAGGACGTGAGCTATCATATTAGCAGTTTACTCCAGAGACTTCTATACAGAGCTTTTCATATTTAAGGGGCCAGATGCCTTTCCCGTCTGATTATTAAAACACCCCCTCACCACACACACACCTTACACTTAAGCAGAGTGTTGCTAGTTTTAAAAAGCTAGATCCTATCTTTAAAGGAGAGATTGTGATCTTATTTCACATTTATCATTTATAAATGGGACTTCCCTGGTGGCGCAGTGGTTAAGAATCCGCCTGCCAATGAAGGGGACACGGGTTCGAGCCCTGGTCCCAGAAGATCCCACATGCCGCGGAGCAACTAAGCCCGTGTGCCACAACTACTGAAGCCCTCACGCCTAGAGCCCGTGCTGTGCAACAAAAGAAGCCACTGCATTGAGAAGCAAAAATAAATGAATTAATTTTTAAAAAAAGAGATATTTGTTAAAAAAAAATAGAAAGAAAGAAAGAAACCATCATGCCAGATTTACTGAATAATAATCCTTGGAGGAGGGATCCAGGAGTTTGCATCTCCCAGGAGCTCTCTGGGTGGTTCTTTTGCATGTCGAAGGCTAGGAGCTCTTGCTTTAGACAGTGGAGAGAATTTAGGCCAGAATTTAGACACGATGGGAGGACACTGAGACAGAGCCTGGTGGGCACCAGACTTCTTGGGGTTCAATCCAGCCTCTGTCCTCACTGGCTGTGTGGCTGCTTCATGCCTCAGTTTGCTCACCTGTGAAAAAAAATCTAAAAATACCATATCAATCACGTTGGTCATCGTGAAGATTAAGTTAGTTAATATGTGAAATATGCTTAAAATAGTGCCTGCACCTGGTAAGAGCGCTGTACATGTTTGCTGTGAATATTATCCCACGCACAGGAATGGCACGAACAAAGACAGACAGATGGAGATGGATGGCCTCTTTGAGGGAGGCGAGCAGACCACTTTGGCAGGAGCAGGTTTGGGTCCGTGGTTCTCAAATTATGGTATGGAAAAACAACACGGGGAGCGTGTGAAAACTTTAGTGTCCTTCCAAAGTTTCTGATTTAGTAAACTTGGAATGAAGCCTTGGGGTCTGCATTTAAAATTTTCGAAACAGGTGATCAGCGCATTTGTAGAACCCCAGGTTTCGGTGGAGGAGGACTGACATTTAACATTGGAGAGGTCTCCTGGGATTTGGCTGGGGCCATGAAGAGATATGCACGCTAATTGCATGTTTAATATCTGCTTTATTAGGTGTGTCCAGAAAGCAGTAGAAGTATCTGGGAGGTACAATGTGCGTCCTACAACAACAAGCCGTTCATGGGCCGGTTTTATGAATGGGAACCGTTTGCAGAAGGTAAGAATAGCCCTAGCCCTGTCCACAGCAATTATTTTCTGTCTGTTCTCCAACCCTGTTGCCCTTTGGTTATTGCTGGAGGAATTGGTGTGATCCTAGCTAGAGTGACAGTGAGGGAGAAAGTGTGACCCCCAGGGCAAGGGGGAGCCGGTAGGGGTCTTTACCAAAGGTAGTGGAGCTCAGGTGACACCTGGACCATCAGTCAGATGGATGAGGCATTGGCTGAAACAAGCAGTGTCTGAGGCTGGCAGGATGAGTGAGACAGGACAGGATTTGTGGAATGGGTTAGAGCAAGAGTTTCAATCTAAGGTTGTGAGGAGTGAACAGGGATGGAGTTTCCCTTTTCCTTGGTTCCTGCTACAAGCACTGGTGTGGTGGCTTAAGAGAGCATGTAGAGTTGTAGGGTTGACAGTTGTTTGGCTTTTGTGCTGGGGGAGCCTTGAATGCTTTTTCCAAAGATGAATTGTGGTAGGTAGCCATTGCCCTTGGGACCAAGGTTCCTGCCTTTTCAAAATGATGGAAGATCTGATATTGGTAGAGCTTGTCAGTGCTGTTCTAGATCTTGGAGTCACTTTCCTTTGTTGAAGCACAGATGATAACATGGCTTTTGGGCTGAGAAGTGTTCAATTCTGAGATATATCTTCCCATCACAGAGAAAGTAGGCTCCAAAGTGGTGCTGGGTCGAGCAAAACGTGTGGGGTTCAATACCAACAGCCATGCTGGCCAGAGGAGAAAGTGCAGC
Organism: Neophocaena asiaeorientalis asiaeorientalis; assembly: GCF_003031525.2. NCBI lineage: Eukaryota > Metazoa > Chordata > Mammalia > Artiodactyla > Phocoenidae > Neophocaena > Neophocaena asiaeorientalis. Next base: position 172,826 of record NW_020173494.1, on the reverse strand, counting down.
TGCCCTCAGTGTTCAGCTCAACGTCAGCCCAAGGCAGTGACTGGGGCAGCTGGGCTGGGCCACAACCCAGTGTGTGGAACACGGCTGTTATGTCCGAGCTCTGGAGAAATTGTCCTGGGGAGGGCTTGATAATGAGTTGTGCGGATTCCATTACAGAATCCATGTCCAAATGTGGAAGGTTGTGCCTAGATGCCAGCCCTTGAGGAGGAGAAGGCAGGATTGATGTCTGCTCTGAAATGGGACGCAGAATTATTCTTGTCTGTGCGTTTTTCTCCGAGAAGAGTCTGTAGCCTTGTTCGGGTTCTCAAAGTGGTCTCATGACCACTGCCCACTAGAATCGCTGAAGAACCTTCTAGAAATACTGATGCCTGGGCACCACTCCCAGGGATTGTGATTTAATTGGTTTGGGGTGCAGCCTGGGCATGAGGATATTTTAAAGATCTCTCTAATGAGCAGCTGGGGTTGAGAACCTCTAATCCAAGAGGGAGGCAGGATTTCAGAAGAGCTGGTGACTCTGGCTTAAATTAAAGGCACAGAAACATGGGTGTTTCATAACCTGTGAAATATATTCTGTGTCAGAACAACAGTACTTGTCAGTGAACATTTTGTCTGAGCTGCACCCTTGCTTTATTGCTGGGTGTGGATAATAATAGCTGCTTTGCCGTGATTCACTGGGAAGAAAGGTGAATTCCTCCAGCCGTACACTGTGCTCCCCATTGTTTCCCCTGGAGCTGGAGCCCCATTGCCCAACCCTCTCTGCTTAGTTCAGGGAGGTCATCTGCCAGCCACCTGATCCTGCCAAACATGGTAGACTCAGGTCTAATGTCAAAAGCCCTTTGCCTCCCGCAAAGAAAACGTGTGCTGATATTTTCACCTATTACCAATATTCCCTGTGGATGCCTGCTATTGTCTGGTTTATGTATGATTCTACCTTTTCTGTTCTTTTGTTTGCCCTGATGTGTGCTGGACTTTAATTGTGAGTCCTGGCGGGGGGAGGGGAGGAGGCTTTTTGGACATTTGATTTAACTTTTTATTTTGGAAAATTTCAAATGTACGTAAAAATAGAATAGTATAATCGTATAATAATAACCTCCTATTTACCCGTCACTTAGTTTCAACAGTTATCAACTCATGGCTAATCTTTTTCATATATAACCCACCCACTCTTCCCCATCCAGATATGGGGAGCTATTTGAATTCACATTATATAGCATAATTCACTGGTGCATATATTAATTAGAACTCTTGGTTGTTAGTGACCGAAATCCAACCTACCTATATATAAACAAGGAAGATATTTTGTTGGTCATGTTACTGGGAAGTCCAAGAGGTGGGCTGGGATTCAGATATGTCTGCATTCCAGGGATTCAATAATATTAGGACCCTGCTTTTCTCTATCTTTCTCCATCTCTTGGGTCTGTTTACTTACTTCTCAGGTGGATGGGCAGGCTTACATGGTTTTGAACTTGCAATCACAGTGAGAAAGACTCTGTCTTATCTAGTGCTGTGGGTTGAATTGTGTCCCCCAAAAAAGATATGTTTAAGTCCTATCCCTGGTAACTGTGAATTTGCTTATTTGGAAGTAGGGTCTTTGCATGGTAATTAAGGTGCAAGTTAAGAAGAGGTCATACTGGATTAGGGTGGGCCCTTATCCAATATGACTGGTGCCCTTATAAAAAGAGAAGAGGCACAGAGACGCACATACAGGGAACACTCGGGCACAGAGACAGAGGGAAGATGGCCACGTGACGACCAAGGTGGAGTTTAGAGTGATGCTGCTACAAGTCAAGGAGCACCAAGGATTTCGGGAAAGCACCCGAAACCAGGAGAAGGCACAGAAAGGTTCTTCCCCAGAGACTGCAGAGGGAGCGTGGCCCCGCCAACACCTTGATTTTGAATTTCCAGCCTCCAGGACTGTGAGAGAATAAATTTATGTTGTTTTAAACCACCCAGTTTGTGGTAATTTGTTACGGCAGCCTAGGAAACTAGCATGCCTAGTGATGGTTTCAATCTCAGAAAAACCACCCTGTGATCTTGTTTGGATCATATCCCCATCCCTGGACCTGAGTTCAGGGCCTGAGGGGGTCGTTGGGCTAACTCAGGTCATGTGACCGACCCTCTGGTGGGAAACACACATCCCAGCAAGCGGAGGTGGGGAAGAGAGGATTGTGACAGACAGAAAAACAGAATCTTCTACAGAAATTATTATCTACTTTTTGGCCATAAGCCCTGAAAGTTTGAAGAAGGCAGTTAGAATCCTGGTATTTTACAAAGAAAAGAAAAATGCAGACTAGCAGCAGACTAAAGAAATCAGCTATCTTCTACACTGTGTTTGTTACTTTGCCTAGAAAATTCAGCATTCTTTAAAAATGTTTATTGACGTTAATATGTCTCACATGCCTAGAAGAGGATCCCATAGTCACCGGAGCTACATTTACTTTGGCTTTCTTTAAACAATTCTTCTTGCTGCTAAGATTGTTTTCTTGATTTTGTCCTCTTTCCTCTTAAATGACTCCCAGGCTGACCAGTGGGAGGAAGACGCTGTTAATGTTTCTGCAGGGTGTTCATACTTTACGGCTGGATTTTGCATTGGGCTCTTGGTTTTGTTTGGAAGTCTACTGCTATTTGCACGTGCCTACTTAGGGAAACAGCTGCACTCATTCAGTCCAATGCCACACAGAATAGTAAAAGCAGAGTACACTCTCTGATAAACACATTAATTTCTCCACATGCTTCTTCTTAGGCTTTTAAATGCATTTCCTGGATATGGTGATCTGTCCTAAGATAATGTGTCTAGGAATTTTTCTCATAGACCTAATACCGTAAAGACGATAGAAGTAGAATTCCAGTGCCTCTGCATCCCTGCTTACTCAGGATAGTGATCGTCCATGCCTGTCACCCTAGTCCCCCTTCATTCAAAACCACTTTGGGCAATAAATTATATGGTCAACCTAGCTATAATGGGAAAGTCTTTAATAGGAAGACATTTTTTTAGGTGAAATTTTAGGGGAAATTTGTACCTGTTTTCACGACTAGAGCGTTGGGTCTGGGCGGCACTAGAATCTAGAGTTTTTCTGGGTCGCTGTGGGCTATTCAGCAGCAAGCATCAGTCTTAATCCAAAAATCAGGGACAGCTTTGTATTGGAGTACTGTAAGTGCACTGTGTGTCCTCAATAGCTGAACTAAATAGGGTGCAGATCTAGAAGCTAAAAGTGAGGCTGAGTCAGAAATCCGAGGTTGCTAAGTGGTCATGTGACCAGGGCCACTGTATCTGTCAGGCCTTAGTAGCTTCTGCTGCAGGAACAAAGAGCCCCCAAATCCTAATAAGCAAAGAGACTCCAAATCCCTAATGACACGAACAAAAGTTTGTCTTATGCTCATGCTCCCTGTGCAATAGTAAGTATTCTGCTCATTCGGGGACCCAGGCTGATAGAAGCTGCACCTCAACTTCTGCTTCCACTGAAGCAGGGAAAGGGAGCAAGTGAATCACACATGGGTTCTTACAGCTTCTACTGGAAGCGATCCCTGTTGTTTCTGCTCACATCTCATTGGCCACAGCAAGTGGCATGTCACACTTAACTTCAAGGGCAGCAGGGAGGTACCCATCCCACTGTGTGCTCAAAGGAGGAGAAATTGAATATCTGTGACCAGCCCTAATGACTAGCACAGGCAGGAAGCTCCAACAGTGCCTTCCTTCTAAGTCCAGGAGACTTTTATTAGGCTGCTTGCAAGGAGAGTAGATTTTGCTCCAGGAAATATTAAACGTGCCACATAGTCTCTGATAGCCACAGAGCCCTGAGCCACTGAGACCATTTCTTCTCCTTGACTAAAGCTCTGAGGGGCAGAGGTGGAATGTTGGCACCCAGGTGCCCAGGTGTGCTGCTGACTCCCCCACCAGTCTGTCCTGGCACAGGTACTCCACTGGCGTGTGGGGCAAGGGCTGCCATAGACATGGACAGTATTATCCAAACTGTATGACATGAGGAAGGAAGGCTTAGGACCAAGTGCTGGTGAACCTGGGATTAGGATGTTCATGTTTTAATGAAGCATCTTCATTCATTCCTAGGTACCTGCAATTCTCCATCCTACAGCCCACCCCTCCTGCACAGACAGTTCATAGTCATCAGGGACCTTTCAGAGTGGACAGGGAAGGCCTAAGGGTAATGAGAGGAGTTTTCCAGTAATATCCACCGCAGAATCCATTCTCAAGCTCTCCTATCCATGCCTAGGAATACCTGGCAAGACTAGGCCATGGTCGCTTACATATGAGTGTATTATTGAGGACAAAGCAAAATCCTGAGGGCAACCTCTTGTGAAAACAAAACGGTGATTTGGGTTTTATATATGTTGAGTTTGAATGAATGGTAGCGAGATGCCCAGCAGGAAGTTGGGGATGTTTAAGGGAGATACCTTAGGCTTGTAGACCTGTATTTGAAGTCATTGGCTTTGGTGTGATAATTAAAGCCACTGTGATGGATACGACCTTCAGGCGAGTGTAGAATCATGAGGACGAAGGGATCCAGGAAGGAGCTTTGGATTATGCCCACTTTAAAGAAGCAGGGGAAAGAGAGTCAACCATGAAAGGAGCCTGAGAAGAGGTGGCACCAAAGCATTATAATGCCTTATATCATCTCTTACAGTAATATAGTCTATTATGGTCTATAAAGTTCTCTTATTACATACACCACAGTGAGGAACAAATGAGATAATAGAAATTGCTTGTATTTATTGAGCACTTACTACGTACCAGGCATAGCTCTAAATGCTACTCATTTATTCCTCACAACAACCCTGTGAGGTGGTACTATTACCAGCCTCATTTTACAGAAGAAACAAAGTATATAATAGTTAACTAACTTGCCCAGGGTTATCCAGCTAGTAAGTGATAGAGCCAGGTCCTAAACTCAGAATCTGGCTACAGGATCTCTACTCTCAATGTGTATGGAAGCCAGGAGAAAGATGTGTACAGTTGTGAGCATTTAAGACCAGTCTTTGGGTACCTGTTTTCCTCGTAAAAACTGTCTGAGTAATTAACATTTAAATTTTCTTAAAAAAATGAAAGAAGGGGCAGTGGGGGAGAAGCAGTCATAACAGCTTAACACAGCAAGAGGTCAAGGAGAGAATGAGAACTGAGAAAATAAGACTAGGATAGACGGTTGGGAAAACCACTGGAAAGAAATTAGAGAGGGTAGCTGGTGAATAGAGCTAGCTCTTTCTTTTAAAAATTGCCATGAAGAAGGCATATGGAGAGCGTTTGCTAGTTTGAGGGGAAAGAGAAAGGTTTGTTTGGAATGGCAGAGAAATGAGGATTCTGTAGATTGAGAGAATGAAACTTATAAAGAAGAATAAAGGGTTAATAGAATGGTGCCTATGAACCTACTCTATCCTAGAAGAAAAGGTGGAAAATAAGCACTTCTCCTCTTGGAAAAAGTATGTTATTGTTTCTCTGCATTCTGTTATAGAAAGCTTCTTCACCATTAAATAAAAATGCATTTATTCAAGAGAAATGAAAGCAATCATAGGTCCATAAAAAATATTTGTTTAAGAATGTTCACAGCAGCTCTTTCCATAAAAGCTCCATAAAAACTGGAAACAACCCAACTATCCATAAACAGGAGACTGAATAAACAAACTGTGGTACCTTCATACAATGGAGTATTACTCAACAATAAAAAAGACCGCTCTACTGATGCATATAGCAATCTGGATGAACCTCAGAACCTTTGTGGAGCAAAATAAGCCAGATGTAAGAGTACATACTGTCTGATTCCTTTTATATCATGTTCTAAAGTAGGAGAAATTAGGCTATGGTGATGGAAGTCAAAACAGTGTTTGCCTGTTTGGGTGTGGGGAAGGATTAGCTGGAAAGCGGCATGATAGAACTTTGTGGAGCATCGGTAATGATCCAACTTGTGGTTGGCATGGTTGTTACACAGGTGAATATAGCTGCCAAAACCCGTCAACTGAATTCTTGTGATCTAGGCATTTTCTTGTATATAAATGATACTTTAAAAAGTCCATCAGATTCTCTTTCCTCCTCTCTGTCTTCATCTCTGTGTTCCTAAAAGTGAAATTTAGAGCCAGTATAAATTTCACCATTATAGAACTATTCTGAGGCTTGCTGGTTTGCCCCTTTCTCTCTCATTCTTTTTTAAATACTCTTTATTACTGATCATGGAGAAACAAGAGGATTTTAGGGAGAATGGACTCAGATGCAGGGTATCATTTTTGGAATCATTTAGGATCGATCATAGGGCCTTGTTGGGCCTGGAAATAAATCCTCAGGTAGGTCTGGAATCGGAGGAAGCAAGCTGCACATCTGTATAAGTTAGCATTCTTTTTTTTTTTTTTTTTCCTTGTAAGCAACAGACACCCATTTTGGCTAAGTCAAACGCAAAAGGATTTTATTGGAAGCATATACAGTAGCTCCGAGAATCAACAGGAAGTGTGCAGGACCAAGCTGGCTGAAGGACAGAAACTGAGGAAGCTCTGGGGATCCAGGTGGACAGAACTGACGGTCTTACTTGTCTGCTGCTGCTGCTGCAGTGGATACATTCCAACAGGTTTCTCCATCCAAGAGTCAAAACCCTGGAAATAAGAGCCCTATTGGCTTGCTACAGGCCACATGCCCACTCCTCGGCCGGGGGTAAAAGGGTGGGGGGGCGGTCCTGACTGACATTCCCAGCAAGACTACACACAGAGGGGGAGAATTAATTTCCAAAAAGGAAATCCTGGTGCTGAACCAAAAGAAGGAAGAATGGATCTTGAAGGGCCCCGAACGACCAATGTCCACGACAGAAACTCACAAGTCAGGATGCCCATCTGGTTTGTCAACTGTCCTTTCAGCAGTAGGCTCACAGGGCTTCTTGACACCTTTGAGGGATTATTGGAATTAGGATATTACGTTTGAGTATCACTCGTTTGTTCTCCTTGTGTTTATGTTTCTGCAGATTTCTACAGATAGGCCTCCTTATGCATGTATGGCATGTGACTGTGTGGGTCCCCTTTGCTTCCACACATTAGCAGGCATAATTCAGGTTGACCAGTGTGCATTTATTTACACAGGGGCACGGGAGAGAGGCTGGTGTTCTGTGGTAACCTTTACCATCCCACTGCATCCTGTGTTGAGGATGATGACCTCAGGGGGAAGGGAAGGGGGGTTAGTAATGGTTCTGTTCCTTCCCCCTGATTTCCGTAATCCTGGTCACCCTCCCGCTCCCCAGCGGGATTATCTACGTGAAGTACACCTAGAACACGTCTAGTTCTTGCATCCACACTGTGTTTCTCTGTGTATCTGAAGAGTATGAAAGATGTAGGGTGGAGCACACGGTGTCACATCTCTGTGAGTCTCTTTTCCCTGGGAAATTTAGGATTTAGAAAGGGAAAGATTGTTTGAGGGAGACTATCGCCCCTGCTCTAAAGTATTCTGGAAGGTGTAAATGATTCGTGTAAAAGTGATTTCTTTCCTGGCGTTTGAACCAGCGTCATTCTAAGTAATAGTAAAGAAAAGCCTCAGGGTATATTTCAACATCTAGTAAGCAGATTAGTCTAAATGTGAGTAATTTTGAGGATTGAAAACCAAGGGTAGAGCTTAAACCCATTGCAAAATATTAAATAATGAGACCCAATCCTGTCATTTCTGTTTTCTGAGAAGCTCAGCTTTCTTCAAAGACTGCCTCATCTTCGTGGTGTCAGGATGGGCAAGGTCAGATGTCACTACAGTGTTCCTATTCTACAGACGCAGGAACTGAGACTTCAGGTTGGATGGTTTGCTCCAAGTTGCAGGATAAAATAGAAGGATCAGATTAAACAAGAAGTTACATAACCACAGCCTGCTGATTTCAGAGCAGTCATTTGCCTCAGGGGCTACCAAAGAATTTCTCTCTGCAACCAAGCTGTGACTAATTCGGTACCTTTAAAAACAAACAAATGTGGTTTGTTTTTGTTTTTTTTAACATCTTTATTGGAGTATAATTGCTTTACCATGGTGTGTTAGTTTCTGCTTTATAACAAAGTGAATCAGCTATACATATACATATATCCCCATATCTCCTCCCTCTTGCGTCTCCCTCCCTCCCACCCTCCCTATCCCACCCCTCTAGGTGGTCACAAAGCACCGAGCTGATCTCCCTGTGCTATGCGGCTGCTTCCCACTAGCTATCTATTTTACGTTTGGTAGTGTATATATGTGCACGCCACTCTCTCACTTTGTACATTGACTAAGACTTTTCCAGTAAATCCTGGGACTCTGTCTTAATCCCTTGTAGCACAGCTCTGTCACCCTCTGAGCAGAGGCCTCTGACTGTAAATTGGTAGAGCTGGGTCCCAAGGGAGTGGTCAGGACATTTGGTTGCACCTTGCATGAACATGGAGACATTAGTATGGGGCCAACATCAAGGGGTTTTTAGAGTTAGAGGCCTTAGGGCTAGAAAGTAATCAATGAAAATGCAATTTCTGTTTAAACTGTAAATCCAGCCCATCCTTTTGCATATTTATCAGAGATTCTCCCTCATCTGCATAGTCCCTCCCCAAAAGCTATTAAATAGCAACCATACCTGTCTGTATCTGCTTCTTAGAAATTCCATGAGTGAGAACATTCCATGAGTCAGTGGGACTTGTTTACAAAGGATTAAAGGAAAAATCTGATGTGTATCTGTTGTTGGGTGGGAAGAAGGGAGAGAGCGTGCTTCAGCATTCCCAGGCAGTCTGCTTCACCTTCCTCCTCACATTGCCTACACTTTGCAATAATGGCATTCTTATAATGCCACTGTAATTCACCCTGGGATGATATTTGTTGCCTGGCTACCCTTTGGAGCCACATTGAATGAAACCTCCAGGTTCCCCCTTCAGATACTTGAAAGCAGCCGTCTTGTCGCCCTAAATCTTATTTCACCAGCCTGCTGAACGTTTATTTCCTTCAGTTGATTCCTTATGGATTGGAGCATGCAACTTGTTTATCATCTTGGCTATTCTCTTTAGAATCAGTACGTGAGTCATAACAAGCAGCTCTGGTTGAGCGTGGCTCTGATGTGCTGGGCTCGGGAGCAAGGAGTGTCACTGGGATTGATTAGTGATGTCTCGCGCAGGTATGGGAAGGGAAATGGCAGCACATACACTGCCTCTTTTCTGTCTTTACAGTTTTTTTATATATATTTTAATCTTATTGGAGTAGAGTTGATTTACAATGTTGTGTTAGTTTCAGGTGTTCGGCAAAGTGATTCGGTTATACATATGCATATATTCATTCCTCTTTAGATTCTTTTCTCATATAGGTTATCACAGAGTATTGAATAGAGTTCCCAGTGCTATACAGTAGGTCCTTGTTGGTTACTTATGTATCGTAGCGTGTGTATGTTTACCCCAGGCTCCTGGTTTATCCACCCCCACCCCACCCCACCATGTTTCCCCTTTGCTAACCTTAAGTTTGCTTTTGATATCTGTAAGTCTGTTTCTGTCTTTCACGTTGTGATGATATAGGTGCCAATTAACCCTGTTAGTTGTTTGAAAATCTGGGATGAGTTCCTATTTATTGAACAGAGATGAGACTCTTAAATGATTCACAAAGTTTGCCAAGCAGTACATAGGTCTTGCTTCAAATGCAAGTATAAAGCTTGCATTTTAGAATACAGTAATCAAGGAAATGATGCAAATAAATATAATGATTACTAATTGTGATACATAGCCTGATATTATAAGGCTTTAGTTCACAACCATTTCTGTTCATATGGGAGAAATTTCTGGATTGTTGCATTTCCCTTCTCTTTCTTGTTCTGTGACCGTCACTGCTCCATTCTCACCCATGATGGAAACCAGTGATCTTTGGACGGCCCACAGAAGGAGACGTACATTTCTGGCCCTCTCTGTGCTGGAACTAACATGGTGCAGATTCTGTAGCTCCCCTGGGGCAAAGCAGAAGTACTCTGTTATATGATTCATACTGTTCAGCTCACCCTTCTCTGGTTAGTGCTCAGTGTTTTTACTGGATTTTTCCATTCTCTCTTTTTGGGTTACCACATACACACGTATACACATACCACCACCATCACCAAAACCCCCTGTGAGGAAATCACTGTATAACTTTGTTGACAAACACGTGTGTGGATACGTTTAAATAGTTCAGAGATAAAACAAGGAAAGGCCCCGTATAAATTCTACTTTTGAACTAAAGACTAGATAGCAGTTTTGCAAATATAAGTGATCGGTAACTGATAGCAGCTTTGGAGCTGGTCAACAGACTTTACAACTCAAGATTGTTATTTAGTAATGAATGACAAGAAAAGTTTAGGAAAACAAAATTCTACATTGTACTCAGTTAATATTTTTCTTTTCAACCTTGTTGCAAATGGTTTTCATCACGGAGGCATGGAGGAGAATGGTGAGTAGACACCGACTGGGAAGGGATTGCAATTGGGAGAGGCTGAAATAGAGCAGGTTATGGGGGTGGAGAGAGCCGGGCATTTCAGGGGTCAGAACCGCCAGGCAGACAAGCCTTGTCATGAGCTTAGTGAGTCCAGAGGTCACCAACAGATAGGGCAAGAGACTGGCAGGGCAAACCATAGATTTCACATGGTTACCCAATTCATTTTTGCTTTAAGATTTTATCAAGTGAGCCATAATTTATTGGGCTGAGTCAAGTTTTGTTCGGGGGAGCGATTAAAGTTTGGGTTAATCCCTGGAAACAGCTTTCGTCTGAAGTCATGTTCCAGCAAACAATTTTTTTAAAAAAAATATTGAGCAGCGCATTAAAAATAGGTCAGATTTAAACAGGACAGTGGAACTTTTGGTTTGGAGGAAAACTTGCAGTCATTATTAAGAGATGTGTCTGTTGTGAGCATTAGGCCTGCGGGTCTTTAGGAAAGGGAGAAAGTGGAGGGGAGGGCTCTGACCCTCCATGCAGTTCATGTAACCTCTTGATGCCAAAAATGAGAAAGGAGAAGTGTATCTGATACATACAGCCCAAATTCCATTTGTACTTAAGGTTACGTAACTGCTCATCATGTAATAGCTTTGGCCCTCGTCCAATGAGCATGTAGATATTGGCAGCTTTGCATGCCTAATAGATCCCCATCAATCAGTCACGATGTCTTGTCCCACACCCAGTTGCCTTGTTTGTTTAAGCTGGCTTTGGAGGTTGTATAAATAGCTTTAGCAACCTGCTGTCGCACTCCTGGTGATCAGTGGCACCTTCAAAAAATCCCTTGGCATGTTCTTAGGATTCGAAGGAGTAGAACTTGACCCACTGATGTTTACCATGGTTATCAGTTTTCTTCCCTGTATGTTCTCGTGCATTACAGGCAGGGAGCATGGAGGGGCCCCTGGGGTAACTGCTCCCACCCTGGCTCGCTGGACCTGCCAGGCCTCTGCCTTTCAGAATCAGCTAGTGTACTGTCCCACCTGATGGAGCCTGGCAAGGGCTGCACAGGGACTGCCAAATGAAACTGTGCCTCAGGACTGGACAGGTGAATTCAAGTTCACACAGAAAAGAAAGGTGCACTTTTTCTCCTTAAAAAGTGAAAAAAAAAAAAAAAAAAAGATTGCTACAACATGTTGGCGTTGATTCAGGCAGCCACCTTTTGTTGTGTGTGAGGGATAGCCTTAGGGTAGCAGGAAGGACAGTGGACAGAGGACACAACCCCAGAGGTACCAGCTGCAGCTTCCTTGGACCACAGTAAGAAATAGCTTCCTCCCGTTGAGAAGACCCAGTGAGATGATGTGTATGTAGCATGTGTATAAAGGCTGTAAGTTCCGCTATTGATGACCAGGCGCCTGCGTCCTCCAGGTGGAACCTGGAACAGTGAATAGTGTGGTGCATATGCAGATGTCGGGAAAGGCATTCCAGGCAGAGGGAACAGCACGAGCCAAGGTGCAAGGGTGGAAAATACACAATGTATTAGGAGAAGTCAGGGAGTGTCCTTTGGTTGGAACAAGGGGTGTTTAAAGGGAAGAAATGCAGGATAAGGTTGGGCTGGAAGTTTGGGGCCAGATTATGGAGGGCCTCAAATAGGAGGCTAAGGAAATTGGACTTCATTTTACAGGCAGTGAGGAGGTATTGGGGTTTTTTTTTAAAAGCAGGGGAGTAACATGATCAGAGCTGAGCTTCAGGAAAATTAATCTGGCAGCAAAATGCTGCAAAACCTCTTTGGAACAAGAAGGGATATAAATAAATAAATAATTCGAAAATTTGGCAGAAGTGTTTTCAAATACGTTCTGAAATGTACATGCTATATATTTTGAAATGATAATATCTTTCTTGTTCTTTTTTTTTTCTCACAGCAGCCAAATTCCTTTTTCATTCCCTCTCTTTTCTTTCTTTTCTGCGTTCCCTCCCTCTCTCCCTCTTCGTTTCTTTCTCTCACTCATTCACTCTGTCACTCCTTCTCTCCTGTCTGCCTTTCATGGTGGGTGTTGCTTTGGCGGGGGTGAAAACTGAGCCAGAGGTTGAGGGTTCCAGCACAGTGCTTCCAGAAGGTCCAGCCTCCTGGGGCCTCTGCGCCTGCTGTGACGGGGTCCCACTACAGAGGGCAGTGGAAACATCCAACCTTGATTGTCACCAACCCCGACCATACAAAATATAGGTATTTTGAATGAGCAGGCAAATGCCTGTAATTCATGCGGACAGTGTTTCTATAACCCAATTTTCTGGACTCATCACCAAAAGGTTCAGTCGACTTCTGTAACGCTTGCGTTAGCAAGAACAATGGCATTTCTGTGGGTTTTATCGGTATGGCCCCTGTCCTTTGCTCAAGCAAATTTGATAAATGTGTTTAGACCCTAGGTGTTTCTAGATTTCACTTGCAGGTTTGTGACACTGTGTGAGATCCCCTGGCTGAGATATGAATCTGAAAAGTCTGCTTTGCAAGATGTGTGTCCGGAAAAGTGTCACTTAGCTTTATTTTTCTTCACTTATTTGTGCATTTGCAGCAATGCTCATTAATTAGTTAGAAAAATTTTGCTTGTTTCTGTGAAAAATGGCAATCAAGTGAGATATAAACCTATCATGAGATGTGAAAGTATGGTTAACTTGTAGGGTGTAGCATAAGGCTATAAACAGGAAACTCTCCATGGATATTTGATTCCTGAAAAAGCTAGGAGCCTCTATAAATATTTTTCTGTTTGTGAATCTGGGAACTCAAGAAGGTTCCAGATATATGCCTCAGGAATGTCAAGAGTCTGCTGTAAATCCAAATTCACAAGACAGATAAATTATTGGATGACTATTCAGATTGCAAAACAATTTTTCATTTTATTAAATATTTACTCTTCATATTTACCCTAGAGAAGTTCTTTAAGGAAATATAGTTAGTATTTGATTTACAGACATTCAATATATACAATTGTTTCTTTTTTGTTTTCTTTTTAGCATCTTTATTGGAGTATAATTGCTTTACAATGGTGTGTTAGTTTCTGCTTTATAACAAAGTGAATCAGCTATACATATACATATATCCCCATATCTCCTCCCTCTTGCGTCTCCCTCCCTCCCTCCCTATCCCACCCCTCTAGGTGGTCACAAAGCACCGAGCTGATCTCCCTGCGCTATGCGGCTGCTTGCCACTAGCTATCTGTTTTACATTTGGTAGTGTATATAAGTCCATGCCACTCTCTCACTTCGTCCCAGCTTACCCTTCCCCCTCCCTATGTCCTCAGTCAATTCTCTATGTCTGCGTCTTTATTCCTGTCCTGCCCCTAGGTTCTTCAGAACCTTTTTTTTCTAGATTCCATATATATGTGTTACAGTGGTATTTGTTTTTCTCTTTCTGACTTACTTTACTCTGTATGACAGACTCTAGGTCCATCCACCTCACTACAAATAACTCAATTTCATTTCTTTTTATGGCTGAGTAATATTCCATTGTATATATGTGCCACATCTTCTTTATCCATTCATCTGTCAATGGACACTTAGGTTGCTTCCGTGTCCTGGCTATTGTAACTAGAGCTGCAGTGAACATTGTGGTACATGACCTTTTTGAATTATGGTTTTCTCAGCGTATATGCCCAGTAGTGGGATTGCTGGCTTGTATGGTAGTTCCATTTTTAGTTTTTTAAGGAACCTCCATACTGTTCTCTATAGTGGCTGTATCAATTTACATTCCCACCAAGAGTGCAAGAGGGTTCCCTTTGCTTCACACCCTCTCCAGCATTTATTGTTTGTATATTTTTTGATGATGGCCATTCTGACTGGTGTGAAGTGATACCTCATTGTAGTTTTGATTTGTATTTCTCTAATGATTAGTGATGCTGAGCATCCATTAATGTGTTTGTTGGCAATCTGTATATCTTCTTGGGAGAAATGTCTGTTTAGATCTTCTGCCCATTTTTGGATTGGGTTTTTTTTTTGACATTGAGCTGCTTGTAAATTTTGGAGATTAATCCTTTGTCAGTTGCTTCATTTGCAAATATTTCCCCCATTCTGAGGGATGTCTTTTCATCTTGTTTATGATTTCTTTTACTATGAAAAAGCTTTTAAGTTTCATTAGGTCCCATTTGTTTATTTTTGCTTTTATTTCCATTGCTCTGGGAGGTGGGTCAAAAAGGATCTTGCTGTGATTTATGTCATAGAGTGTTCTGCCTATGTTTTCCTCTGAGACTTTTACAGAGTCTGGCCTTACATTTAGGTCTTTAATCCATGTTGAGTTTATTTTTGTGTATGGTGTTAGGGAGTGTTCTAATTTCATTCTTTTCCATGTAGCTGTCCAGTTTTCCCTTCATCACTTATTGAAGAGGCTGTCTTATCTCCATTGTATCTTCTTGCCTCCTTTATCAAAAATAAGGTGACCATACGTCCATGGGTTTATCTCTGAGCTTTCTATCCTGTTCCATTGATCTATATTTCTGTTTTTATTCCAGTACCATACTGTCTTGATTCCTGTAGCTTTACAGTATCGTCTGAAATCAGGGAGCCTGATTCCTCCAGATCTGTTTTTCTTTCTCAAGATTGATTTGGCTATTTGGGGTCTTTCCATACAAATTTTGCAATTTCTTGTTCTAGTTCTCTGAAAAATGCCATTGGTAGTTTGATAGGGATTGCACTGAATCTGTAGATTGCTTTGGGTAGTATAGTCATTTTCACACTGTTGATCCTTCCAATCCAAGAACATGGTGTATCTCTCCATCTGTTTGTATCATCTTTAATTTCTTTCATCAGTGTCTTATAGTTTTCTGCATACAGGTCTTTTGTCTCCTTAGGTAGGTTTATTCCTAGATATTTTATTCTTTTTGTTGTAATGGTAAATGGGAGTGTTTTCTTAATTTCACTTTCAGATTTTTCATCATTAGTGTATAGGAATGCAAGAGATTTCTGTGCATTAATTTTGTATCCTGCTACTTTACCAAATTCATTGATTAGCTCTAGTAGTTTTCTGGTAGCATCTTTAGGATTCTCTATGTATAGTATCATGTCATCTGCAAACAGTGACAGCTTAACTTTTTCTTTTCTGATTTGGATTCCTTTTCTTCTCTGATTGCTGTGGCTACAGCTTCTAAAACTATGTTGAATAATAGTGGTGAGAGTGGACAACCTTGTCTTGTTCCTGATCTTAGAGGAAATGGTTTCAGTTTTTCACCACTGAGAATGATGTTGGCTGTGGGTTTGTCATATATGGCCATCATTATGTTGAGGTAAGTTCCCTCTATGCCTACTTTCTAGAGGATTTTTATCATAAATGGGTGTTGAATTTTGTCAAAAGCGTTTTCTGCGTCTATTGAGATGATCATACAGTTTTTCTCTAATTTGTTAATACGGTTTATCACATTGATTGATTTGCGTATATTGAAGAATCCTTGCATTCCTGGGATAAACCCCACTTGATCATGGTGTATGATCCTTTTAATGTGCTGTTGGATTCTGTTTGCTAGTATTTTGTTGAGGATTTTTGCATCTATGTTCATCAGTGATATTGGCCTGTAGTTTTCTTTCTTTGTGACATCTTTGTCTGGTTTTGGTATCAGGGTGATGGTGGCCTCGTAGAATGAGTTTGGGAGTGTTCCTCCCTCTGCTATATTTTGGAAGAGTTTGAGAAGGATAGGTGTTAGCTCTTCTCTAAATGTTTCATAGCATTTGCCTGTGAAGCCATCTGGTCCTGGGCTTTTGTTTGTTGGAAGATTTTTAATCACAGTTTCAATTTCAGTGCTTGTGATTGGTCTGTTCATATTTTCTGTTTCTTCCTGATTCAGTCTTGGAAAGTTGTGCTTTTCTAAGAATGTGTCCATTTCTTCCAGGTTGTCATTTTATTGGCATAGAGTTGCTTGTAGTAAGATCTCATGATCCTTTGTATTTCTGCAGTGTCAGTTGTTACTTCTCCTTTTTCATTTCTAATTCTATTGATTTGAGTCTTCTCCCATTTTTTCTTGATGAGTCTGACTAATGGTTTATCAATTCTGTTTATCTCCTCAAAGAACCAGCTTTTAGTTTTATTAATCTTTGCTATTGTTTCCTTCATTTCCTTTTCATTTATTTCTGATCTGCTCTTTATGATTTCTTTCCTCTGCTAACTTTGGGTTTTTTTTTGTTCTTCTTTCTCTAATTGCTTTAGGTATAAGGTTAGGTTATTTATTTGAGATGTTTCTTGTTTCTTGAGGAAGGATTGTATTGCTATAAACTTCCCTCTTAGAACTGCTTTTGCCGCATCCCATAGGTTTTGGGTCATCATGTTTTCATTGTCATTTGTTTCTAGGTATTTTTTTGATTTCCTCTTTGATTTCTTCAGTGATCTCTTGGTTATTTAGTAGTGTATTGTTTAACCTCCATGTGTTTGTATTTTTTACAAATTTTTTTCCTGTAATTGATATCCAGTCTTATAATGTTGTGGTCAGAAAAGATACTTGATATGATTTCAATTTTCTTAAATTTACTGAGGCTTGATTTGTGACCCAAGATGTGATCTATCATGGAGAATGTTCCATGAGCACTTGAGAAGAAAGTGTATTCTGTTTTTTTTGGGTGGAATGTCCTGTAAATATCAATTAAGTTCATCTTGTTTAATGTATCATTTAAAGCTTGTGTTTCCATATTTATTTTCATTTTGGATGATCTGACCATTGGTGAAAGTGGGGTGTTAACGTCCCCTACTATGATTGGGTTACTGTCTATTTCCCCTTTTTTGGCTGTTAGCATTTACCTTATGTATTGAGGTGCTCCTATGTTGGGTGCATAAATATTTACCATCTTATATCTTTTTCTTGGATTGATCCCTTGATCATTATGTAGTGTCCTTCTTTGTCTCTTGTAATAGTCTTTATTTTAAAGTCTATTTAGTCTGATATGAGAATTGCTACTCCAGCTTTCTTTTGGTTTCCATTTGCATGGAATATCTTTTTCCATCCCCTCACTTTCAGTCCGTATGTATCCCTAGGTCTGAAGTGGGTGTCTTGTAGACAGCATATATACGGGTCTTGTTTGTATCCATTCAGCCAGTCTGTGTCTTTTGGTTGTTGGATTTAATCCATTTACATTTAAGGTAGTTATCGATATGTATGTTCCTGTTACCATTTTCTTAATTGTTTTGGGTTATTGTAGGTCTTTTCCTTGTCTTGTGTTTCCTGCCTAGAGAAGTTCCTTTAGCATTTGTTGTAAAGGTGGTTTCGTGGTGCTGAATTCTCTTGGCTTTAGCTTGTCTGTAAAGGTTTTAATCTCTGTGCCGAATCTGAAGGAGATCCTTGCTGGGTAGAGTAATCTTGGTTGTAGGTTTTTCCCTTTCATCACTTTAACTATGTGCTGCCATTCCTTTCTGTCTTGCAGAGTTTCTGCTGAAAGATCAGCTGTTAACGTTATTGGGATTTCCTTGTATGTTATTTGTTGTTTTTCCATTTCTGCTTTTAATATTTTTTATTTGTATTTAATTTTTGATAGTTTGATTAATATGTGTCTTGGTGTGTTTCTCCTTGGATTTATCCTGTATGGGATTCTCTGAGCTTCCTGGACTTGATTATTTCCTTTCCCATATTAGGGAAGTTTTCAACTGTGAGCT
The DNA here is from genome assembly GCF_003031525.2 of Neophocaena asiaeorientalis asiaeorientalis. NCBI lineage: Eukaryota > Metazoa > Chordata > Mammalia > Artiodactyla > Phocoenidae > Neophocaena > Neophocaena asiaeorientalis. Next base: position 154,857 of record NW_020173494.1, on the reverse strand, counting down.
CTTCAGATATTTTCTCAGTCCTTTTCTTTTTCTCTTCTTCTTCTGAGACTCCTATAATTCGCATGTTTGTATGTTTAATGTTGTCCCAGAGGTCTCTGAGACTGTCCTCAATTCTTTTCATTCCTTTTACTTTATTCTGCTCTGCGGTAGTTATTTCCACTATGTTATCTTCCAGGTCACTTATCCATTCTTCTGCCTCAGTTATTCTGCTATTGATTCCTTCTAGAGAATGTTTAATTTCATTTATTGTGTTGTTCATCATTTTTTGTATGCTCTTTAGTTCCTCTAGGTCCTTGTTAAACGTTTCTTGTACTTTCTCTATTCTGTTTCCACGATTTTGGATCATCTTTACTATCATTACTCTGAATTCTTTTTCAGGTAGACTGCCTATTTCCTCTTCATTTGTTTGGTCTGGTGGGTTTTTGTCTTGCTCCTTCATCTGCTGTGTAGTTCTCTGTCTTCTTATTTTGCTTAACTTACTGTGTTTGGGGTCTCCTTTTCGCAGGCTGCAGGATCATAGTTCCTGTTGTTTTTGGTGTCTGCCCCCAGTGGCTGATATTGGTTCAGTGGGTTGTGTAGGCTTCCTGGTGGAGGGGACTGGTTCTTGTGTTCTGGTGGATGAGGCTGGATCTTCTCTTGCTGGTGGGGTGGACCACGTCCGGTGGTGTGTTTTGAGCTATCTGTGACCTTATTATGATTTTAGCAGCTTCTCTGCTAATGGGTGGGGTTGTGTTCCTGTCTTGCTAGTTGTTTGGCATAGCATGTTCCTGTCTTGCTGGTTGTTGAGTGGAGCTGCGTCTTGGCATTGAAATGGAGATCTCTGGGTGGTTTTTGCCATTTGATATTACGTGGAGCCAGGAGGTCTCTTGTGGGCCCATGTCCTGAATTTGGCTCTCCTGCCTTAGAGGCACAGGCCTGACATCTGGCCGGAGCACCAAGACCCTGTCAGCCACATGGCTCAGAGGAAAAGGGAGGAAAAAAGAAAGAAAGAAAGAAAAACATAAAGTTATTAAAATAAAAAATTATTAAAAATTAAAAAGTAATTTAAAAAAAGAAAAAAAGGAAAGAAAGAAGAGAGCAACCAAACCAAAAAAGAAATCCACCAATGATAACAGGCACTAAAAACTGTACAAAGAAAAAAAAAATGGACAGACAGGACCCTAGGACAAATGGTAAAAGCAAAGCTTTACAATCAAAATCACACAAAGAAGCATACACATACACACTCACAGAAAGAGAAAAAGCAAACAAACAAACAAACAAATATATATATATATAAAAGGGAGAGAACAACCAAATGAATAAACAAATCTACCAATGATAATAATCTCTAAATACTAAACTAAGATAAACATAAAACCAGGAACAAATTTGATGTAGAAAGCAAACCCCAAGTGTACAGTTGCTCCCAAAGTCCACCGCCTGAATTTTAGGATGATTTGTTGTCTATTCAGGTATTCCACAGATGCAGGGTACATCAAGTTGATTGTGGAGATTTAATCCGCTGCTCCTGGGGCTGCTGGAAGAAATTTCCCTTTCTCTTCTTTGTTCGCACAACTCCCGGGGTTCAGCTTTGGATTGGCCCCACCTCTACATGTAGGTCGCCTGAGGGTGTCTGTTTTTCGCTCAGACAGGATGGGGTTAAAGGAATAGCTGATTAAGGGGCTCTGGCTCACTCAGGCCAGGGGGAAGGATGGGTACGGAATGCAGGGCGAGCCTGCGGCAGCAGAGGCCAGCATGACATTGCACCAGCCTGAGGTGCACCGCGTGTTCTCCCGGGGAAGTTGTCCCTGGATCACGCGACCCTGGCAGTGGCAGGCTGCACAGGCTCCTGGGAGGGGAGGTGTGGATAGTGACCTGTGCTTGCACACAGGCTTCTTGGTGGCTGCAGCAGCAGCCTTAGCGTCTCATGCCTGTCTCTGGGGTCAGTGCTGGTAGCTGCTGGAGCTCCTTTAGGCGGTGCTCTGAATCCCCTCTCCTCACACCCTGAAACAGTGGTCTCTTGCCTCTTCGGCAGCTCCAGACTTTTACCCGGACTCCCTCCCAGCTAGCTGTGGCGCGCTAGCCCGCTTCAGGCTGTGTTCACGCAGCCAACCCCAGTCCTCTCCCTGGGATCTGACCTCCGAAGCCCTAGCCTCAGCTCCCAGCCCCCACCTGTCCCAGTGGGTGAGCAGATGAGCCTCTCAGGCTGGTGAGTGCTAGTCGGCACCAGTCCTCTGTGTGGGTATCTCTCTGCTTTGCCCTCTGCACCCCTGTAGCTGCGCTCTCCTCCGTGCCTCTGAAGCTTACCCCCCCATCTCTGCCAGTGAAGGGGCTTCCTAGTGTGTGGAAACTTTTCCTCCTTCACAGCTCCCTCCCAGAGGCACAGGTCCCCTCCCTATTCTTTTGTTTCTGTTTTTTCTTTTGCCCTACCCAGCTACCTGGGGAGTTTCTTGCCTTTTGGGAAGTCTGAGGTCTTCTACCAGCGTTCAGTAGGTGTTCTGTAGGAGTTGTTCCACATGTAGATGTATTTCTGATGTATTTGTGGGGAGGAAGGTGATCTCCACGTCTTACTCCTCTGCCATCTTGAAGGTCTCTCCTATACAACTGTTTCTGAATACATGTATTATGTTAAGTGGAATCCCCTTTTCATGGCATTAGGAAATTTTAAGATAATCATTTCTCCACTTGAAAAATTAATTTACATATATGAAAGGTACTCATTCAGTAATTATCAATTTGTTTTTTAACCCCTAAGAATTTTGCATCATGAATGATTCTAATTTTCAAAGCTGCTTCATAACAAAGGTTCTTATTTGTTATGCTCAGTCATCATCGTATTCAATAACCTTTGGTTTACACCCATATAAAATAGCCTTTAAAACTCTGATGTGTACCTGACTCTGCTGACCATAGGCCTCAGATTCTATATCAATCAAATGGGGATAATAGTAGTATCCCCTCAAAGGTCTTTGAAGAACATTAAATGAAGTAATTCATGTACCTTGTGCCTAGTAATTGGTCAAGAAATGTAAGCTATTATGTTATTACTATTTTTCCGGTCTCCAAAACAGGATCAGTTAACTCAAGCTAAGCAGTATTTTATTTCCAAATGAATGTTTTTTATTCAACTTTTATTCAGTATCTAAACTGTTATACATTTTACAAAATGAGAAAATGTGGGCTTCCCTGGTGGCGCAGTGGTTGGGAGTCCGCCTGCCGATGCAGGGGACACAGGTTCGTGCCCCGGTCCTGGAGGATCCCACATGCCGCGGAGCGGTTGGGCCCGTGAGCCATGGCCGCTGGCCCTGTGCGTCTGGAGCCTGTGTTCTGCAACGGGAGAGGCCACAGCAGTGAGAGACCTGCGTACCGCCAAAAAAAAAAAAAAAAAAGTAGTAAATAGCTTTAACTCATCACAAAGATTGCTGTTACCATGGGAGATCTTTTGTGTTCTTTCTTTCGTTATTAATTTTTTTGGAGTATAGTTGCTTTACAATGTTGTGTTAGTTTCTGCTGTACAGCAAAGTGAATCAGCCATACATATACGTATATCCCCTCTTTTTTGGATTTCCTTCCCATTTAGGTCACCACAGAGCACTGAGTAGAGTTCCCTGTGCTATACAGTAGGTTCTCATTAGTTATCTATTTTAGTGTTGTTTCTTTTTAAATTGAGACTTCTAAATGGAGACTTTAGGAGAAAAAGACCTTTCTGTCCTGTTTGGATCTTTTATCTTAGAAAAGAGCAGCCCGTTGGTCTCTTAGCAGAATTTCACATTTTCGTTGGATTGAATTATGTCAGTATCGTAATAGTCTACTTAAACCAGAGGCACAGGGCTTCTGATGCCTTTTCTCTCAAGTGCATTTAATCCCAGAGCAGATAAGTGAGAACCCTGCGTATGTGGCCTCAAGTCACACAAAGAAAGGCTAGGAATGTCTATACATCCTTACAAATGCATGAGGTTTTTCATTGTACATTATAACGTATACATATTTGTCTTAGTAGAAAAATTAATTTATATTGCATACCATTGAGGGAAAATGTGAGATGCTGTTGTTCGGTTATTTTTAAAAATTGGGTTGGTGAAAGAGTACTAATGCTGCATAATAATATGTTCTAGGTCCAGACAGCTTCTCCTTTCCTGATGTTATAATATTTTGAAAACATAAACTCATACAAATAAGTGTTGGGGCATTGTATGTGGGAAGGTGCCCAGAATGTTGCCAAAGTAGTGGTTTCATGCTGTATTTTCAGGCTCCTGAAAATTTCCCTAAGTATTTCTTCCTCTGAGAGACCAAGTTACTCCTATAATATGATGGACCCAAAGCGTTTTTGATTTCAGTAATGAGAAAAACTAGTGTTCTTTGTTTTAATAGAAACAAACTCTCTCAAAGACATATAGTTCCTGGGGTCTGTGCTCTTCATATAAGTCAAACTTTTTCATTGCAGCAGTCAGTTCTGCCTTGCAGTGGTGGGTTGAGGGATTTCAGCCGTGAAAAAAAACTTTCCCAAGGAAGTCAACTTTTGAATATCAAAATAATTCAGTGTATCCAGGTCTTTACCCTTTATTTTGAGAACAGTTGCTCCTCCATTAAGAAAAACAACAATTCAATAGTCAGTTTAAGAACATTAGCTGAGATCTAGTCTTTCCTCCAGCAACAGCCAGTATTCAACGAGGTAATAGAGCAAGCTTTTGGATGCACTTTTTATTACAATGTGTCTAAAAAGTTTAGTAGTCAGACACTGTCCTTCTTTCCTTTTAAGGTGTGTTCTGTGTTGAAGCTACAGCAGTTTTGAGTGCACTCCCCAGCCTCCATCCAGGCTGTCATTCTCAATTTTAGCCACTGTCGGTACGTTTTCAGAGACGTGAGCACCATTATGATTATGAGTGGAATGGAATGGAATTATCATACCTTACTAAAAATTACTTCATCAGATATTTCACAGCTAAACATTTTGCACATTAACAAGCCTTTACAACGATATTATAAACAGAAGCAGCAAAGACCATAAGAGGACTAATAGTTAATACTTCTCAACTATCTGGAAAGTTTCTTAGATATTTACTAGTGTCTGTTGAGTAGTCTAAAATATGTTATTTGGTTGTAGTATTGGTTTTTTTAGCCTATCTCTTTTTGATCCAAACCAGAAAAATTCATGTATACATATCAGGGCTTCACCAGATGTACTCTTGACTGAACTTTATCTCCTAAGGTGTTTCTGAAACTAACCCTGAACAAAACTACAAGCAACTTAGGGCTTCACTAACTGTGTTTTCCAATGGATTGTTCCAAATCTCAACTTTTCTCTTACATTGAAAAAGGTCCTAGTGGTTTTTCTTCAAAAGTTTGCATAATTTATTAATAAATATCATTGCAGGAAACTTTTTTCATGCAGCTAATGCTCAGATTTTTCTCCCACCATAATAAAAAAAGTCAGGTTTAGGTTCATTTGTATATCTACAATGGTAAACTCTTTCTTTGATGTATACATAGAAGGCATTTTAAAAAATTGACATTTACATATAAATGCATCCTATGCCTTTTAGACAGATTGTGACCAGTTTGCTCCAAGTTGGGTCTGAGGTAATCCTATTATTATTGTTGTTTTGCTATTGGTATCATTACTTGTTGTCAGTTTTATAGTGGGGAAATTTCAAAACTTGGCCTGATTTCAAATTATTTTGAATTTTGCCTATTATTGTCCACATTTTTGATTGTCTAAAGTTTATACTTCAAACTTCCACTTTTTAACAAATGGTTACCATTCCAAGCAGTATGCTGACTCCCGTTTGGGAAGGATCATACTTGAGTTAAACTCATAGTCACAAATAAATTAACACTAAAAATTGTGTGTACCTGGAAAATATACCAGAGAAAATGAAATACTTAGGAAGCAAAGGGAAAGTAGCCTTTTGGGTGGTTGAATACAGCAGTGTCAGATGCTTGTATTTACAGAAGGAAATGGAAGAAAGTTCATCATCTTACAGAATACTGTGTTAATATTTAATATTTAGAAAAGTGTAATAGCATCCAAGAAAAACTGAAAATAATATGCTTATTATCCCATAGTGTTTTTATATAAGCCTACAGCCCTAGATTTTTACCCATTGCACTATCTGTAATAAGCATTATGGGATAATATTAATGTCCTTACATTCTTCTTTGATATGCATGAGAATATTTTTAAATTTAAATGTTTTATATCCAGAGCAGTTCCAGACATTACCCGAAAAAACAATCAAACTTCACGTGGTGAAGAGAAATAGGAATATGTTCCTGGGAAACTGATAGATGTAGACTTTAAAAACAGCTTTGAGTGAGGCAACATAATATGTTCCACAAACATATTTTGTGGAAAATAATCTTGCACGATTTTGAAACTAGGACAAGCCTCCTGCCACACAGGAGTCAAGGACCACCGTGGGGTCAAATGCCAAGAGGATGAACTTGCATATTTCAGATGCTTCATATTTTGCTTTTGATATTCTGAGCCGCTGGAGTCAGATACAGTTCTTCTTGGGTTGTTAAACTATGTTAGGAGACTTCAAGTTCAAGAAGGAATTTTTAACCCTTCTCCATTTAAAAATGAATGACTTCTATGGCTAAGGGCTAATACAGTTCCTATGATACTTGGGGAAAAATTTGAGGAAGAAAACAACTCCTTTTCACATTTGTGCGATTTTATACAATATGTGCAGCATGCCCTGTTAGTACAGAGAGGCTACCTGCAGAGGATTCTGGGTGATACTTCCTGCAGCAAATGCCCTAGTTTATGCCCAATGAGACATATAAAATGTTTAGAAAAAAATGAATCTTACAGTCCCACATAACTGTTTGCTTGGTATTTACTGAGTTCAAGCCTGCGTTTAGATGGTGATGAGGAATCAGTCCTCAGTGAACATTTAATGTGAAAAGAGATAAAGACAAATCAAAAAGTTTCCTATCCTGTTGTTTTGATCTCTTTTTGAAAGAAGACATTCTGACCTCAGCGAGGAAATATCAGCTTGGAATGAATACCTATTTGATTTGGCCGATGTGAATAACTATTCTTTCTGAGGCTCCAAGAAGTAAAAACATGGGACAGCCACTGAAATACACCTCCGAGTCACTCCCCCATTGTACAGATGGGGAAACTGAGGTCTGGAGGTGTCTAATGACCTTCTTGGATCAAAGGGCAGGTGAGGGTTGGAATGGAGAGTCAAAATAAATACCTGGACTCCTCTCATCATCCCATCTCCTCCTGGTCAAGTCCAGTTGGAAGTCAAAGGGCAAGGACTCCCTCCTGAGACACAGAGCAGGTCAAAGAAAGGCAGAGAATGGGTCAAGGAAGGCAGGCAGAGAATGACACATTGATCACATCCATAATGAAGAGCGTCCTTATGAATGTTGATCCAGCTCATTCAGTAAATCACAGTATCTTACTCATCACAACAGCATCTGCATACATTTGAAATGGCGCCTGTGCACATGTGTGAGACTTGTTATTTACACAATCTGCTGACAACACTTGGTGCAGTTTCTGTCTTCAGGCTCCCCTCACAGTTACACCAGGACCTTCCAGGGATCTGTGGTCTTCTGCATGGGGGATTTCTGCATAAAGAAACAAAGAAAACACTTCCGGTGGGCAAATCCCCAGCTGGTGGAGGTTTCTATTTATTAGTACTGCTTTTTGAAAATGGGAGATGCGTCCTTCCTTGCCTCACGCCCCATACCGTTCCTCCTGAATAGAATAGTAGCTCTGCTTCTATTAGAATAAGATAGATACCAAGGCCATGCCTTTGTGGCTTCCCTCTTGAGGTCCGGTTTTCAAAGGAGCTAGTTAGGTAACTATTAAGTAAGTAGGGAGGACACTAAGTGGACCAATCTGTAATCTAATTATTATGGATAGAGTGTAGAGTTCTAAACTGCCTGATATCGCCTTAGCCTGACACCTTCTCAGCTCTTGTTTGGGGCTCATCGTTTATCACAGGACATGGCTTTGGCTTCCTCCTGACAGGGGAGAAATGACTGGAATTCACTTTCCTATTTTCCTAGCTGGATGATCCCTCCCTGCTGAATAATCCAGAATGACGCGATGGTGCCAGAGCATTGGGGGAGCACCCACACGTATTGAACACCTCCTCACCCACCTTTTCCTAAAGCAGATATGCATCAAACGCCAAAGAATTTTTACCAGTTCTTTCTTTCCCGCAATAGATGGGATAGGGAGAAGGGTGTTGGAAGTTTTGCTCTGGATCAAACTGCCTCGGTCCCCGTACCACGTCCTCTTGGTAGTACTGATGGTGCAAGCTGTCGGTGACGGTGACCTTGTGGTCTGTAGCCTTAGGGGCAGGTGCTGGTTCATCACGTCCTCTGTTCCTGGCTGAGTAGCTTCCAAGCTGGCTCTCATGGAGATTGTGAGCTGCCTAATGTCCTTTAAATATATTTTCTGTTTAATCCAGCTAGGGTGGGTTTGGTGTTTGCAGTAGCACAATAGAGCACTTTTAAAATCCATGAATGATGCTGTCATTGGAAATTTTATTCTAAATCCCAGCTTTCATTTGTATGTCGTTTAGATTTTCTTCCCTTTTGTCCTATTAGTGTCTCTTTGGGACCTCCACAACTATCCACTTACTAGGTTACTTTTAAAAATGAGCTTGTTTACAATAACATCCAACACTTGGATAAGTTCTTTGCTTCCAGGAAGCTGAATGCACGGTAATTAGATTTATTTCAGGCTTTGATTACTAAGAAGAGCAGAGATACATCATTCACTAGTACTTAATTTAAAAAATATTTTGATTGTATAGATATCTCTTTTGGTCATAATATATAAATTAGTTACCTTTGAATCTTGTTTATAAGCCATGAAACACTTAACTGCATAAAAAGCTGTTGATTACAAATAAGTAACCTTGTCATCACGTGTTACAGGTGGCAGGAAGGTTTGTCTCTACTGCCAATTCCAATTAAGTTACTTTTAACATGTATAATCACACCCTAATTGATCTATCTTGAAAATCTGGTTTCCTTTCTTTTTCCTTTTTTAAATTAACTTTTATTTATGAACATATGCATATAATTTAAAAATCAGATAGTCCTTAAAGGCTTATAATGAAAAACAGTATTCCCCCCAAATCCTATCCATTCCCCAGAGGCAACTGTCTTCAACTTCTTGAGCTGTTTCTTTTGGCATTTACCTCCATTTTTCTAGACATGTGAGTTATCCATTTTGAATATTCCTTCTTGACTTCTCATAAGGTAACTGGATTTAGCATTCTTAAACCAATTCCTTCCCCGTGTAGTTGTAACTGAACTTTTAAATGGTCATTGTTCATATAATTATGACCACGGAAATACTGTTCACTACAGTTCTTTCATATGTTACCATTATTTCTTTCTAAATAGTTCAATACATCTGTATTTGTCAGAATTCTCCAGAGAAACAGAAGCAATAGGATGTATGTATGTGTGTATATATGTATATATTTACTTATTTATTTGTTATAAGGAATTGGTTCACATGCTTTTTGGAAGCTGGCAAGTCCCAAGATCTGCAGTTGGCAAGCTGGAGACCCAGAAGAGCCAATGGTGTAGTTCCAGTCTGAAAGGCAATAGGCTTGAGGCCCAAGAAAAGCTGATATTTCCATTTGACTCCAAAGGCAGGAAAAACCTGATGTCCCAGCTTAAGGCAGTCAGACAGGAGGAATTGCTTCTTATCACGGGAGGGTTAGCCTTTTTGTTCTATTCAGGCCTTCAACTGGTTGGATAAGTCCCACCCACATTAGGGAGGACAATCTGCTTTACTCAGTTTATTGATTCAAATGTTAGTCTCATCCAGAAACATCCTTACAGATACACCCAGAATGTTTGACCAAATGTCTGGGCACCCTGTGACCCACTGAGCTGATGCATAAAATTAACTATAACAGTATCTTTCTGACATCCCTCGATTTTTCCAAGTGCTCAAATACATAAAATAACCTACCATTTATATTTTGTTTTCTCTTGGAGATCTTCCCTCCTTATCTCTCCACCCTCCTTCTCTGTCCGGTCTGGACTGGTTGGTTGTGTCCTAGGCTGAGGGTGTAGCTAGCATCCTCTCTTGTGTTGGCCCTTGTCTACTGTGTTCTATATCTTCTGCTTTCTTGGTTTATGCTTTTGCTTGGCTGAAGCACATCCTCTAACAGCTTCCTAAGGAAGGGTGCAAGGGAAATATTTTAGTTTTAGTTTTTGCATATGTAAAAAATATGTTTATTCCACCCCATGCTTGACTTATAATTAAACTAGCTTTAGAAATCAATATTGGAAATCCTTTGTCTCTGAGAATTCTGAAGGTTTTTTACCATTGTCTTCCAGCATTCTGCTTGAGAGAAGACTTTCATGCCATTCTGATGCTCCTTGCTTTGCAAGGGGTGTGAATTTTACCTCTGGAAGCTTTTAGAGAAAGATAATGTTCTTATCTTTCCTCTCCTATTTTCCATTGTTTTGCTTTTTTGGTTCTACTTTTTGGGGAGTTTGCTTGACTATCTTCTAGATTCTCTGTTGAACTTTAAAATTTTATGACCATGTAATTTCTAAGAGCTCTTTCTTGTTTTCTGATTACTTCTTTAACGTAACATCCTATTCTTGTTTCATGGATGTGATATCTTAATGTATTCACTTTCTAAGAATATAATAGGATTTTTCAAAGTTCTTTTTATTGGCTCTGCATCTCCCCTCACCTCCAAGTTATTTTTCTGTTTGTTTTGACTCTGCCTTTCCTGTTAGATCTGCTGACCTTTAGTGAGCTTTTATATTTGACAGTAAGTCACTAAGAACTACGTAAAAGTTCTGTCTACATGGGTGGGGTTGTTGGCCGATGAGCTTTCTTTGGGAAGAACAGATTTTTGAGCTGGGCTTTTTGTTGGAACCTCACACACACATATACTGACATGTCAGTATATGAATGTCTTTCCTCTGAGGTTATTCATTTTCTCCAGGGAGGAATTCTTTAATCTCCTGCCGGGGGAGGTGGACGTGTGACTGGTGTTCTGCGAGTCCCTCATCCCTCGCTTCTGTTCTCCACCATGTCTGCTTCCTGAGTCTGCAGCCCCTCCTCAGTTTCTCCCGAGAATAAACCTCTTGCCTGCTCAGAGCGGGAGATGGAGAATACAAAGTGGTCTGGCCTCATAAAGTCACAGTAATGCTGTTTTTTTTCATTTCCCTGATGCCCATCTTTCATGGAACTTATGCCTCCAAGGCCTGAGCTGCTGGGGTTGTCAGGCTGGTTGGCTTTGATCTCAGCAGATCCTTCACGGCAGATTCTGAGTTTAAAACGTGTACTCTATTACCAACTTTGCTGAAACCTTTGATTCGCTGATGTCTTCTTTCTGTTGCCTTTATCCATGTGGGTTGCAGTATTTTTAATTGCTTTACTGACACTTTAGAAGGGTTTTGGGAGGGAGAGGACGTGAAGGCTGATAGTCGCTCCTCCATGTTTAACTGGATGTGAAAATCTTGGCTTTCTCTTCAGGCCTGAGAAGTTCCTGTGGAGCCCAGTTCCTCCCAGTGGCTGCCTGGAGACTGCATGGGGGATTCTGGGGCCACCATGCATCCTGGGGTGGGGGCATTTGCAGCCCCTGTGCTGAGTGTTTGCCATCCCCATTTTAGATGTTTGTCCTCCTACCCTTTGCGTTTCTTCCTATTTATCCTGCCTTAGTCCTTGCCCTCTTCTAGCCTCTCCTGTGCGCATTTATGTTCTGCTGCTACTGCTGCTTACATTTTCAACAAGTCTTTCGCACCTCTGGGAGCTAAATGCTCTCAGGTTAGGCTTTCTTTCTCCCGGCCTGAGCCTGCTCTGCTGTGGTAAGTGGGGAGCTGCCGTTTCTTTTGTCTTCTTGTCTGTCCCGAGTGACATTTTACAAAGAATGCCTGTTAATCTCTGTCTAGTTCAGTTACCAGGAGCCAACTAGTCAGTGACACAAGCAGTTTCCTCCAAGAAGTCAGATTCCTCTTAGAGCTAATAAAGCAAAGAAAATGTGGCCTAAGCAAGCCGAGTTGAAGGGATCCCTTCTCACCTTCGCCTCCGCAACATCAGCGTTCCTGTCTGATTGTCTGATCTCATAGGCTGAGAGCTCAGAATCCACTGAGATGGGTTCAGTTCAGGAGGTACCAGGGTTTACATTTTTCCTTCTCAGAAAGCATCTTGGCCTAAATGTTCCCCATCCTGACACAGGCTTCCCGTCTCTCCCTAAGTGTCAAAGCTGCCATGACCATCTCGGTCCCTTACTATTCTTGGTCTGCAATGTCTGTATTCACATCAGGGCTCTATGATTATCCATAATGTAAACGGCTGGCCCCAAAACGTATGGCCTGAGTTTATCCAAGGCCCAAACAATTACTAAACATTCCTTTTAGATAGAAGACAGATTTCTTTCCCTTGGCAAAGATTTTTCTACTGAGATATATTACAGGATGTTTTACATTCTCTTGGTCTTGTAATAACACCACACCCAATCCAGTATTGATGCATTGGTGGCCACTCGGAAGGTTGTTATATTTTATATATATATTGTTCTCAGTCTGGGGCTGTCATATCTGTAAAGAAATACAATCCTGTTTCCCCCTTTCCAGAGTTTTATGACACCTGGTGACTTGGATTAAGTCAGGATAAGACCAAGATCGGGGTGGGTTTGTGGTGCCTGCATCAGAGAACTTGAAAGGGCCTGTGAGTGCCCTATAGGCTGGAAGGGATGCTCTAGTTGTGGCGTTTAGATAAGCAGATTGGGCTGGACATCTGTGGTTTCAGTTAGGCAGGAAAGGAAGTCATCTGGAGTCATCTCTTGCCTGGATTATTCAGTGTCTTCCCTACTGGGGTCACGGTGATCCTGGGAGTGTGATGTTATCAGCTCCGTTTACAGATGGGTGAACACGATGAGACTCAGGGAGGTGGGATGACCGATGACCTGCTCAGGGTCACCATTAACTCTCAGGGCCAGGATTTGAACTCAGGCCTCCTGACTCCAAGTCTATGCCCTCCAGCTGCTTCCTGAGCCCCTTTCCTGGATCATTCAAGCAAAACAAGCCAGCTTCCTGCTCTTTGAGGGGGAAAAGGGTTTAGTGGGGACTGAATCATTAAAGTTATATGTTCCCTTTGGTTCATTTTACCAGGTCATCCCCGGCTCTCTGTTTCCTTTTCCGTAGTCACAGATCAGAGGCATTCTGACTCTGTATAAATTCACTTTGTGACACTGGGTGAATCATTTCCCTCTCTGGGTTTCAGTTTCCATCGTAGGATAAGTATATTGGAATTCAGTGGTTCTCAAATCTGCTGGTGCTTCAAAGTCATCCAGAGAGTTTTTTTTGTTTGTTTGTTTTTTTAAGAAACAGCTCTACTAAGGCATATTTTATGTATCATAAAATATAAAATTTACCTATTTCAAGTGTAAAAATTCAATGATTTTTAGTAAATATACCCGATTGTGCAACCATCACCATAAATTAGTCTTAGAACATAGAATATATGCACTTTCTATCTCTGTAGATTTATCTTTTCTGAACATTTCCTCTGAATAGAATCATGCAACTTGTGGTCTCTTGCACTTGACTTCTTTCACTTAACATGTCTTTGCGGTTCATTAATGTATTATGTATCAACAGTTTGTTCCTTTTTGTTGTTCAATAGTATTCCATTGTCCAGATATACCACATTTAGTCTATCTGTTCGTCAGTTTAGGGACACTTGGTCCAGGTGTTGGACTTAGCAGGTAGCGAATAATGCTGCTAAGAACATTCATGTAGAAGTTGTTGTGGGAATGTATGTTTTCATTTTTCTTGGGTACATACCTAGAAGTGGAATTGCTGGGTCATACGGTAATTCTGTGTTTAACTTTTTAGAAAACTGTCAAATTGTTTCCTAAAGTGACTGTTCCATTTTACATTCCCATCAACAATGTATAAGGGATCCCCTGGGGAGTTTCTTTTAAAAATTCTAATTTCTGGGCCTAACTCCCCAGGGGTCTGGAGTGGGGCCCAGGAATTTGCATTTAACAAGCTTCCCAGGTGATCCAGATACATCTGGTCAGTGGATGTGTGTTTGGACCCACTAAGACCAGGTGGTCTCCAAAGCCTCCCTGAGGCCAGTTGTTTCTATTAGTTTGTGCCTCTAGGGCAAAATGCATATTCCTGCCAACTATTTCTCGGTGTTTGTCTTTGGATCAGGGAAGCAGTTATGTAGGGCGGGGTTGAGGGAGTTGGCCAAGCCATATTCATAAATCTGTGCAGCACCTGTCCTTCATTATCCTCAACACAGGCCAAGGCTTTGTGTCCCTGGCTTCATAGACATAAAATTTTATCACAGCTTTTTATATGTTATCACACTGTAAAAGTACCATAAAATCAAAGGTCCGGTGTTCAGTGCCTCTGAAAGCATCCTCTTTCTTTAAGTTATAATCTTGGTTGCTGCCATTTTAGTAACTTATTGAGAAGCTTCATCCCAACCTTGCCATTTATTAACTGTGACTGGTTTCTTAATGGCTCTGAGCCTCTGTTTCCTTGTCTGCAGAATGGGACTAATAATATTAACATCATGGAGTCTCTTGTGAGGATTAAGTGAGATAATATGAAATGTAACTAGGATGGGCCTTCGTCCTCTTTCTTGCCCTGTGCCCTGTTTCATTATTATACATATTTTCATGTGCTTGTTGGCCACTTGTATATCTCCCATTATTTCTTTAAAATTTTATTTTACTGTAGTCAAAACACAACATGAGGTCTACCCTCTTAACAAAATTTTAAGTATACAATATACTATTGTTAATTACAGAGACAGTGTTGTACAGCAGATCTCTAGGACTTATTCATCTTGCATAATTGAGACTTTATGCCCATTGATTAGTAACTCCCCATTTCCACTCCCCCAGCCCCTGGAAACCACCATTCTACTCTCTGATTCTATGAGTTTGACTAGTTTAGGTACCTCATATAAGCACAAACACTCAGTATTTGTCCTTCTATGACTGGCTTATCTCACTTAGCATAATGTCCTCAACATTCATCCATGTTACCACATATTGCAGGATCTCCTTCTTTTTTTTAAAAGACTGAGTACGATTCCATGATTTACCACATTTTCTTTGTCCGTTCGTCCATCAATGGACATTTAGGTTGTTTCTACATTTTGGCTATTGTGACTGGTGCTCCAAGAACATGGGATTGCTAATATCTTTTCAAGATCCTGATTTCAGTTCTTCTGAATACATTCCTAGAAGTAGGATGGCTGGATCATATGGTAGTTCTATTTTAATTTTTGTGGAATCTCCATATTGTTTTCCATAGCGGCTACACTATTTTGCATTCACTCCAACAGCATGCAAGGGTTCCAGTTTCTTCACATTCTTGCCAACATTTGTTGTCTTTTGGGTTTTTTTGAAAATACCTATTCTAATTTTGTAATAACCTGTAAGGGAAAATAATCTGGAAAAAATTGGATTCTTAACCACTGCACCACCAGGGAAATCCAAATACTTCAATAAAATTAAAAAAAAAAAAGAAAAGAAAATGACTATTCTAACAGCTGTGAAGTGATATCTCATTGTGGTTTTGATTGCATTTCCCTGATGATTAGTGGTGTTGAGCATATTTTCATGTACCTGTTGGCTATCTGTATTGTCTTCTTTGTAGAAGTGTCAATTCATGTCTTTAGCCCATTTTTAAATTGGGTTATTAGGTTTTTTGCTATTGAGTTGTAAGAATTTCTTATATATTTTGGAAAGTGGTCCCTTATGTGATACAAGATTAGTGAATATGTTTCTCCCATTCTGTAGGTTGCCTTTTCACTCTTTTGTTTCCATTGCTATACATAAGCTTTTTCATTTGATGTAGCCCCACTCTATTTTTGCTTTCATTGTCTATGCTTTTGATATCATATCCATGAAGTCATTGCTAGGACCAATGTCACGAAGCTTTCCTCCTGTTTTCGTCTAGGAGTTTTATAGTTTCAGTTCTTCCATTTAACTTTTTAATTCACTTTGAGTTGATTTTTGTGTATGGTGTAAGATTAGGGTCCAATTTCATTTTTTTGAACTTGGATATTCAGTTTTCCCAATACTGTTGAAGAGACTGTCTTTTCCCTACTATGTATTTTTGGCACCCTTGTTGAAGATAAGTTGACTATATATGTGTGGTTTGATTTCCAGGTTCTCTCTTTTGTTCCTTTAGTCTATATGTCTATTTTTAAGCCTGTTTCCTACTATTTTGATTACAGTAGCTTTGTAATATATTTTGAAATCAGGAGTGTGATGCCTCCAGTTTGTTCTTTCTCAAAACCATTTTGGCTATTGAGGTCTTTTGTGGTTTCATATGAATTTTAGTACTTTTAAAAGATTCCTGTAAAAAATGCCATTGGGATTTTCATAGGGATTGCATTGAATCTGTAGATTTCTTACGGTAGTTTGGACTTTTTAACGATATTAAGTGTTCTAACCCATGAACACAGAATTTCTCTCCATTTGTTTTCTTTAATTTATTTCATGAATGTTTTGTAGTTTTCAGTGTATAAGTCTTTCACTTCCTTAGTTAAGTTTATTCCTAAGTATTTACTTAATTTCTTTATTGTGCGCTTGTAAATGAGATTGTTTTCCAATTTCCTTTTCAGATAGTTCATTGTTAGTGTATGGAAATACAACTAATTTTTGTATATTGATTTTGTATCTTGACATTTTATAAAATTTATTTATTAGTTCTAACAGTATTTTGTGGGATCTTTAGGGTTTTCCGTATGTAAGATCATGTCATTTGCTAACAGAGACAATTTTACTTCTTCCTTTCCAGTTAGGATGCTTTTTTATTTCTTTTTCTTGTCTAATTGCTCTGGCTAGGACTTCTAGCACTATGTTGAATAGAAGTGGTGAGAGTGAGCATCCTTACCTTGTTCCTGATCTTAGAGGAAAAGCTTTCAGTTTTTTTTACCATTGAGTATGGTATTGGCTGTGCACTTTCCAAACATGGCCTTTATTATGTTGAGGTGAGTTCCTTCTATTACTAGTTTGTTAAGAATTTTTATCATGAAAGGATGTTGAATTTTGTCAAATGTTTTTTCTGCATCTATTGAGATGAACGTGTGATTTTTATCCTTCATTTTGTTAATGTGGTATATCACATTATTTGATTATCATATATTGAACCATCCTTGCATCCCAAGGATAAATCTCACTTGGTCATGGTGTATGATCCTTTTAATGCTGCTACTATTTGGTGAGGATTTTTGCATCTATATGCATAGAGTTGTTGGCCTGTAATTTTCTATTCTTATAGTATCTTTTTCTAGATTTCAGGGTAATGTTGGCCTCATAAAATATTTGGACATGTTCTTTTCTCTTCAGGTTGTTGGAAGAGTTTGAGAAGCATTAGTGTTAATTCTTCCTTAAATGTTTGGTAGAATTCACCAGTGAAGCCATCTGGTCCTGGGCTTTTCTTTGTTGGAAGGTTTTTGATTCTGATTCAATCTCCTTGCTAGTTATAGATCTACTAGGACTTTCTATTTCCTCATGACTCAATCTTGATTTATGATTTTGGTGTCATATCTAGGAATCCATTGCCAAATCCAGGGACATAAAGATTTATCCCTATGTTTTCTTTTAAGTGTTTTATAGTTTTGCTCTTAAATTTCAGGTCTTTGATCCATTTTGAATTAATTTTTGTATATAGTGTGAGGTAGAGGTCAAACTTCATTCTCTTGTGTATGGCTATTCAGTTGTACAAGCATCATTTGTTCAGTCAGTCTATTCTTTCCTCTTTGAATGATCTTGGTACTCTTGTCCAAAAATCAATTGACAGTAGCTTCATAAAGGTTTATTTTTGGACTCTCAATTTTAGTCCAGTGATCTATATGTCAATAATACCACACTGTCTTTGTTATCGTAGCTTTGTAGTAAGTTTTAAAATTGGGAAGTTTGGGCTTCCCTGGTGGCGCAGTGGTTGAGAGTCCACCTGCCGATGCAGGGGACACGGGTTCATGCCCCGGTCTGGGAAGATCGCACATGCTGCGGAGCAGCTGGGCCTGTGAGCCATGGCCGCTGAGCCTGCGCATCGGAGCCTGTGCTCCGCAACGTGAGAGGCCACCACAGTGAGAGGCCCGCATACCACAAAAAATAAATAAATAAATAAAATAAAATTGGGAAGTTTGAGTGCTCCAATTTTGTTCTTTTTCAAGACCCTCTTCCGTTATTAACTGGCCATCCTACTGTTCTGCAGTACCCACTTAGAACACATTCATTATTTTGCTACTGGACCAGGGTATCAGCTAAGTATAAGTATACTGTAAAATCACCTATACGTGTCTGGCCTCACTGTTTTTTTTTCACTTGATGAGGCTTCATTTCTTCTCTTCTAGGCTTACCTAGATATTCCCTCCTTCAGCGTGGCTAGCACTATCTCTATCTTCAATCTGGAGTTTTATGGCTAATTTCTCTTTAAGCCCCTGGTTAAATGCTGACCTTTTATTTTAATTCCCTCCATGGTTGGAGAAGCAGAATTTTTGTTGTTGGGTCCCCAGGATGCCTTTCAGGCCTCAGCTCTCCTCCTGTGACCATCCAGCTCAGCTCAGGAGCCCTCTTGGTGTGTCTGAGACCCAGCTTGGCAGCTTCTACCTTCCTCACCTGCCCTGATATAGGTGCTCTTTGCCCAGAGTGGGCATCTCTGCATCAGATCTCAATGAGCCTCTTGGGTTTTATTATAATAGGGATTGTCGTTTTTACTGTCATCGCTCTTGCACCCTCCCATTTCATCAGCATGCATATCGTCTCCCTCAAAGAGATTAGGTGTCTTGTCCCAATTGGGAAGAGAAAACCCAGGATAGAACACTTGTCTCTTGATGTCAAGTCCAGTGACACTGCCTTCTTCCTAGGTGGCTGTGTTTTCTGTCTGTCTCTTGAGAAGAGCACGGATATTGAATTCAGACAAATGTAGATTTGATTCTAGCTCAGGCCCTTGCTATAATGATGTGAAGTTGGGCACACTTCTTAAACCCTTTGAGCCTCAAATTATTCATCTGTGAAGTGGGGATAGCAGTTCTGACTTTACAGAATTAGTACTCAGATCAAATGAAATAAGGAATGAAAACCACCTAGCACAGTACCTGACACAGGTGCTGGATATCTTTCGAAGCCTCCAATGTCCTTTACAATGATGCTTCCCATTGTGTGCAGTTTCCAAATTCCCACAGATTATTGCATTCCTTCTCAGATGGCTTTCAACTTGGGGACCACCCGGTCTGGTGCCAGACATCTCCATTGTCCCTTCCTTCTGCACCAGCCTGGTGCTCTCAGATTCTGCCCTGGCTTTTGTGAGTCTCTGGTCTGAGTTGTACTTCATCCTGCTGAGCTGGACAGCGCAATTGAGAAACACAGAGCAGAACGGTAATTAAAAAGAGGAGAGCTAGAGTTGGGTGACTCTTGTGGAACTGTTTGAAATGTTTTACCGTATTTTGAGGTTTTTAAAACTTAGGTCATCTCGTAGTTTTTGTTTTCAAATGCTTGGCTTCTTGATAGGGGCAAGCTAAGCATTGTGGATGCTTTGATATTCTTCAAATATTTGGTCCACTATTTAGAGAAGCTGTGCAGGGTGATGGGCAGAAGGAGGACCACTGGGGCAGCAGCTCCTTTGTTGTCCTGGGCACTTCACCTCAGGCCCCAAACTTGCATGCATCACTGAGCAAAATAAAAACAATGTGCTTAACAGGAATCACCTACCTGAGAAAGCATTTTGGTGACCACCTACTGTCACTCAAGCATACATACCCCTTACGGTTGTCATGACTACCACAGGCCCCTTCATCAGAGGACTTTGAACCATTTACAGAGCCCTCTTTGAAACGAGTTCTGGCAAATCCTATTTTCTTTCTCTAGTTAGGTTTTCCTTGTATTTTGGCACCTTGGCAGTTTCCCTGCTGGCCTGCCCCTTAATCTGGAACTGGAAGAGACCCTGACCTCTTAGAAAGCAAGTTCTGAAAAACACTGTAGCTGAGGTCCCTGGGTAGGGGTGGGGGAATTGTATAGTAAGAGAAAATTGCTGAGCGTACATGCTCTCTAGACCCAGAAAGCCCTAAACTAATGGTCAACTCTCACACTACTAGGGATAAGGAATGGAATTTTCATAAATGTACCTTTTGTTTTTCGGTTTTTTTTTTTTGCGGTACGCGGGCATCTCACTGTTGTGGCCTCTCGCGTTGCGGAGCACAGACTCCGGATGCGCAGGGTCAGCGGCCGTGGCTCACGGGCCCAGCCGCTCCGCGGCATGTGGAATCTTCCCAGACAGGGGCATGAACCCGTGTCCCCTGCATCGGCAGGCGGACTCTCAACCACTGCGCCACCAGGGAATCCCCTGCCTTTTGAAGGTTATTAAAAAACCTGTGTGGAATATATTCTTACACTGCCTCCATCTGGAACATCCTCATAAATTAGCATCCCCATTGTAAAATGAGGACCAAGCTTTCATATAAAGAACAGTTTTCTATCTACAGATGTGTTCCCTCCGAATACCTAAAAACAGCTTTTTCTCAAATATTATTTTTTTTACACTGTCCTCAAGGATACCCCACTTCTATATGTTTTTTCTTTTTTTTTCAAAAACTACCTGAGTTAACAGAAGGACATAAACAGTACCTTTAACTGGGAATCAGAGGAGCATCTCTCCAAGATAAGGACCTTTGTCTAGAAGAGGCTTTCAGAGCTGCACAGGGATGGCTGGAAACTTGGGATGGTTTGCTTAATGTTGATTATTAGGGATTGGTTTAGTTGTTATTTCTGGACCAGGTGCTGTATTCATAGAAGTTTCTTATCACTTTTCCTACTAAATCGCTCAGTCCTATCCTAGGCAGAGTTTGACTTTTTAAAGCCCAAACACTTATCAATTTGCCAAAATTATCCATGAAGATACTAGTCTAAGAGTTTAAAAGTACCAATAAATATCTAGAGAGTATAATGTGTTCCTTTTGATTGCTTTGTCTGCTTTAAACTCTTCATGTAATGTCTGGCAGTAGAACAGTATATGAGAACTTAAGTTTCAAATTAAGAAATTACAAGCTACATAATAAAATAAACAGATTGTGTTGGCAAGTTCTAAGGGAGCATCAAAGTGCCTTGATAAACATCTTCTTCCCAAAGAACCAACTCCCAGCTTCTGAAACCACAGCCAGAGGACTCTTTTGCTCTGAGATTTTACCATTGTCCAAAACAATATCTGTTTAATTGGAAAAATCCCTTTTAGGACATAAGAATTTGCTAAAGGAGAAGATAAAATCTGGACAGTGCTTGTTTTATTTAAAATAAGCTGTGCCTTTCCTGCAAGAGGAGGGAAACTTCTCTACCCGAAGGGCATTTTCCTCTAATTACCTAAAACTTGCTTCATTAAAGGTTGGGAGTTTTTGTTGTTTTGGTTTGTACATTCTTAAACAGAAATAAGGACCGAAGGCAAAAGAGAAAAAAATCAGCTCTGATTCCATCACTCAGAAATAACTATTAATTTGTTCTATATGTTATTTAGCTTTTTAACAAAAACTGAGATCATACTGTACATAATATTGCTTAGCCTGTCTTTCTGCACTTAAAAATGTATTGTAAACAGCTTTTTAGGCCAATAAGGAGAGGCTTAGATCATGATTTTTAGTGGCTTCAAGTATCCTATGTAATGGATGGATCATAATATATTTTATTAACCACCTATTGATTGCTATCTAAGTTGTTTGTAGGATACTACTATTTGAAACAATGCTTTAGTACACATCTTTGAACACATACCTTTGTGTATTGGGGATAATCATTCTTTTCCATCTTTGCTGTTCTAAAAAAATGGTATCTCTTAAATCCTTTCTGAGTACTTTTCCAGGTCTTCTGGCCATTTATATTTCTACTTTTGTGAATTGTTTCTTGATGTTTTTTGCTAATGACAATTTCTCTTTAGATTTCTAGAAAACTTTTATTTGCCCTCATTTATAGGGGATAAACGAAAAGCCTGGTTCTCCTTGGACTCTTTTACCTGGCTCTGAACTCTAGGCCAGAGGTTCCTAAACATGATGGAACACTGGAATCAATTTCCTGGGGATCTTTAAAAACTGTTGGAGCCTGGTTCCCAATTCCAGACATAGATTTAGTTGGGATGGGGTGGGACCACTGCCCTAGCCTAGATCAATCATCAAGCTTGCTTCCATAGTTATATATTTCCTTCCAGTTTGTCCCATATATGTATTTATTTCACTCAGAGCATCTGTACATCTTTTATTCTGCATTTTAAAAAGTTTCATATTACATCACAAGCAGTTTTCCAGACTCCTTCTTTATTTAATAACCATCATTTTAGGCCCACACAATACTATTTTGAGTTAATTGACAATAACCTGTTTTAAATGTATCCTACAAAGAACATTTCAGTTGATTTTGCTAAAGAAGCCCCTGAGTATAATGGATGCAAACACGGACTCTGGTTTTAGACTGTCTGGATTTGACTTATTAACTCTATGACTGTACGACCTTGAGCAAGTTGCTTAACTTCTCTTGACCTCAGTTTCCCCATCTGTAAATGGGGTCTATAAATGGGGTTGATAAAGCAGTACCTACTGCATATGATTGCTGTGATGGTTAAATGAGTGACTGTATATAAATCATTTAGACAATATTTGTCTGTTAGTAAGTAATCAATAAGGGCCATAAAACATCTCTGAGAATAGCTGTTACAGCACATTATAAGATACGATATATATATATTTTTTTAATTTTTATATTTTTTATATTTTATAAGATGTATTTTTAAGCTGTCTAGTATATCCTACTAATATGATTCCATTATAACTCCTTTGTAATATGTGTTCATATCCAGAAGGCCTGATTCCCCTCTATTTACTCTGCTTTTTTCCAAGATTCTCTTTGCTGTCCTGGGCTGTCCTTTTTCCAGATGAACATATAGAGTGATTCTTGTGCTTTCTTTTGAGAAGTACTTAATATCTTTTTTATAATGATTTTCTCTGGGGTGTCTGAAGATCTTCTCCAGTAATTTGAGTTTCAAGTTATAACTCCGAGTTTCTAATTTGAGTGTGTGCATCAAGGTAGTTGAACTTGTGTTCTGCTTGGATACTTGCCAGGTAACTATCCTCTCTTCTACTAGCCAGTGGAACTTGTTGGGAAGGAAGGAAACGTCACTCAGTCTTTTCAGTACATGACATTAGAAAGATGGGGTGCTTTTCGATTCCTCCTGCCAGAGGATCTCGTTGGGGTCTGACTTCAGCTGCTTGATGCCCATGCTGGTGCCACAGCCAACTATAGGACATTTTTTTTTTTTTTTTTTTGGTGTATGCGGGCCTCTCACTGTTGTGGCCTCTCCCGTTGCGGAGCACAGGCTCCAGACACGCAGGCTCAGCGGCCATGGCTCATGGGCGCAGCCGCTCCGTGGCATGTGGGATCCTCCCGGACCGGGACACGAACCCGTGTCCCCTGCATCAGCAGGCAGACTCTCAACCACTGCGCCACCAGGGAAGCCCCTAGGACATTTTGATTTTGTGCTCAGACAAGGACTAGAGGGTCTCTCTGTGAGAGCAAGGTTAGGGTTGGCTTATTTGGGGACATATTTCTGAAGACCGAGGTTTAAAGTAGTAGGTTCAAACCCGGAAAATCTTTCTGCACCGTAAGAGGTGAGCTGCCAAGTATTGCTGTCGGAGTCTCCTTTCCCTGGCAGGGCTTTCAGTCCTTGTTTGGTGAGATTTCATGGGCCTGGGGCTACACAGAGATTCTCTTCCCCAGGTTGGAGAGAACACCAGAAGTGGCAGAGGGTGAGGGCTGGCAGAGCAGACCTGAGTTCCAAATAGAGAAGCCAAACTCTGGTGACCCCAAGAGGGAAGGCCAGTAGGTCACCAGAACCACAGGGGCCGCAAACAGGCACTGCATCCAGAACACATGGCTGGGAAGGCCATAGTCAGGGAGATGAGAAGAGCAGGGCCAGCAGATCCCATCCGAAAGAGAGGCTCTGGTCTGCTCCAGAGAGCGGGTCCCATCTCCGGCATGGTGCACACCACCTGCAAAAGGGCCTGCTCACATCCTAGATCCAAGTGGGGTGGTTTGGGGGTGTCCATGGGGAGTAAGTAAGGCAGCAGGTAATGAAGATTTGGGGCTCCTGTCTGCAAACATGCTCCTACCCACACTTAGCCCAGTGGACACATCCCTTCTTTGGGCCAGCAGCATGTCTGCTTGGCTGCTGCAGAGGGGCATGTCATGATCTCAGTCACTTCCCCTCATCTGGGGAGATAGTACCCGTTTTCACTCCTTCCAGCACATGGCTCCCCAAGCTCTATGCCTTCTGGCTTCTCATTCAGCCCTTCTCCCCCTGCCACTCTGCAGGGTGCAGGGGCTCAGGGGGCCTGCCCGTCCCTGTGAAGCCTTGGTTTGGCCCCTAGAAATGGCAGCCTGCATCCAGAGAACACCACATGCAGCTCTAGGTCTCCCAGCTTCTGATGTAACGTCTGCATTTGTGCATTGTGTGCCTCTCAAAACCCTTCGCCACTCTCATTCCAAAACTCCCTCGCCCAGGAGGAGACTCTGATTGGCCATGTCCGGGAGAAACCCCGGAATCTGTGTTTATAAAAGCTCCCCACGTGATTCTGGCAGTCAGTACATCTAGCTTCGGGTACCCATATGTTCCCTGTGCCAGCTGGGGTGGTGGCCAAACCTCCAGGCAAGGCCCACATAGGCTCCAATTAAGGAGCTGTAGGGCAGGAAGTGGGCAGTCAGCATGGGCTGAGTTCTTAGAGATCTCTGACAGAGGCTGATGTCTGCTCTGGCTGAAGAGGCAATGGGGAGACAAATGATAAATGGGCTCTAAAGTTGTAAAGGATAATGTGATATGTGTTTGCTTAGAAATGTGGACCTCACACAAGCCACTTCTGTGAGTAAAGCAGTACATTTGAGATGAGGTTTCTTCTCATTTGTTTTTGATTTTGTAGGAAGAACCAAGGTGGTGGGCCTGATAGAAATTGGTAGTGGGTCTCAAATGTGTCACCTCTTGCAGAATCTTCCCTTTCAGGTTTTCCCATATTACTAATTATACCCCTTCTCTGGAGTCTTGCATTTAGTGACGTTCGTCTGGGTGATACTTCCTCCTAACTGGGTGCTGTGCTGGCCTTTGGGAGTCCTTGAGGAGGACGTTTTACTGGTGTTCTAGGTTAGTCCTAGCCTGACATTGTGCCTGGTGTGGTTATTCCAGGTAACGTTTACCTAGAGAACACCACCAGGCATACGTAGGTCCTTTAACACTCTCTGGGTGTTAAAGACACCTCTAAGTCGCTCCTTATGCCAGAAACCCCAGGCTACTCCACTTTGGTTCACAAGGAACATTTTGCCTGGACCCAGAGCAGGCCCCTTTGGTTCCCTTTCCCTGGTTGGCCCTGGTTGTGACCTTCAGGATCAGAGGGCAAACATGGAGAAGGACCGGCTTCCCTGGTGGCGCAGTGGTTGAGAGTCCACCTGCCGATGCAGGGGACACGGGTTCGTGCCCCGGTCCGGGAAGATCCCACATGCCGCGGAGCGGCTGGGCCCGTGAGCCATGGCCGCTGAGCCTGCGCATCCGGAGCCTGTGCTCCGCAACGGGAGAGGCCACAACAGTGAGACACCCGCGTACTTAAAAAAAAAAAAGTGGAGAAGGACATGTCCCCAAGGAAGGGCACTAAGGGTTGAAGAGCAGAGTGGGCCCAAGCTGCCCGTTGCATTTATTCCATCTGTGGGTAGGGGGCCTTCCAAGGTGGCAGCCCATCCAGAAACCACCCAGGATGTTGCACTTGCCCTGGGAGGAAAACTGAAAGGACTGAATCATGCAAAGGCCGGGACCTCTCACTCTTTGTGAAACGTGAGAAAGCCTGTCCCATCTGGCTGTGACCTGCAGGGCCTTTGGTGGAGACTGTCTGGGTCACCCCTCACCAGGTGAGCCGTGAAGGGGAAGGGGGGAGCCTTGTGCTCCCTTCAGAGGTTGAATGGTGCTTTGACAATTGTTACTTCAGACCCTAAATCCTCTGGTTGGAGTTCAGGGGAGACATCACTTATTCTGAAGTTTGCCACATAGAACATAGCACTTCTATTCCAGTGTATCCCAATTAATTCTATTTCCAGTATAGTTATAATGTACGGTATTATCCTGCATATTTAAAAATATGTTTGACAGTAAAATTTTCAGTCTTATCACTAAAATTTTGGCCCAAGTTCTCTTTCTTCCTTTCTATCTCTTGCCCAATTTGAGGATTCTATCAATGTTTCCCCTCGGGATAACGGAAGAGCATTACCTAAGAACCTTGAAATTATTTTCCAAGAACTCAGGGTTTGGAAGATGCCAAAAGGGCTTTCCAATGTTCTCCAACCTTGTCCATGGGAAAAGGTATTCCATGTAAGATATCCCTGCTAAAAAGAAGTAACCAAAATGCATATTTGCCCCATATCAGATAATTAATCTCCCTCACAGACGTGTCGATTTATGCAAAAAGAGTGGTAGAATATAAAAGGTCATCAGTCATCCTGGCACCATGGTCTCATGTTGTTATGAAATAAATATGCTTACTAAATGGATCCAGATACTATCAAATGCATGCGTCCAGTAAAGACTGTTTTCTCTCCTTGGCCTGGGCAATAAACACACGAGGCTTGTTTGAAACACTTCTCTTCCATCAGTCGCCAGTGGTCCTACACATATTCTTTTAAACTCTTTCCCTAACCGCTCTGCTGCTGGTGAAAGGTAGGCAAGTGTTTTCTGATAAGGATTCTGGGGAAAACCCTAAGGAGCTAGGAGACTTTTCCTCATGACCCAGAGCTGATAGATGATAAGGAAATGAAAATCATATAGCCAGTCATCTACCAATCCGGGACAAAACATTTTTCTCAAAGCACAAATTCAAAGCACAAATTCCAACCCAAGACTGTACCAGTCCCCAGAGGACGGACTTGAGTCTTAGAGGACCCCCTGCAATCTGCCGTGTCAGGACGGAATGACAGAAAGATGGAGACAAATTCAATTACCATTAAACACTGGGTTCTTGACGTGGTGAGCTGTCTTCCCAAGACCACCCCCAGGAGTTGACTGCAGGGCTGGAAAGCAGAGGGGCCCATCATTGTGAGAGAGGATGGTGTTCGTAGTTGAGGGCAGTGGCTAACGTGGCTTTGGAGCCAGACACACATAGGTTCCAATCTTGTGACCTTCAAAGGTACTCTACCTCTCTGAGTTCGTTTTCTTTATTTGTTAACTCTGAGTTGCCGGGAGGATTAATGAGGCTGTTATTATAAACTGCCCAGTAGCTAGGATGAGCCTAAGATGTGGTAGCTATCATGACCCTTATAACGGCATTACCACGGATGGAGACTCTGGTCATCCAGGAGAAGTATATGAGTATCAAAAAAGCTATTGACTCTAACAGCAGTGATGCTTACACGTGCTACTAACCACAGGGCCTATCCTGTTAGGAAAGACCTCTCCTCACAGTTTAGGCTTGAAAACTCCGTGAGAGCCGTGATTTCCTCTGTATTGCTCACTGTGTATCTCCACTTACTAGAACAATGTCTGGTGCATAGTGGGGCTCAATAAATATTCACTAGAACGGATGAGTAGATGTAGGTTAAAATTAGTTTTAATATATGGATAATTTCAAAATTAAAAAAAAATACTGCTTTAAGGGCTTCGAAGAGAGCATTTACCTTTTGGAGAAGAGTTTCTCAGGAGAAGCGTGTCGTTTTTGACTTTTGATTTAATGTGGTTACCCCTGCCCCCATGCAGCTGAGGTCTTGGCTGTCATCTGTCTACACAAGGCTCCCTTCATTTCAGAAGATTGGTACTGACACCAGGTCGCTGTGGCTTTCATGCCATTAGTAGTATCATTTTTCTACATGATCATCTCTTTAGCCGAATTTTCTCTATTAGAACTAGGACTCAGGTTGTCAGAAAAAGCACGGTCCAGGCTTCTACTAACAAAAGCAAATGAAAGCTGTCCTTTAAATGAGCTCTTATGTCTTAATACAGATGACTAGATGTATGGAGGGTTTTCCTGCGGGATTCTTCTGTCAGGAGGGGCTTTGAATACAAAGTTGCTGAAAGTCCTACAGCTTTTCCCAGTCTTTAGAGAACACTGACCCTAAGAAAGTTTCTGGGTGAGTTAGAAAGGATCATTTTAGTCATACGATCATTGCTCTTTTGAAAGGTTTGGTAAGAGTCAAGTTTATCAAGAAAGAGATTGAATGTCTGCCTTTGGGTAGGGAGCAAGGAGGACTTATTGGTGTGTTTATTTGTTTTCAAAAGGTGGGTTTAGCTTTAAATGTACTTAATTGGAAATAAAGTTGGGATATTAAGGGAGAGCCATTCAGCAGAAGTTGGAAAAGTGAGAATGAAGAGTAAGATCGAGGCCAGGAATGGCAACAGAGATAAATCACTGCAGTGGGAGAATCAGGTGGTGTGTGACTTTAGTTATGGCTGGGGCCCTGTCTTGGAAGCAGATACTCATACAGGCTGAACTTTAGACTTGAGAATTTTAGCAGTGTACTGGTAAGATTTACCAATGAATACTTCTGTTTGTTATTTTTTTGCTCTGTACCACCAAGGATGATTTCTGCCTGGTGTGGAAAACTGTTGGTTGTCCCCAGAGAGTTTTATCCCCATTTCCAGACTAGTCCCTGCTCGAAAATGGCCCGTGAGTCTGCAGAAAGAAACATGAACTCAACACAAAAGTTACATTTTCACTGGGTTTTTTTTTGTTTGTTTGTTTGTTTTTAATTTATGGCTGCGTTGGGTCTTCATTGCTGCACGAGGGCTTTTCTCTAGTTGCGGCGAGCGGGGGCTGCTGTTCGTTGCCGTTCGCAGGCTTCTCATCGCAGTGGCTTCTCTTGTTGCGGAGCACAGGCTCTAGATGCGCGGGCTTCAGTAGTTGTGGCACGTGGGCTCAGTAGTTGTGGCTCACGGGCGCTAGAGCACAGGCTCAGTAGTTGTGGCGCACGGGCTTAGTTGCTCCGCGGCATGTGGGATCTTCCCGGACCAGGGCTCAAACCCGTGTCCCTTGCATTGGCAGGCAGATTCTTAACCACTGCGCTACTTTAATCATGAGGTCTTGGAAGAGTCCTTCAGGTTTTAAAAATGTTTGACAACACTTATGAACATGGCTGTAGTTAAAGGAATCCAACCTTTATCCAGAGCTGAAACATTGTGGGATGTGTTCAAAACAACTTTCATTTCGAAAGTTCACTTCTAAGTTTCATTCTTAAGTTGGATTGCTCTCTACTTTCCCAGCACCACATTTCTGTTCTATGGGGGAATTTAGGCCACGGCATCCTTATGAAAAACGTTTAGAGCAGGAATCGTATGATACCCGTGTATTACCTTGTACGATTTCAATGTGGCGCCATATTTTTGGTGATCATGTTGTAGCCCTTGTTATCTCTGAATGAGTTTTCCAAGAAAGGATTTTGTTGAAATACATGATTAAATATTTCCATGATTGGCCCTGATTGATTGGCTGATATTTATATACTACAAAGCTTATAGGGCATCTTGGGACACATATTTACTTTGTTTTTTGAACATCTAGTGTTTAAAGATTCTCTTTTTTTGTAATAACCCCAGAGTTTGTATTATAGCTTTTAAATAGATTTTTAAGAATAAAGGGCTATAGGAAGGAGAGAGATTTTTGAGAGCCCACTGAAAATTTCTGGGCTTAATTATCTTTTCCTTATGGTACCAGGGTGAAGAATAAGTAGAAGTGAGCTCATGAAAAAGTCTTTGTTTAACACCTTGGCTGGTAGAAATTACCTGTGTCAGAACTGGACCTTTCTACTTTTCCTCTATCAATAGCTATCCTGTGAAGTTGTTGAAGGAGAAATAAGAGGTGCCTCTTAATACCTGTGCCACATAATTTGTGCCAGCATCTCTTTGGTTTGCTGAGTCAGGCTTCTGCCAGGCCTGCAGGTGTAATCCAGAAGTGTTTAAGGGCATGTCGCATGCTTTACTGGGCTAAATAATAGTATTGTATAATGGTCAGTCATACTCCCTCCTGAGGCCAGCTTCTTCTGCGTCAACTGTGTTCTTCCTCCTGTTGCCTTAATTTTGTAATAAGTGTGCTGAAATTGAACAGAGAAAAAATAGCAATGTCAAAATAGGAGAGGAAACGGGTAGCCACTCTGGCAGCTCCCTTAAAGATGGGATGCTTGTCTGAACCCTACATTACAGTCTGGTTCTCCCCTGCAGAATCAGACATTAGGTGTTAGGGATTTGAATTACATGAGCTTCAAATTATTAAGAGTAATAAATGCAACTATCAGGTGACGCAGAGACACGTTAGCTGGTTCTCACATTCTTCTCCCTAGAGGAATATGTATGGGGGAAGCCAGTTATCATTCCAGATGAAGAGCAGTTATCATGATGGGATGTAATGAACGTGAGCTGTTCGGCCGGACAAGGGTGACTTGAACATATGTTGCTAACTCAGCCCTCTGGCTTACAGTGTGTGACTTTGTGTAGTCTTACTAAGTTCGTGGAACCCTAGTTTTCTTACTTGTAAAATAGAATAATAATCATCTATTCTACTGAATTGTGAGGATTACATGATGTAACGTGTAAGTGCCAAGCACCGTGGTAATTACTGATATTATAGTATTTTTATTTAAAGATCACTTGACCATTGAATGTGAGCAGAGGAAGTCTAAGAGGGCTTAAAGTCTTGGGAGTCTGATGCTTCCTTTTTCATGATCAGAAAGCATGTGTCCAAAAAGTAAAACACTCATCTGATTTGTCCAGGCCAAGCTCTCCCTGGGATATAGCTGGAGCTATTTCATGCTCCAGGGACTTACCCTCTTGAGAATCCAGACAGACAACCCCCTTCTAATAAGTAGTCCTTCTTCATATTATGAATTGCTTTTCAGAGACCACCTTAAAAAATAAAGCTAGCCAAGTCTTTCTTACCTGTTTTGGCAAACTTTCTGCCTTTTAAGGTGACTAATGATTAATGTGGATCTTACTTTTTGTATTGGTTCTACCAATTTGTGCTCAGGACTGTACGTATCATAATAAAAATAGTAATTATAATATCTATCATTTATTGAACAATTATGTGTTTGCCTTGTGCAAAATGCTTTGCATGGATTATCTCATTTAATTCTTACAAAGAAATCTATGAGATAGATACTATCTTTATTCTCAGAGTGAGGAAAAGGAGACTCTTAGAGAATCGAAATGACAGCTATTAACTGGCAGAGCTGGTGTTATTACAAAGTTGCGCTGCCCCCAAGTTTTGGGGACACACCTGTTTTTGCCTTGTACTTTGGTAGCTATATTTAGAAGGCATATCCAGTAGTAGTAATCAGGAGCTTTTTATGCTTTTATTTTATATTATTTTTATTTACATTAGAAAATTTCAAATGTAGAGAAAGGTGTAGAAAGTAATAAAACATGGTGTATTCGCTACTAGTATTGAATACAAGCCACCATTTTGCCATATTTTATACAAATTTTTAAAGATACAGAAATAACTAAAACGCATCTCATCATTTCTTCTTAATCTCCTTAGCAGAAGCTGATACGAAGGCAATGAATATCCTTCTCTGCGTGTTTTTATGATTTGTGACTTATGTACGAACCTAAACAAAATATGTAATATCTCTTCAATGTGTTTTTAAAATGGTACCATGTTGTATCTTACCTTTTGCAAGTTTTAGCTGAAATTTATTTTTGTTGATACATGCAGATCTAATTCACTTCTGCTGTATAATATTCTAGTGTGTAAGCACTTCACAATTTTTTAATCTTTTCTCACATCGATAGACATTTAGGCTGTTTTCATTTATTAACCCCTGCAGACAATGCCTCTTTATACACATGAGTGAAATGAATGTGCGCTAATCTTTTGTCAGCTATGTGTATTGCAATTACTTTCTTCTAAGGTATCAGCAAACTCTTTCTGCGTAGGGCCAGTTAGTAAATGCTTTAGTCGTTGTGGCCCGCTAAGTCTCTGTGGCAACTACTCAACTCTGTCATTCCAGCGTGAAAGCAGCTGTAGACATAAACAAATGGGCAAGGCTGTATTCCAATAAAACTTTATTCACAAAAAAACAGGCAGAGGGCCAGATGATGGCCCACGGGTCATGGTTTGCTGACCCCTGTTCTAGATTATTGCAACTTTATGAAAGCTTTCGTTATACTGAATTTTTATTTGAATACAGTCGGTTTTTCCCAATCTTTTCCTATTTGTTTCTGTTTTGGGGTTCTTTTCAAGATACTCTTCTCTTCTCTTTGTATTAAATACTTTGTCCTATTTGTACCTCTGAAAACTTTAAAGTTTTGCGTTTTATATTTAAGTTTTCAATTGGCCTGGAATTTATTTTCGTGTGATGTGAACGATGAATCTAATTTTAATTTTCTTTCTACGGAGGGGTTGTCCTAGCCATTTGTTGAATAGGCCATCTTTCCTTCACTGATTTGTCAAGCTGCCTCTGTCATATACCAATTTGTTTAAAAATAACCCTTGTTAAATTCTGCAGAAGCAACAGTAAGCTGCTAGGTATCGATTGCTACCCATGTGAAGAATTAAGCTAAGTTTGAGACCTTCTAGTTGGGCAAAATTTAAATATTCCTGGGAGAAACACCTCCTTAGGATTCTTGCCAGAGAAACACGATGCAATTAGTCAACCTCGTGCCTGGGTATTGGTCAGGGTAGGCTCACTGCTATAGCAAGCAACCCCCAAATCTCAGTGACTTAACATAATTAGGATGTTATTTCTTGCTCACATCACACACCAGTGTGAGTGGGTGGTGGGTAGATGGGAGTGCTTGGTTCCACAAAGTTATTGAGGGACTTTAGCTCCTTCCACCTTATGGATCAATGTCCCTTGTTGGCCTTGGGGACCTTCAGTGGGTCCTCTGCCACAGGACTGTGTGTGATGGAAGAGAGAAAGCATGTGGGGTTTTATGGGAGGTAGTGTACATGGCTTCTACCCATACTCCATTGGCCAGAGCTCAGTCAAGTCACGTGGCTGCGTCTGACTGCGAGAGGTCCTGGGAGATGCTGCCTAGCTATGTGTTTAGGAAGAAGAAGAAATAAATTAGGTGGGCATGGATAAATATAGGAGCCCGCCTTCATTCAGATCCAGAAATGATTCATTATGAGAGCAGGACCATGTTTATTGCACTCCCCTGTCTCCCTAGCACCTAGCACAGTGTCTGGCTTATGGAAAGGGTTCAATGAAAACAAGAAAGAAAGAAAGAAAGAGAGAAAGAGAGAGAGAGACAGAGACAGAGAGAGAGAGAAAGGGAAAGAAAGAAAGAAAGAAAGAGAGAGAAAGAAAGAAAGAAAGAAAGAAAAGGGAAAGAAAGAAAGAGAGAGAGAGAAAGAAAGGGAAAGAAAGAGAGAAAGAGAGAGAGAAAGAAAGAAAGAAAAGGGGACTGAAAGAAGGAGGAAGGGGAGGGAAGGAAGGAAGGAAGGAGGAATGGAAAAAAGGAGGGTAGGTTGACAAGAGAGTGAATGAATGAATGGGGAAGCCCAAGGCATTACTGAGGTGATTGTCCCAGGCTTTTGTGGAATCTATAGGTCAAACACAGGTCTACCTTTATAGAGGGTGAGTGATACAGAACTGTGACCCTGCAGCGGCCTGGATGTCATTTGGCTCTTTAAATGCAGAAGACCCCAATCTAAGCCCATTGCTGGTAGGGATGGGGACACAGCATGCTTCTAGGCTTGGCTCCTAGAGGCCAAAGGACTGAGTAGAACCAATCCTGCAGATGTACTTCCTTGGTGCAGCTGCTGAGGAGAGCAGGTCTCCCTGGGCCCAGGGCATGCGGGGCCCGCAGGGAGCAGCAGGAGATGGCTGGAAGGTTTATGTTCCCAGCATCTCAATGCAGTTCTCAGAAGACAGTGTAATGGGTGTCAGGGCCAAAATCTGGAGACCCTCATATAAGACTAGTTTTCCTGCCTGTTCTGGGAAAGCCCATGTCGGAAAAATACACAAAGCACGGTACTTTGTAGTTATCAGTGAGACCTAATAAACCATTGCCAATTCTGACATTTCTATTTTCATGCAACACAAAATGAGCCATGGGAACTGCCATCCAAGGTCCCTCAGAAAGCGTTGGCAGAACCCGAAGTTTAAAAAGGATTGGGTGAGATGTAAATGTTTAGACAGAATGGATTGCTTAAGTGTTTTGCTTTGTGTAAGAAGAGTCTGAACATATGTATATATGTGTAGCTGATTCACTTGGTTATAAAGCAGAAACTAACACACCATTGTAAAGCAATTATGCTCCAATGAAGATGTTAAACATAAAATAAAATAAAAGAATAGTTTGAATGAACTGCCGAGGGATTATTTTCAGGGTTGGGTATCGGTGTCTAAAATAGTCGATACGAAAGTGACTAACTCTCTGTTCCCTTTACCTGTGAAACAGATTTGTGATCGAGAGAATTAAAAGTGAGGAGTAGCCGCAAAAGGGAAAAGGGTGTTTGTCTCTCGTGAACCCATCTCTGTGTACGTCAGGTGGAGTTCTTTGGAAGATAGGAAAGTGTTCCCATTGGGGAAATTTGTTTTTCCTTAAGATTCCAAGGGTGAGGTTGCCTGTGAAGGAGGGTAGCAGAATAGTTGAGGATTAGGGATGGCCTGGTTTCAAATCCTGGATCCACCACTTGAAACTGATATCTGACAAATTACTCAACGTCTTTGAACTTTTCCTTATCAGACAGCATGAGGGTAACCACAGTACCTATCTTCATCGGGTTCTTACAGTGTTTGATGAGACAAGCCACCTAAAGTGCTTGATTAGCAAAATGCCTGGTACTTGGTCAGTGCTCAGTAGATGTTAGTGTCTCTCACTATTGTTATTATCAAGTGAGGAAACAGTGGAGCTTAGAACGTATATACCCAGGAGTAGGGTACTTCTTGCCCCCAAATCCACCTGCCAGTGGCGTTTAGGGGGGTGTAGAGGGAGGAAAGATTCAGGAAGCGTGAAGTTATGTGTTCCTAATCTGCTTGGGCCTCCCATGGGGGAAGTTGTTAGGGAGGCCCTTCACAGGAGGCATGCCATGAGCCAGAGACAAGGCAGTGAATTTGGAAAGGCAAGGACTTGAAACAGCCAAGCCTCCTGGTCAACAGGACAGTCACCGTGGATGGCCACCAGCATGAAGGCTGAGGAGATCAGGTATGCAGACAGACGGGGGAGTCAGGGAGTGGTGGGAGGGATGGGGGCAGGGTGGATGGAAGCAGGGCAGTTCAGTGTTCTCTGCACCTGGGACTTTTGTTCCTGAGCCACAATGAGAGATGGAATCTTAATAAAGAGTTGGAATTCTGGTCCAAGATGAAGGCTCCTGGAATACTCATCCTGATGGGAAAGGCCAAAGCTCTTGGGAGGCACTCAGGGTTTGGCCACAGAGTCACTGATGGGGCCAGAGTCGTTAAGGTCATTTGGACCAACACAAACACAGAGTCAAGGGCCCGTAGCTGAGGCTGGGGCTCAGCCCATCAGTATCAGAAGGACCCCAGAGATGGCAGAACCACACAGAATCACTTCCTTCTGGGGTAGAAGCCACTAAGATCAAGATACTAGGGGCAGTGAATCTGAGACTTAGGGCGGAAGGAAGACAGACATCCAGCTTAACTGGAAAAAGGTCAGATGATGTCAGGTGTGAACCTGGGAAGCAGGAGGCAGAGGGGCCTAAGTGTAGCCCATGGAGAGAGAGTGCTGAGCTGGGAGCTGGTACCCTACGTGCCAGTGGAATTATCCTAACTTGGTGTATGGCCTCAGACAAGCTGCTTCGTTTCTCAGCCTCAGTTTCCTCATCTGCAAAATGGGCGTGGCCATGCCCTGGGTCATAATGTCGGTTAGTGGCAGAATCTGAATTAGAGCCAGACCTTCAGGGGATCACAGTTAGCACTTGTGCCTGACTTTGGTGCTTGCAAAACCCTCTCTTAAGTGATCACATTTGTTGATATCTGGTCCAGGTCTGTTTTCAGCACACCATGGTCCTAACTGGTCTCTTTAGGACACTCTTGCTATGTCTAATCAAGGAAACAAGGAACACTAAAATACTGACATGAAACAAGGGTTCCAAAATCTCTAAAATATCCCAAAGTCCTTAAAATTTCTGGGAAATACTCTTTTACATTAATTCCAGAGTGAAAACACTCTTCCTTAAAGCATTCAAGAAAACAGAACACTATTTCTTCCTCAACGTTTTTCTTTGTCCTGGTCCCAGAGTGCCCTGTCAGCGGCACCCTGGTAGAAATCAGTTAGGGTGGCCCTGAACGTGCATTTTGCTAAGCTGTTAATGAAAGCTCATTTGGCGAACAAGTAACAGACACGTGCTTAAACAAAGGTAAGCAAATTATTATAGGACTTCTCAAAGCTTTTACTCTACTTATGGGAATTATAAATTTTCAAAAGGAAGTTGCAGTAACCAGGCTTTACCAAAGGGTAAAGGGTCACAGAAGTTTTTTTGAAATTGGGCTTTTTTTTTAAACAGAAATCTCTCGACACTAACATTCTTAAGAAAGTGCTTTGGGAAATGCTGACTTAAGGATTCATGTTTGCTGAGCTCAGAGTTTGCTGAGTCACCCCTAGTGAACCCCAGTTCCCTCAGGCTGGCCTTTTAATGAGTCATCGTCCCAAATCACGGTAAACTGGGTGAGGTCATT
The DNA here is from genome assembly GCF_003031525.2 of Neophocaena asiaeorientalis asiaeorientalis. NCBI lineage: Eukaryota > Metazoa > Chordata > Mammalia > Artiodactyla > Phocoenidae > Neophocaena > Neophocaena asiaeorientalis. The sequence continues at coordinate 118,246 of NW_020173494.1, read as the reverse complement.
CTGTTGTCACCCATAATAACCACATCACAGTCTAATGGGAGAATTCCATAATGACTTACATTTGGTATAAGTCTGAAGTTCATAAAACACTTTTGTATATTTGGAAGGTACTAAGGGCCACCAGCTAACCCAGACTGAAACAACCTCAAAATTGTTTGCTGAGTGTCTCTGTGTTACAGCAACTCCCCTTCTCCCATGCTCTTTCCTTTACTTCTTTTCATGGGGAAACCGCCTTCTAGAAAAAGGGACTCTCCTTTATATCACAAATTATTCCCCTTCTCAAAGGTCCCTGATATTACTAAGATTTAAAATAGGTCAACTCACATTTCTGGCCTTTTAATACAATGTGATCCATCTTGGATTAGTAAAGAGACAGACAACACGTAAAAGAGAAGATCTGAATAGCCACGGAAACCTATTCCTGGAATATCATTGAATGTTTTGCTCCACCACGTATCTTTCGTCAGCTTTTCAGAAAGTGTGAGACTCACACTGCTGGTGGTAGCGCATCCCTTACTTTAGGTGGAACCAAGAAACCCAATTACCTAACATTGAATCATAGAATGAGAAAGTCATCCTTTTTTAGTTCTTTTTCAACCCCACGATACATCTTTTTTTTTTTTTTTTTTTTAACATTGAGAAAAATGTCTCAGTTGGGTGTTAGTTATCTCCAACAATTCTCAGACTGAGCTAGCCTCCGACAGCACTCACCCAAAATTTAATAACGTCGTTTGGCTTTCTCTTGTATTTATTTTCTTGTGACCTTTCATGGATGGAAATTGATGTGGGTTTTTCACTTACATGGTAAGATGAAAGTTCTTTTGAAAATAAATTTTTTAAAATTTGAAATTTTAGTCCATGAGATGGCAACAATTGTGAAGGAACTGCTGTCATAACAGTTGCCAGGCCACCTTCCGAAGTTGACCCCACTTGATGAATTGACCCTCATCATTTTACAGATGAGTAAACTGAGACTTGGAGAGGTGAGATGACTTTGACTCAGTTATTTGACTGGACAGCCAGAGCTGGGATCGAGATCTTCGGCGGAACTCACCTCATCAGAACTTTTGTATCAGCTCTTTGTATTAAAACATAAGGTTAAAATAGTCTCTTAAAATAATTTTTCCTCTCCCCACAATATTTTGAAATCATATTCTAAGAATAGACTAGAACTAAATAAGGTCTTAAAATATTAAAAGCAGGTATGAATATAAAAGCACTGAAATCAATGCAATTACATTCTTAAAATGCTGTAACATCAGAGGACAATTTTAAGTTAAACTATTTAAGCAAAAAACAGCTGAAACGACTTAAGACCTGTTAAAACAACAAATGGGCTATTATAGTCAATTTAATAGGGGCCCAAAAATATTACTTAAAACCTTGAAAAGCAGCTAAAACAAATAAAAGCCAGAGTCAGCAATTGTAAATGTTAATAACAATCAAAATCCCTGAGAACCGAAGGGCAAATTTAGAACTGAGTAAAATGATAACATAGATTTCTTTGGGGGGTTTTAATATGGGTCAAATTAAGTTAAAATCAATCTCAGAGTATATTGAAATGCACCTACTAATAGTTTTTAAAAATTATTAATAGTTTTAGAAAATCCATTGCAGATCAAACATTGTTATGGAATTCTGCCTGGAAGGGATAGGTGACTCTTTAGGAACTTTGAAGAAATGTTCCCACGGTCTGCCTGATTTATACCTACTGGCTCACTTGCTGGAAAAGAGCATTTTCATGAGGTAAAGAGACTGGGAGGCTGAGATTATAGGTAGGCTGCCTGGACAAACTCAGCCCTTGCTAGAGGATATTTGGTTATCAGAACCATCCAGGAAAAAGGGTCAAAAAAAGTGAGGAAATTTAATCCAAGGAGAAGATCAGAATAACTTAATGGGTTTGTTGAATCATTGTGATTTCCTCCTATTTTAAAATTTTCAACCCTGTCTATTTCACACAGTATGGGGGGGGGGAGGCAGTAGTAGAATTCTAAAAACACAAATGTATTAGCTGCCTATTGCTGCAAAACAAATTATCCCCAAACTGAGTGGCTTAAAAACAACGATAAATATTTATTATATTACAAAATTTCTGTGGGTCAGGGATTCAGAAGTGGCTTGGCTGGGTGGTTGTGTTTGGTGTTGCTCATGAGGTGTCTGGGGCTAAAGTCATCTAAAGGCTTGACTGGGGCGGGAGCATAAATGTCCAAAGCAGCTCACTTGCAGGGCTAGCGATTTGGTCCTGGCTGTTGGCAGGAGGCCTCGGTTCCTCTCCATCCCTGGGCCTTTCCACAGGGATGCTGAGAATCTTCCTGACATGGTTGCTGGCTTTCTTCAAAGCAGGCAATCAAAGAGGCAAGGTGGAAAGTACCACATCTTTAGTGACCTAGTAATGGAAGTCATAGACTGTTTACCTTTGTCATCCTCGGTTGATTACACAGGCTGGTCCTGATCCATGTGTGAGGAGACTACACAGAGTGGTGAATCACAGAAGGCATTGATCATTTGGGGGCCCTTTTGGAGGGTGACTACCAGAGCAAAGGATTAAAGATCATGAAGAGAGTAGAGAAACCCCTGTTGTCCTGTGGCCAGCATTGCAGGAGCAGGAGGCCTAAGAGGTAGACAGATGGTGACAGCTTAAAAGGAGAAAGAGTCAGCTGAACCCCAGTGAGGCCCATTGGAAAGAAGATGAGATTGTTCAGACAGCCAGTGAGGAATTGAGGGGGACCATAGCAGGAGAGGGGTGGGGAGTGGAGCCCATTCAGTTTTCTCAGATTTCCTGAATACTGGCTATAGAGCTTCTGACTGGTTTGGGTTCCAAGAAGGTCATCCTGAGCTGAAAGCTTTAGGCGCTGTAGCAGTTCCTTACAGTTTAGTTGAATGAGTGTCCCAAGGTTGCGAGAGAGAAGTTGGTTGATAGGAAGAAAGATAAAAGATGAAGAAGCTGGACTTCCCTGGTGGCGCAGTGTTTAAGAATCCACCTGCCAATGCAGGGGACGTGGGTTCCATCCCTGGTCCAGGGAGATCCCACATGCCACGGAGCAGCTAAGCCCACAAACCACAACTACTGAGCCCACGTGCTGCAACTACTGAAACCTGTGCGCCTAGAGGCTGTGCTTCGCAACAAGGGAAGCCACCAAAATGAGAAGCCCACGCACAGCAACGAAGAGTAGCCCCTGCTCGCCACAACTAGAGAAAGCCCACACGCAGCAACAAAGACCCAATGCAGCCAAAAAAAAAAAAAAAAAAGAAAAAGGATGAGGTAGCAAAAATCAAGGGCTGCCTATGTGGCCCTGCTGCTCCCTTTGGTTTAGCACAAGGTTAATACAAGAATCTGACTCTTAGAAACACACACACAGAGCCCTTTTCCTCATAAAGAATATATTGATGATAGGAACTTTAGAAAATGCAGGTAAGCAAGAAGAAAATAAAACTAATCTGTAACCCCACTACTCTAAGAATACTACTGAAATTATGACTTTTGTTTTTTCCAGTGATAGTGAATTTCTCACTCTATCAGTGAGTATGTGTTTTACCAAAGCAGTGTCACGCCACTGTTACCTGCTTTTCTCCTGTAGCATCTTTAAGGTCAACCCCTGTCGTGAATGATTCTTCTACAGCAGTGTTTCTTGGCCTTCTTTTCATTGCTGCTTCACTAAGGAGTCCTTTTAATACCACCGTGAAATTTTAATACCACAGATATACTGTATATCTGATTATATATTATGGTGCTTGGGAGGGCTGCAAATAATTGCAATATCTAAGATTTTTTTTTACCTCCCAAGAACAAACGCTTGCCCCCTGTGACACTGCATGTACTATAGCAACATTTTATATAGCTTTATGTTATTTCATTATATGAGTGTACAATAATTTATATAACCATCCACCATGACTGAAAGCGTGGGGATTATTTCCAGGTTTTACTTGTTATACACAATGTTGTAACAAACTCCTCACACATGTCCAGGAATTGTTTCTCTCATCCATAGGAGTCAGACTCTTATCTGTAATCTCCAGGACGATTGCCTCCTTTCCCTTTGATTTCACGACCATGAATTTTCTCTCCATTCCTCAGGGCAATAGTCCCTGAGTACCAGGGACTGTTGCCAGCCCATCCTGAGTCTGGTACTGGAGAGAGACAGATGACTGAGAACCCATTTCTGTATGTGGAAGGAAGGAGGCAAATGTGAGGATGAAAAGGAGGCAGGGAACTTTGATACCAAAAGAGGTCCTCAGTATGGTCTAAGGGGGTTCAAATGTAGGATATGTCATAGCCCCCATCTTCCTTGGTACTCAAGTCAGAGCACAAGATCACATGATTTGTGATTGTTGCAAACCTTGATTTCCACATCTGTACAGTGAGCTAGCAACACTGACTGCACAGGGATTTTTTTCCCCAAACCTGTGCATTTGGGGCTCAGCTTCTGAAACGCCAAGCCCAGATCAGAGAGGAGTCCAAGGAAGTGCTAAATTAGAGCCCATTTGACTTCTGAGTATGATGTAAATTAAACAAAAGAATCTCCCCTGGATAGTTTGTCCAGGGGGCCACTGTGGGTTTATGATGACATCAAAGTCAGAAAGAAATAAAAATTTTTACTGGGAACTTTTTTCCTCTCACCCCTGAGTAATTCTAATGACATGCATGTAAAATACATTATGGCAAATCCTCTAACAATTTCCGCCTCAGTAATAAATGTTGCATTCTAGTAGAGCAAGAACATCTGCTTAATAATTTCATGGAACTGCTCTGCAAAGCTGCCGGGGTAGAATTTAGTCAGTTGGGTATAGCATGAAGCAGATGGCGTGGGAGAAAGGAAAGATTCATTTTGAACCCAGATTCAGCCACTGATGTGACCTGGGGCAGGTGATTTAACTTCTTCAAGCCTCAGTTTCCTCATCCACAAAGTGGGGATAATAAATGATATATACCATACAGGGTTGTTGTGAGGGTTCTGTGAGTGAATGTGTGTCAAGGGCTTAATGTTAATACCCGATCCAGAGCCGATATCTGGTCCAGTGTGAGCACTCAATAAATGGCAGGTGATGATAATGGTGGTGATGATAATGGTGATGGTCATGATGGTGATGATGGTGGTGGTGATGGTGATGGTGGTGGTGGTGATGTTGATGGTGATGGTGGTACTTTTGGTGATAGTGATAATGACAGTGGTGATGGTGGTGGTGGTGATGATGGGAAAGTGAAAAAATGTATTGCTAACATGAATCAGGAGTGATTTTCTGGTTGTTTTGCAGCTGTAGCTGAGGTGCAGAGTCAGGAAAAGAGAATAGTACTTTGGAGGAGGGGTGGGGTGGACAGAATGAAACTATTTCAGAAGAGAGAAAGAGTAGAAAGAACAGAGGTGTGGGAGGCCAACAGACCAAGCAGCATTTTGCCTCTAATCTTCTATAGGCTCTGTGATGTTCAGTCTCGGTGATTCTCGATTTTCCACCTGTGAAATGAGAACAGGACCTTCCCTTCAGGTTGTAGTGATGGCCAAAGGGGACAGTATGTGTGAAAGCAGCTGGTGGTGGGCAGGCCCAGTAAATGGTAGTTGTGTTCATGAAAAGGATATTCAGTTAACAATTCGAACTCTCCAATGGACCACACGTTTTATTCCATTTCCTCTTTTTAATTGTTTTATGGTTGTCTTTTTTCCTCCTACGAAATGCATAAATTCCCATGCTTGTGGAGGGGCTCACACGGTCCTGCCACCCACATTTGTTTCAAACAGCTCCTGCCAGTCTAAATCTTAGCCTCCATCTACCACATTGTTGTCACCTCCCTCAGGAAGCCCTCCCTAACTGACCTGACCCGCCTAGAGCTTCCTTTCTTGGGACTTCTGAATCATGCATTTTATAAAACAGTTCACTAATGCTTTACTACGCTAAGTATGTATATTTATTTTATATATGTGTTTGTTTTGTCTCCCTAACAAATTAAAACTCTGTGAAGTCAGGAACTCTGTTATATTTATTTTTTGAATATCATCTGCTTTCTTTTATCCAGATTCCCTCCCCCTAAAAATTCATTATGATTCAGAGCTGAACAGTTAATGGGCATTCGATAAATAAAGCTGTATTTGGATTTCTTTTTATAAATCCTGCTTTTTCTCTTGTCCTTTTTCTTCACTTCACTCCCCGTATCGTGTGCCTTCAAATATACACAAATGCAACCTTTTATGTTTATATATTTAGTGACCCGCTTGTGAAAATAAACCTGTTACCATGTGGGGCCTGGGACACCTGATACCGTTTGAGCCTCAGAATACATTAATTAATTCAGTCGTGTTGGTGAGAGAATGGTAATTTCTTAATTTAAGTAAGTGTACTGTAGCGAAGGCCGGTATCTTTCCCCACAAAGATACTGAAGTGAGGAATAGGATGAAAAGGAAAGCTACTCTCTTCACTGCCTCGCTTATTGGGCTCTGTGTCCTCTGTTCCCAAACCCCAAGGTGATCTGACTCTAAAAATGTTAAAAACCCTGGCTCAGAGGAGAGGCCTCTGGACTAATGTTGCATCCGGCTGTGGGATCCACTGTGACCCCTCTTATTAGCAGTCTGTGTCACTGTATTTTTGTCCTTGTCTACATTTCTCTTCTTTCTATTTCTTTCTCTTTTTAAAATTGAAGTATAGTTGATTTTCAAAATTGTGTTAGTTTCAGGAGTATAACAAAGTGATTCAGTGATATATATATATATATATATGTATATATATGTATATATATATTTTTTCAGATTCTTTTCCATTACAAGGGATTACAAGATATTGATATAGTTTCCTGTGCTATATAGTAAATCCTTGTTGCTTATCTATTTTATATATAGTAGTATGTATCTGTTAATCCCATACTCCTAATTTATCCCTCCCCCCTTCCTTTCCCCTTTGGTAACCATAAGTTTGTTTTCTATGTCTGTGAGTCTGTTTCTGTTTTGTAAATAAATTCATTTGTATTTTCTTTCTAGATTCCACATGTAAGTGATATTATATGATATTTGTCTTTCTCTGTCTGACTTACTTCACTTAGTATGGTAATCTCTAGGTCCATCCATGTTGTTGCAAATGGCAATATTTCATTCTTTTTTATCGCCAAGTAATATTCCCTTTTATATATACATACACCACCTCTTCTTTATCCATTCATCTGTCAATGGACATTTAGGTTGCTTCCATGTCTTGGCTATTGTGAATAGTGCTGCTATGAACATTGGGGTGCCTGTATCTTTTCGATGTAGGGTTTTCATCTTTTCCAGATATTTGCCCAGGAGTGGGATTGCTGGATCATATGGTAGCTCTATTTTTAGTTTTTTAAGGAACCTCCATACTGTTTATTTCTTTTTCTTCTTAATTCAATCTTCAATCATATAATCTAGCCAGCTGTGTGGGTGATAGTGGCCATTTGGATGTTTCAATCTGCCTTTTATTGAAAGATGATGCAAGAACTTTTCATCTAATCCTCCTAAAAGTTATCAGTGACTGCATACCTTGGTGGCAGGAAGGGAAAAGGGTAATTTCACATTATTTCACTTGTGGCTTTGCTCTCCCCTTCCTACCAAGAGTCAGTTTGGCCTGGTGATTCTCTTCCTTATATTTACTCATTTGTTCATTCATTCAGCCAGTCTGCCTTTTAATAAATATTTAACCTTTGTCCACCAAGTGCCAGGTGCTATTCTGGGCTTTGGAAGTAGAACAGTGAATTACACTGTTAATGCCCTGCTCTCCAGAAGCCAGCATTTTAGCAAGGGAGAGAAAACAAGGTATGGCACGGACATTTTTTGATTGGAATTTTTTAAAAACCCTGACCCTTGGAAAAAGTCCACTTTCCATGGGCTCGTTAAATATGCTGAACCAGACAGTGCTGCCAACTAGAGATCAGGGTTCAACAAACTTCAGTTCCATGACACAGAGCATTTGATTTTATGATGTATAAAATAAAAGAGTATGGCCCTCCGCGGATGTCACATCTGGTTTGTTCACTGTGTTCCCTAGAGGCAACGCGATGTCATGGAAAAAAAGCAAGACCAAGCTTTGTGGCTCCAGTCACTCAGGCTCACTGGGCCTCAGGTTCCCCATCTGTTAAATGGGAGCGGGGGCGTTGGTTAGTATCTATGGTTTCCTTCCCATCTGCAGTCTGATGACTCTAGTCCTACAAGATCAAGATCTTTTTCCTAAAGAGCCGTTTGCCGTCTTTTAGCTTCAGGCCCAGCCAGGGCATCTGAGAAATCCCGAGCCTTCGTTATGACGTGTCACCATGAAAATGCTGGCTGCCCTCTGGACAGAACTCTGCTGATGCTGTGGCCCAAAGTTAAATTTAGATAAAAATCAGTTAGGAGCTTAAAATATTCCCAGCTTTCCTGACAGGTCGTATCCATCATCATGGGAGGAAAAACAAGGAGCTGGCTGCCTGGCGATAGGGAGGGGGCCAGGCGAGTGTGAGCTCAGGCCTCAGCTGGAATCTCGCTGACTTGAAAGGCCAGAGCCGTGTCCTGGGAAGTCAGAGGCAGACCGCGGAGGCTCGGGCCCGAGGAAAGTTCAACGGGAGAGACAAGTGGCCAGTTGTCCAGGTGCCCCACCCTGCCCGTAACTTCTAGAAGGTTCTTTTAGGGTCAGGATGAAACCCCGAAACTTCCTTTGCTGATTCCTTAACAACTTGCTTTAAAGGGGATTCTTCAGCCAAAAAGCATTTTTTAACTCAGTGGAAAGGTGATGATTGCGTTGATCTGTCTCCTGGAAGACGCCATGTTGGCAGGCAGTATTGTGGGTCTGAGTTAGAACTGCAGCTCTGCTCCCAGTACTTGTGCAGCCCTGCCTGTCTGAGCCTCGGATTGTGCAATCGAGGTCATGCCACTTACCTGGCAGGGCTGTGGTTACAATCACGTGGGGTTGATATGTGCAAAGTCCTTGGTTTGGTAGTGAGCCCATTGTTAATGCTCAGTCAGTATTCAGGATCATTGCTAGCATAATACTGCCCTCCTGGGCCGTGTGAATAGTGGCTGTGGCTGCCCCTGGGTGCCCATGGGAAGGACCCTTTTAGGGTGTATGGAGCCAGTCAGACTCAGTTCCAACCTGTGCCCCACCCCACCTATGTGACTATAGCTATATAACTTTTACTAAATTCATCTTTCTGAGTCTTTGTTCTCACTTCTCAGAAACGGGTAAGACACGGACTTCGTAAGGTTATTGTAAGGATTCCATGAGGTCATGTAATTAAAACACCAGGTACACAGTAGGTATTCAGAAAACACAGGGAATCTTGCATTGTTTTGCGGGGTAGAGTAAGCTCTGACGGTAGACTGACTTTAAAACCCAGGCCCGACCGATTATTAGTTGGGAGACTTTGGGCAAGTTGCTTCACCACTCTGAACTTCAGTTTCTTCTTCTGTAAAGTAGAAATAATGATAGTACTGACTGTCTAGAATTACTGTGAGGATTAGATGACATAATGCACGTAAATCAGTTAGCACAGTGTGTGGCACTCAGCAAAGCCCTCAGTAACCGTTAACCCTTTCCTTCCTGCCCTAAGTTCTTCCGGGACCCAGTTGAAGGCAGTGCTCAGGCACTGTGTTCCTTCTGACCTAAAATACTGTTTTATAAACCCGCTCACTTTTTCTCACTTTTTCTCTCTGTCTGTGCTGTGGCTGACCCTGGTCCACTGCTCTGTTGGCTGTCAAGAGTAAGAGAGAGGCTAGTTCCGCGAGTAACTTAAAACAGACATCATCAGTTGACACATCAGAGGTGTGAATGGCATGGACACTAATTAGCCTGTTTACCAGCTGTCCCTGCAAGCTGGCCTTGGCAAGAGGGGAGGAGGGCCGTGCTCATTTGCTCTCCCACCTGTGAGTCTCCCGGGGCGTAGACAGAGAATTGAGCTCCCTTCTGCACTCCCCTCAGTGGCCTTTGGCTGGCAAAGCTGTTTGTCTCCCCTTCCAGTCTTCTGCTACAGTCATTGAGACAGCGTTGATTGGTTTTCCTGTGGTGGTGTTTGGGCATCTCCCCCAGCCACCTAGGTGTTTGGCCTGCGGTGGTGACTGAGGGGTGGCTGCCCTTCCTCAGGCTCCTCCTGGCATTGGAGAAGCAGCTTTGAAACCTCCAACTGGGGCAGGCCGAGAATATTTGGATGCGGACACATGAACCCCTGGTTTCATCTGAAGACGGTCAGGTCTCAGGCGGCCAGATCACTGGGAAGAAATGTGGCTTTGCATATGAACTCCACGTTTGGGGAGACTTGGAGTTATCAGTCTCAGCTGGCTCCGACTCAGAGCCGATTAACTTTTATGAAATGATTGTCTCCAAACACACTTACTAAATGCAAAAACCTGCTGTGGCTCCACGGGGTGGGGTGAACGGCAGAGGCGCGCTCTCTCTGGGATGGCTCTGATGCGGTCTGGCTCTGGAGCATGGCGGGGCAGGAGGCAGGATCCCAGATTCAGAGGCTAAAAACCTAGGCTTTGGGCTTCCCTGGTGGCGCAGTGGTTGAGAGTCCGCCTGCTGATGCAGGGGACACGGGTTCGTGCCCCGTTCCGGGAGGATCCCACGTGCTGCGGAGCAGCTGGGCCCGTGAGCCATGACCGCTGAGCCTGCGCGTCCGGAGCCTGTGCTCCACAACGGGAGAGGCCACAACAGTGAGAGGCCCGCGTACCGCAAAAAAAAAAAACAAAATCACCTAGGCTTTGGTCTTGCCACACAGCTAATCAGTTGTGAGATTTGGGGTAAAGGCATCCAGCTTTGCAGAAAACACTTTAGGCCCTGTCTCTGGGGCTCTTTGTGGAGGGTTGGGTGGTGTCTGTGTCATTTGGATTCCCAATATCGAATTGCAGCTCTTTTCTCATCCCTTTTGTGACACTGGGCCAGTGCTTGTTTCTTGAAATTCAGCCTCCCCATCTGTAATATAGAGGTAATGAGATTCTGTTTGTCAGGATCTTAAAAGAAGCAGACACCAAGACAGGATTAAAGGGGCAAAGGTTTTATTAGGGGAAACGTGTGGGCTAGGAGAATGGTCAGACAGCAATGCAGGTCTGTCCTCGATTGAAGGAGACAAGGAGGGAAGGTTGTGGGGAAGGATCCTAGATTTCCAAGGAAGACCATATCTGGGAGCCCTGGAGTCAAAGTTGGCTATCAGAGGATCCGTGTCTCCCAGGAACACACTTGCCTCTGTACCCCTGCTGGGTTCAGCCATTGCCTCTGGGAAGCACACAGCTCATTGCAGAGCCAGTGCTGCTGCAATGATGAATTTCAGAGCCCAGCAGCTGGGGCCCTTGGTCTGTTACGCTCCCTGTAGTTGAAGGTCTGCAAAGGACATCGTTCTCAGAGGCGCCACAGATACCTACACTGCAGGTGGCTGGGAGGATAAGAGATCAAAGATGTAGAGAGCGGGACATCTTATTTTAAGGATGATGTATCTGTATGCATGGGTCCGTGTGTGTACGGCAATTCTTGGCTGTAGGATATGGAGGGAAGAATGCCAGGCTTGGAATCAGGAGACCAGGGGCGGTGGGGAGGCAAGGACTCTACTTAAGGTCCTTCAAATTCCTGTCTTAATTTAATCATCCCCACAAACCCAGGGAAGCTGGGCACTTGAGGTTGCAAAGGTAGAATGCAGCACGCCTGGGATTTGAACCCCAGTTCAAGTCTTGCGAGGTTAACATTTTATGACCCAGGGGCTGTCACAAGGTTAAGGCAGGGTTCCTTATCCCTGAAGGCAGCTGGGTCTGTCTGTTTTGTCCATGCTGTGTAATCAATACCTGGAATCGGACTTGGTACACAGAAGGCTCTCAAGTAAATATTTGAGTGATGAATCCATTGATTGCAGACTGTTAGTTTGGTGTCCAATCTAGCTCTTCCAGATTCCATTTGAGCACCCCACCCCCATTAGGCCTCCCTAACTGTGGTGCTTCTATGGGAAGACTGGGACGCTGGGCTGAGAAGGACATCTTCCCTCTTTGCTGGCTGCAAGGTCATGGTGGAGAGAGCCCCTGTGCATTGTGCTTTCTGCTTTCTGCTTGAAGAAGAGGGGTATAATGCAAGCTTTAACAACTCAACCCAAGAGAGTGGGCTTCCTTCCTTTGGAATCTCCAGGCTGAAATTGTGTCAGGAGGAGTTTACGGAGGTTCAGCTTGCAGATCAGGCATGCGTTCTGTGCAGTGGGTCCCAGCCCACCTAAAGCCCCCTCGTTGCTGCCCTTGTGACTGTTAATGTATCGTGGAAGTGGAGAATTGCCCGTCAGGACTCCAAACAGCTGCCTATTTTATTTCCCATTTCTGATGTGTGGGCCTCTCAGATTTGAGCTTTTTCACCCTCAACGTGCTCTAATTAGGTTGAGCCTTTGTTTTTTCTTGGCCAGGAGCCTTGTTGTTTTGGCATCTACAATTTTGGACGGGAAAAGTATGGATTTGAGTGGCTGGCAGCTGGTACACTGAGAAGGGCAGTGATATTAGAAGACAAGGCCATCAGGTGGGCCTTTTAATTCTCCTAAGAATCCACCAGACTAGGATACTAGGGGCTGTGCTTGTCATTAGAGACACATATGAAGTCTTTACTTAGTGCTTGACTTAATGCTATCTCCCTCTCATTAGAGGTAACATTTGTGTCAAACATCTGATCTTTAAGACAGTACCAAGCAGGAACAAGCCTCTGTCTCTTGCAGGGCTTGGTAGATGCTTGTGGACAAAGTGTGAACTTTAGATGACAAGATAATTCTACCGAAGTTTGTGGTTTCCTTCCCTCTCCTACTCTCCAGTCCTTTATCTTCAGGTCACATTTCTAGCCTGACTCTTTTATGCCAGATATGTGGAACTCAGAGATGAGTAAGACATGATCTCTGCCCTCGAGAAACTCACAACCTCCCCGCCTGCTGTTTTCGGTGCTGGTTTGGTTAATGAAAGTATTTAAAGAAAGACCACTTTTAAGATTTAGAATTCACGTTATGGAGGACTGTGTGATGAGATACATCCAGCAAACAGGGAAGCCAGAGCAGTATATCAAGAACCAGAACAGTCATCAACAGAGAACTTAGCTCCTTTCCACAAAATCATCCAGAACATGTTCACGTGGATCGTTTTTCTTCAGGATATATAATATGTGAAAAACAAAGAGAATTCTCTCCTTCTTGCAAATGGGCAGACAGAGTTAAAGGCCCTCTTCAAAATCCTCGCTTTGAAACCAATCCATGGTTTCTCTAGAACCGTTTCTCCAAGAGATAAACATTAGCAGCCTTTCTACATGGATAGGTCATAGGAGAGAGTTGGGGCATTAAACATGCGAGTGTATATGTGAAGCATTTGGTATGTTGCAAGGGTGCTTATTGGACATCCAGTAAAATTGGTAGCTCTCACTTTTTACTATTATTTTCATCATCATTCTTATCTTCTCACTGTACAGCTCTGGAAGCAGCTGGTGCAAGGCTGTCACCCTATCAGGGGAAGTCTATGGCCAAATGCCACCCTATCAGGGGAAATGACTCAGCAGGCCAGGGTCTGACCCAAGCCCAAAGGAAGAAGCACAACAGCTCTCCTGTCTCCAGTTCTTTGAAATGAAGCCTTTGACATCGTCTGATTGCTGGATAGGTTTGTCAGCCTCACAGCTCTCAGAAATGTCATCAGTTGTGGTAGGTGGAGGAAGGAAAATGTATGTTCTCCATGGAAGCTGTGCTGTTCGTCTGGGGCAGAGGTGGACCGTGTTGCAAAGTATGCTGCTTTCTGAAGCTGCTTTTTCAGAAATATAATGTGGCTAAGTGACAGACTGGAACAGATGCGCCAGGGCTGCGCTGGATTTTAGAAAGGCCCTCCTCCTTGAGCAGAATTAATGGAGCTCAGGTCCTGGGAGGCTGAGAGCACTCTTGGCATGCAGCTGTCCTGTGTGGCTTGTGCTACACTCATCTGTGAAACATGTTGGATCTGAGAAATGAGTCTTGGATCCTGGGTCATGTTAGCGTCTGAATCATCTTTTATTAATTAAATGAGACAGTACATGTGAGGTGCTCAGCACACACATGCCTGGCACACAGCTCACGTTCAGTAAACGCAAACACATCAGCACCAGCATCTTTTAGCTGAAGGCTCTTTGCTTAAATCAGCGCCGTTGGGTTCGGAGATGGTACTTCAACGAAACAGAACGAATTGAACGAAGTTTAGGAATTGAACGAAGTACCCCCTTCCTCATGAGGATTTTTGTATAATCCTCACCCTTTCGAACCTAGACTCCAGGGTGGCAAATAGAATTAGTCTGGTACCGTGGATTCTGGCTGTACTCCGTTTTGAGAAGAATTCTGGGGTGGATTTCAGGTTCAGAGGAAAAGGATATAGGAATTGATTAGTGATGTCTGTCATGAGTGTGGGAGAGGGGTGGAAGGGCATATGTGCCATGCTTTTACCGTCTCTAACCGAACAAAGGAACCTCAAGGCCTGACCTCCTCCATCAAGATGAGTATGAGGCTCATTTCTGAAGATGTTGCCATTCTGGCAAGCAGCTGAGACCTGAACAGCTGTTTGTCTTCCCGGTCATGTTTCTGGTTTCTGGCTGTTTGTCTTTTAACAAGAGGTCAGTTACTGAGGGCTCCTCCACATCTGCAGGGAGTTTCCAGCAGAATTAGGATGTGTAAAATAAACCTACGAAATCAAAGCCCCAAGCAGATGCTGGAGATTGTTTCCCACTTGAGGTCATCCTTCTTCTTGGAAGGGCACGGGGGTGGGTTGTAAAGGAATGATGTGGAAGGCCAAACTTGAGTGGCTGGGCTGCAGCAAAGCACAATGAATTTTTAAAAATTCTCAAACTGGGGAGAAATCACCTCAGTGGATGGGCTTTCAATTTTAATTCATTAGGGAGGGGCACTATAGTGACGGCTGCCGTACCCCTATGTGTGAAACATGCATGTGCTCTCTCTTTCTCTCTCCCACAAATGCTCACACTTCTAGAACCTATTTAAACAGTTAAGTGATTTAGGGCAATAGTTTTTCAACTTTTAATATTACAGCCTTGGTCTGAGTGGTGTATCTCTCCATGATGCATGGAAAGAAGAGGCATCTAATAAATATATGAATACCCTTTTATTAGAAGTTTGTAATATTTTGTTGAATCTGAAATTCATTTAAACATAAAACAAATTCAAATTCAAGTTACCGAACAGTTAAAATTTCTGTTAGCAATATTTGAAGCAAGGGATTCTTTACTTCGTCATTTTAACGTGTAAGGAAGAAAGTAAAGTGGTCATTCGGGTGTGATTGCTCTTCTTAAAGTTGATGATCAGTACGTGGAACAGTGGGTGTTACCACTAGTCATTAATTAAATTCCACATAGAACCATGTCTCCGTTTGTTTTAAAGTACCATATGGGCAGAGAAACAATAGATCTCACAGAATTAGACTTTTTAAAAAGGCATAAAGTTTTACATTTCTGTAAGACATGCCTTCAAAACCCTAATCTTGCAACTCATCATTTCTCTTCCTCAAAAGATTTTTAAAAATTCGTAACATATTTTCTCTTATTTGGTCATTCAGGTACAGTTTCTGAAGCAGCAAACAGATTGAACCGCAATCTAATTTTTCTGTAGGAAGTGGCTGAAATTCTAAGAATGACGCACACATCTGTCAAACCTGTCAAAATGAGTGAGGTGTTCACACCATCAGGGAAAATGCTATTTATTAAGGTCACCTGGAGGTGACTTTGGTCCTATTTAAGCATATGCCTTAGGGAAGCAAGGGCGTTATTTGCATGGGTGCCATTTGCTGGAGGGCCTTTTGTTATCTGGCCAGCCCTTCCAGATCTTAGGACAGATCAGATTGTGTGTGCATACATGTCTGTCTGGTGGGGAGGGGGAAGAGGCTAGGCAGAGGACACCTGTGGATATGGATGTGGCTCGACTGGATGCAGCGCTCAGTTGCTCTCTAGTTCCACCCATAAGAACTGCTCTAAAGCTGAGTGGCCATTTCCCAACCCAAGACAGAACTGTAGGGGGTGGTCGTCCCTGAAGCTACCAAGCCTGAGGAATGGACGGTGGACCCAGCCTGGAGGCCCAGAGAACCTGGCGGCTGTGTTAGGGTCCAGGTAGACAAGTAGAGCCAGGCCCCATGGCCCCTGGTGGCCCTAAGAGGGAGGAGCAGGCTGAGCCCAAGGGAGCTGGGAGGAAACCTGGCCCTGGAGGGCCTGGCCCCGGTTATTCAGTGTCTGTCGCCCCAGGAACAAAACCACAAATACTTGCCGTGTGAGCTAAACCTTACAAGAATCAACTAGTTAACGGGTGAAGGGTCATCCTAAATAAGAACTGGATAAACTGGTCTGGGCTGATACATAGCAAAAGGGTCTCCCAGCCAGGAATGGGGTGAGAGAGCCCTCGGACATTCTGCCCAGGCAGGCCATCCATGCAGCAAGTCTCTGTTCAACCCTGGAGGTCTCGGAAGCCTGGGCCCCGGGCCAGAGAGGCCCCAGCCAGGCTGGAAGATAAGGCTCTGCGTGTTGGGTGCCCCACACGGGCCTGATGGAGGGCTGAGACACCCGGAGACATGCCTGGAAGGCTTGAGGGTTAGTAAAGTGACTCCCGGATGCGGTGTGATGTAGGCAGAGTGCTCATTTGAAGGTCAGACTGAGTTCTAATCTGGACTCTGCTTCACTAACCGACTGTGGTCCAGTCTCTGAGCCTTTCCCAACCTGAGCTCCCTCCCTGGATAAATAAATCGGGGCACTGACGACCTCCTTGAAGGATTGTGAGGATTAACAGAACTGTGTTAAACACAGTTTATCACCCAGCGGTACCCAGCAAACGCTGGTGTCCACATTTCCCTTCCCAGTGCTGTTCTTAAACTCCCCCGTCCTCTCTCCTCAAATGCTATCGCCTTATTTCCCCAAGAACTGGGTTCAAAGTATGATTTTTAACATTGAAGAATCAGAAGTTTGGGCTTTGAATCCTAGCTTCCCTCCTTGGCTGAGCAACCTTGAGCCAGTCCTGCAATCTTGGTGTGCTTTGAAATGTCAGGATTCCTTGGTGGTGGCTCCGGCCCTCCTGCCCTGACCTCTCCGAGCTCTCCGCAGTAGCGCAGGAGACTCCAAAAGTAGTCTGCTCACACGTTGCACGATCAGTGTTCTTTGGACCTGTGTCTAAGCCAGCCTTGCACATCAGGGAGCTTCATGCCGCTCCAGTTCCTACTCACATGTGGAACCTAGAATCAGGCCGTGAGGTAATGCCAAGAGTATGCGGACTGTATAAATTAATATGCTGATCTCCTCCACAGTGAGGTTCTTTCGGCTCTGATTTCTCCTTTTATGGTGTCTCTTTAGAGAAAGGCAGGGAGGTTAGGAGGCCGTTGACTGAGGAGTTAACACAGGCACGTGCCTTTGGCTCGAAAGGGCTGGAGTTCAGCTTTTTGTTTCTGAGCAAATTCTGTTGTTCGGGTTTGCTTAATTGGTGATGGAAAACTGAGATTATTAGAAGGAAAAGGCACTCATAACCAGCCTCTTGCAGTAACCGACACTTCGTGGGAGGTAAGAGAAGAGGTAAATGGGACAAAATAGAAAAGTACGTCCAACCTGAACCAGCAGAGTGGGCCTGGCGAAGACTGCAGTCTCCAGTTTGGTGTGGCCAGAGCTGAGGCCAGAGTCCAGCCACTGTCTGGAAACCAGGATCAGGGTTCTGGGGCTACCCGTCTGTCCTAGGGGTTACCCCTAGGCCTGTGTGGCCAGTGTTTATAGGAAAAGCTTCTTGCAGGGCGGTCACCCTGTGTCGCTCCAGCCGCTGGCCGTCTCTGAGGCTGACTTCCTTCCAGCCCATCTTGTCTTGGTCTCATCCTGGATCCTGGATCTTGTCAGCCTTGTTTTCAGCCCTTGAGATATCACCCGCTCTGTGCACTGAGCCCTGCTCTTCATAGCATTTTAGCATTCTTAGCATGTTTCATCTCCTTAAACTTTTTCCGTGTTCTGTGCCGTTTCTTGCTTTTTTTTTTTCTTTTTGTTTTTTGCCTCTGCCTATGCAAACTCTTGCTTCTGCCTCCTTTTGATTTCTTTATTTTTTTAACCCAGAAAATCTTCCATTCATCCTTCAAAACCCAGATTGAGTTTCATCACTCTTAGGAAATCTTCCTTGACCTTCTCAGATATTTTATTATTTCCCCCCTGGGTTAGCACACACGTCCTGTTCAACTGATCATGGTGCATTATTTTATATTTAAGTGCCTTGTCCCTATCTAAAAATGTAACCTCATTAAAAATGAGAACCATATATTATTTATTATCGAGTAGGCATAAGGTATAGTGTGTAAGAGATGGATTACTTCGATTAAAATCCCAGCTACTACCGTTTGCAAGCTTTGTGACTTGAGGTGCGTTCTCAACTTCCCTGTGCCTCAACTTCCTAATTTATAAAATGGGAACAATTAACGAACCCACCTCCTAGGCATGTTGTGAGGATTAAATGGCAAAGACGTATAAAGCACATAATTGCTCAGTGTTGTGGTTGCCCTGTTTATTATTGTTGACGTTGATCTGATCTCTAGGCTCCATTACAGCTGTGGAGCTTAGCATGGTCTCAGTAGATGTGTGCTGATCTGCTTTGTGTTATGAGTCCTGACCAGGCTGGGTTTGCTGAGGAAGGGCAGCGTGACCTGCCTGCTAAGGTACATGGTGGATTTGGCCCTTTGCTAGGATGGGTCTCCTATCCCTGCTTCATAGATGAGGAGCCTGAGGCTCCGAGAAGTTAAGGGACTTGTGGAAGGACACTTTGAAGTCCAAGATATGGTAGAAGTCCTGGAACCCTAAGTGAGAGCTTGAACCAGAGAGTCTAAAATGTCAGCCACCCTGAAGTTGAAAGGTTCTGGCCTCTCAAACTAAATCCTCAAGGGGATGAGCTAGAGGAACCAGGACGTGTGGCCCTTTCCACGCGGCATGGGAAGCTCACTGTGCTGCCCGCCCTCTGGCTGGCCTTGGCTGTGGCGGCCTCCCGTTACCCTACCACCCAGTCTTTCCTTTGCAGGAGAGGTGGCCGGTGTTTGGGCCTTAATGAACCTGCAGAGACTCTTCCATAAGCTTTCCAAGGGGGTTTACTTGTGAAAATGGGACAGGAGGGCGTACACTGGGACCCGGTTTCTAAGGTGTGGGTATCTAGATAATGACGTCACCATTTCTTCTGAGTGGGTCTCATTCTCTCTATCTCCAGTTTCTTTTCATTTCTTTTCTTTTTTCTTTCTTTCCTTTCTTTTTTCTATCCTCTCTCCTCTTTCCTCTCCTTCCCTCCTTTCTTTCTTTCTATCTATTTCCACTTATGGGAATTTTATTATATTTCTTTTAAAATAATGACCTGAATGCCTTAATTTTTTTCTTCTAAAAGTAGCATGTGTCCAATGTAAAGAATTCAAACAATACAGATGAAAGCCAAGAAGAAAGTAAAAAAAATCACTCCAGATTACACCACTGAGAATTAATTCTTGTTAACAGTAGGTGAACATAATTCCAGGCATCTCTGATGCATCACACACACACATACACACACACACAAACAGAAGCATGGATGAGTAGGTTGGTTGATGGATGTCCTGACAGAGAAACCAACACATCAATTGACTGAAATGCTTTTTATAAAAATGGGACAGCAGATGTTATTTAGCAACATCTGCTCAGTTCCATTTTCTCCCTGGAGTTTAAAAATAACGCAGCTGGGGCTTCCCTGGTGGCGCAGTGGTTGAGAGTCCGCCTGCCGCTGCAGGGGACACGGGTTCGTGCCCTGGTCCGGGAAGATCCCACATGCCCCGGAGCGGCTGGGCCCGTGAGCCATGGCCGCTGAGCCTGCGCGTCCGGAGCCTGTGCTTCGCAACGGGAGAGGCCACAACAGTGAGAGGCCCGCGTACCAAAAAAAAAAAAAAAAAACGTAGCTGATGAGCTGATGAGGGTTTTTTGTTTTTTATAAATTTATTTATTTAGTTAGTTGTTTGTTTATTTTTGGCTGCATTGGGTCTTCACTGCTGTGCTCAGGGGCTACCCTTTGTTGCGGTGTGTGGGCTTCTCATTGCAGTGGCTTCTCTTGTTGAGGAGCACGGGCTCTAGGTGCACCAGCTTCAGTAGTTGTGGCTCACGGGCTCTAGAGCATAGGCTCAGTAGTTATGGCCCATGGGCTTAGTTGCTCCGCAGCATGTGGGATCTTCCCGGACCAGGTCTTTAACCCGTGTCCCCTGCATTGGCAGGCGGATTCTTAACCACTGCGCCACCAGGGAAGTCCCTGATGCCTGATGAGGTTTTAAAGTATGCTTTGGGAAGCTGGAATGGAGAGGCTGTTTGTGTTACAGACACTGTTGTAGGAAGTGTGAACTATGTATCATGTACACGATGAATCTGATAAAGAAGTGGAGGTGTGTCCTGGGCTCAGGTCTGTGGTCCTCTCACTGCAGACACTCTGGAGGGCCCTGAGTCAGGGGGCGGCCTGAGAACAGGAGAGAAGGGACAACGGAAGTGCAATCTCAGCATGTGTCTTTCCTTCTCCGACCTCGCATTGAACTGACCTCCACATGGTACAACATCTTCCACTCTCTAGACTCCCTCACCTGGCTCCCCATGTCCCCTTCTGCCCCTGCCCTGAGATGCTGGCAGGGACAGACCCCGCAGGGCTGCAGAGTGACCCCTGGGTGCAGCCCACAGTTGCAGCCTCTTTGGCTGACTCTCACATACTTTGCTCTCAACACATGAGTGCTGTGCCAGGTCCTTGTGTGGGAGGGAGCCCAGCCTCAGTCGTAAGCAGCATCTGAAGCGGCCTTCCCCACCCAGCATCACAGATGGGGGCCCAGGACACCACCTAGATGCCCCTTTCCTCATGGTGAATTTAACCTCTGGGATCTTTGATGTCAGGCCCGCCTAGACCCTCTGAGAAAGTCAGGTGCTGAGTCTCAGAAGGTGTTTGCCATCCTAGTTTGTTGGAGGCTCTCTGCTATCTCACCATCTACTTCTGCTCCCAAAAGGATCTTCAGCGAAGTAACCTTTGCCACACCCTAAAAAGTTCCATTTCGTTCGTATGCCAGAGCCTTTGTGCCTGCTGTTCTTTATCATAACTAGGAGCGAAAATGATTTCTTCTCTGGACAGAGCCCACCCCTAAATGCCCTGCCTTGGTCACTGTATGAGTTTCCTAGGGCTGCTATAACAAACGACCACAGACTTGATGGCTTGAAACAAGAGAAATTTATTCTCTCATGGTTTCAGAGGGCAGAGTCTGAAATCAAGGTGTTGGCAGGGCTGGTTCCTTCTGGAGGCCCTGCGGGAGAATTGTTCCATGCCTCTCTCCTAGCTTCTGGTGGCTGCCGATAATCCGTGGCTCTCCTTACCCTGTAGATGCATCCTTCTAATCTCTGCCGCTTTCTTCATATGGCATTCTTTTTGGTGTGTCTGTGACTCTGATCTACCTCTACCTCTCTCTTATAAGGACACCTGCCTTTGGATTTAGGGTTACCCTAAATCCAGGCTGGTCTTATTTCAGGATCCTTACTTTCATCTGTAACAACCCTTTTTCCAAATAAAATCACATTCACAAGTTCCCGGGTTAGGATTTGGATCTATTTTTTTTGGCGGGGGGGGGGGCAGTGCGGGGCACTCATTCTCTACTATTTAACACTCTACTCCCTCCTGATTATCAAGAAGCATTGGCCGTGTCTCCAAAACACATGTGAGCTGCCTCTCCAGGCACATGTGCGAGGTGCTAGCTAGCTGGGTGCCTGCTTAAAAAACCTTCCCTGGTGGCGCAGTGGTTGAGAGTCCGCCTGCCAATGCAGGGGACACGGGTTCGTGCCCCGGTCCAGGAAGATCCCACATGCCGCAGAGTGGCTGGGCCCGTGAGCCATGGCCGCTGAGCCTGCGCGTCCAGAGCCTGCGCTCCGCAACAGGAGAGGCCACAACAGTGAGAGGCCCGCGTACCGCAAAAAAAAAGAGAAAGAAAATGGTGTGGTATCAACGTCTATTTCTTAGTTCCAACCAGTGAGAGCTACCCAGGTGGGAGATGCCCTTTAGGTGTGATGGCAGGAAAGTGAGCCAAGAATTCTGAGTATGGATGTAGCCATAAGGGAAAAGTGTGGAAAGGGAGGTGCAGATTGCACTAGGCGAAATATTCAAGGGGGAGAGCATGAGGCTTAAAGTCCAAAAGAAGACCGTTGTCAGGTTTCCTCATCTTTATCCTTGACCTTCCTTGGTCTAGACGGGGTCTGTGACATTGGCTATAAATATATATGTGACTTCTCATTTCTGTAAGGTACGTTTTTGTTCTGTTTCAGTGGGCCGTTTTATCTGTGTGTGTGTGTGTGTGTGTGTGTGTGTAAGGTGAAGGGAGGGACTGACTTCGAGTAAGGAGGAGTTGTACCCTAGCAGCCTGCCAATAGGAAGCGCATTTCATATGTTAGCAACTCCAGTCTCAGGCCAGAGGGGGTAGAGGATGGGAAGCTGAAATACAGAAGGCAATAATGCAGGGCCAAAGGTAGCTGAGCGGCCTATAGGAGAAGAGAGTCCTGAACTCTTTGATGGACCGCTTTCTTCAAACAGGAGAGCTAATGCTACCTAATGGCAGATTTTTTTTTAACTTAAACAGTTTTGAATTTTATAATAAGTCACACATAAGAAATCTGGGGGTAGCTAGTTTGTGGGCTGGCTAATTTAGCAGCTCAACAGCATCAGTCTCTGGGATGGTTTCTCTGAGTTTCCAGTGGCTTTTCCCTATGTGCAGGATGACTGCCACAGCTCCAGGCATCAGCGTCAACATGTAAATGTCTACCTTAGGTGGAAGGGAAGAGACTTCCTGCACACCCTTCTGTCTTTTTGCTAGAGAAGAACATCCTTCTGAGATGTCTCCAAAGAGTTCCCGTTGCAGTCCATGGACTCCAAATAGATAAACGTGGTTTGTTTTTATTTTTTATGTTGAAACAGTCTCAAATTTACAGAAAAGATGCAAATCCTGTACCCAGAATTATTTTTGTCCTGAACTATTTGCAAGTAAGTTGCCAGTGGCATGCACCATTACCCTTGCATGCTGTATTTCCTATAAACGGAGACATTCTCAGACATAATCACAGTTAAGTCCATCAAAATCAGCAAAGTAATACTGATATATTACTACCATCAAACATCATTCACATTTCATCAGTTGTCCCAAGAATATTCTCATAGCGAAAGTATCTAGTTCAGAATCACATGTTATATTTAGTTGTTTTAGCTCTTTGGTCTCCTTCAATCTGGAGTAATTTCTCAGTCTTCCCTGGACTTTCAGGGCCTTGACATATTTGAAGAGTGTGGGCCATTTATTATGTAGGATGGCCCTTGGTTTGGGTTCCTCTCATGATTAGATTAGATTAGATTTCTCATGATTAGATTCAGGTTGTACATTTTTAGCAGGAAAATCACAGAAGGGATGGTGTGTTCTTATCGTATCCTAGCAAGTGGTACACGATGTCCATTTGTTCCTTTATTCAGTCATTTATTTGTATTAGTATGGACACATGGATTTCTCTAAAAGAGAAATGGTTTACGATTTGTTACTATCATTCCTTATTTTTAGGCTCAAATTGTCCTAAGTTAGCCAGTGGGAGTCCTGTCAACTTGGGTCTTTTTGACATGCCCCCATCATTCTTTGAGCACTTCCTCACTTGCTGGAACAATAAGATATTCAAAGCTTATGTTGTGTTTTTCCAATCTATGCCTGGGAATCAACCATTTTTCCAAGGAGACTTGGTTCACTTAAGTGGGGAATGGAAGTTAGAAGCCAAGATCCGGAAAATGGGTGTTCCTATTGTTACTGGGACATTGCTGCTCCCAGGCCCTCAAGGTGGACAAAACTAGGCAATGTGTATGTATATACATACATGTTTACATCCTATCAATCTATATTGATTTCTGTGTCCATATATATATATAGAAGATTGAGTTCACACTCATATCTCAAGTTTCAGTCCGGCATCATAAGGTACGTTCCAGTTTTCTCTCTTTCCATATTTGTAACTGTTTTCTCTGATGATGAGAAATCCATCTCCCATTATGCTTTATATGCTTATTTGCTCAAGCACCTTACATGTAATTAATTTTCCGTTGCTACCATTACCCCTGTCCTACGTAGATGTCCACTCAGGGCCAGATCACCCTCCCACATGAATGCCATCTTTCTTCCACTAGGGCTCTAGCACCCTGCTCAGGCCACCACCAGATGGACATCTCCCTTGCTCAGCCCCCTAAACACACACTTTTAAAGGCAAAGAGTTTGACTTTATCAGGATCTACATTTTCTGTATGTCTAAATCTACTCATTCAATCCTTTCTCCTTCCTTGATTTGGTACCTTTAGTGCCCCACTAATGAATGACCCTTCCCTAAGTGGGGATTCTGCTGGTCTTCCTTGGGCCCGAGGCAGGCTCAGGGGCTGGTTTCCTCTCCATAGTGTTTAAATATACCTGTACTGTCCAGTATGGTGGCCAATAGTCACATGTAACTTTTAAGTTTAAATTAATTAAAATTAAATTTAAAATTCAGGCTTCTCGGTTGTGCTAGCTGTTGTCTAAGTGCCCAAGAGCCACATGTGACTAGCAGTTACCGTATTGGCCAGTGTCGATATAGAACATCGCCATTGTCACAGAAAGTTCTATCGGACAGCTCTGTTATATACTGCATAAACCCACTCTTTTTTCCTCCTAATTTGACATTGATCCTTCCCTGACTGCTCTTCATCCCAACTCCAGCTTAATTTTTCATTTTCAGATGATCAGGTTGATCATCCAAACCCTTGGCAGTCCTCCACGCTAACTAGCCTGGCTCCATACCCACAGGGTAACAGTTTCACTAATCTCACCCCTAAGTACTCATTCACAGTACCCATCAGTCCATCCATTGTCCCAGACTGTCCATAATATGTGGTCTGCAAATGGAACAGAGTATTTGGAACTGAGACTGTCTTGGAAACTCTTGGGCTTAGAGTTACAGTAGTTATAAAACGAGTGGAATCAAATTCCTGCTTGTCTGAGCTTTTGAAAAGCGTGCTTTTTAGGTTATCTGCGGGAACCTTGATTCCACCTTGTCTTTTCAGTTCCTCAGTACCCAACCTTTGGCATAGGGTCTCCTCCTCCAGATCAGTGCTTCTCAAACTTTAATATGCAGCAGAACCACGTGGAAATGTAAAAATGCAGATGCTCTGATTCAGGAGGGCCTGAGATTCTGCCTTTTAATGAGCCCCAGTGGGTGCTGGTGTTGCTGGCCTGAGGACCACAGCAGCAGGTCCTGGATGTCTGAGATGCTTCATCCCAGAAGTGTTAACTCTCTTCTCGATGTTTCCTTTGTCTTCTCTCAGAACACCTGCTCAGCAAAACTTGATATCTAGGTGAATGTTGTCTTTCAACAGAGATACCTCAAGAGTCTACACCCTGGTGATACCACCATTTCAGAAAACAGCTCAGAGCCTTAGCTCTCACTTGTGTTCAGAGACAGGCAGGGCTATAGAAGATGTAGTATCTCTGTTTTATAGTCACACCAATGTATAATGGCTGTTTTTGCCTTTAATTAAAATTTACACTTTCCCATACAACCTTTTGCTTCAGATTTGGTTCCAAAAGATGAACACCTGTAACCACCAAGCTATTTAAAGGAATGCAGCACATGTTCTATAACTCCACGTAAATAAGGAGTGTATAAGCATTTTGAGTAACAGTATCGTCTTTGGAATAAGTGCCAAGTCTCCAGGGGGAGCCCCTTGCAAAGGAGGCAGTGCTCTTATTTGGAGAGGCGGGTTTTCACCTTTTAATTATGAAATTCACTTTCCCTTACAAATGCATCGTGTACTGCAATCTCTATAGCTATCCGTTCTGGATTTCAGACATATATTCTCTTTTTCTGGATGATTCTCCTACCTGTGGCCTCAGATCTAGCTCATCCTCCAGGGCTGTGCCGCATGGATCAGTGGGGAAACCAGGACAGCAAAGTCAAGCTAACCCGGGTTCAAATCCCATGTCAGGGGCTTCCCTGGTGGCTCAGTGGTTGAGAGTCCGCCTGCTGATGCAGGGGACACAGGTTCGTGCCCCGGTCTGGGAAGATCCCACATGCCGCGGAGCGGCTGGGCCCGAAGGCCATGGCCGCTGAGCCTGCGTGTCCGGAGCCTGTGCTCCGCAACGGGAGAGGCCACAACAGTGAGAGGCCCGTGTACCGCAAAAAAAAAAAAAAAAAAAAAAATCCCATGTCAGTTCTTCTTAGCAGCAAGATCATAGACAAATTATTTAACTTCTCTGAATTTCAGTGTTTTAATTTAAAATGAGGCTTCTCTGACACTTCGGGGTTGAATTAAACATAGTGTATATGGAGGATAAATTGGATACAGAAGTGCCCAGCCCAGAAAAGCACCCAAAAATGTTGTTTCCCTTTTTTAGTTGTTTCTCTCTTTTGTTTTGACCCCTCTCTTGCTCAGTTCTTTCCTTCTTCATCCAGTCGTGCACATGTCTGCTATCGGGAAAGCAGTGACATGAACCTGCTCCTTTCCCTACGTGCTATTCCATGTCCTGTCCTCCCTCCGCTAACAGGTTCCTTGAAGACACGGCCACTGGCTGTTCTCATCACTTCCCTGTCTGCCTGGCCCCGAGAGCACGTGGCCTCGGCCTGGACAGTCCTGTATGTTCTCTGACCCGCTCCCTCTGGGAGCCAGCATCTCCATCTTTTCTTCACTGGATGGTACTTTCACAGGTAAAAGTGGGCCACACCCAGCACTGGTCAAAAATCACTGGGGCAAGAGGAGGATTGCTGAGCGATTAATCAAAGGATTCGTTTTTCTTTTTGTTTCGCTTTCATGTGTTTTGGAGAAATGGGATGAGGCTGTTGTGTGCGTACATTTGTGTTTGAAATAGGATGGGATCCTTACTCTTAGAGGTTTCTGGGCTTTGTAATTGAGTGGGAGATGGAATGTGGGCCCAGCCAGGGTAGCTGATAAGCAGCTGGTCTCAGGAGGGAGGTTAGAGCAGGAGGGAGAGACACGGTATGTTTCTCCAGGAGCAGAGGTTTACAGCCCATTAATTTTAACGTAATGCAAATCGGTTTATGGAAGTGCTGACACATTGTTATTTAAAAAGCGTGAGTAGCATGATAATTAAATCTCCATCTATATTTTATTCTAGCACATTTATAGTGTATCCTTGCCCAGCTGGTGTGATAGATTTCCAGTCTTATAACTGTATAAACTACAAAGTACCGAAAAAAGAAAAAATAGTGAATTGTGATGCCAAAACCACGGAAGAGGGGTGTATTAACTTGAGCTTCATTATTTTAAGCTGAACTTTGTTTTGTCCCTGAGTTTGATGACATTTACTCACCAAAAATATCCTAGAGTTATACTTTCCAGTATCTAACGTGAGGGGATATTGGGGTCTGTTCAGTGTTTCTTTTCGGCACCTTCATTTTGAAGCGTGCATTCTTGGTGGGGAGCCGAGTGCCCCAGAATTCACACAGTCATTCCCTGCCGAGTGGAACGGGAGCAAGTTCTTTGCTGGGAATCAAGAGCACTGAGCTCTGCTTTGGGGCTGCCACTGACTCGTGAAGTGACTACCCCTCTGGGAGCTGAGGTGCTGTAACTTCTCGAGCGAACACTTTGTGACTCGAATTTTTCTTTTTCCTTCTTCCTCTCTTAAAATAAAAATCTCCCAACGCTGCCATTAACACAACTCTGAAGTCAAATTTCTTCAGTTCCAAAATATTCAAGTAGAAAGAATGGCCAAAAAGCTTGAGATGTCCATGGACGATTAGGAGGAAGGTGGGGAGGAGAGCCGGGGAGATAAGCTGAGACCTTGGGGGATGGGCAAATGGGAAAAAGAACAGAGTTGGTGACAAGAGTGTGCCACCCCCAGGTTTGGGAGTCTCCTCTTTATAAGTTGCAGGCAAAGCATGTGGACACACCTCTAACCTCTTCATTGCATTAAGCCTGTCGGTAATTCTAAGAAACACCGCTGGGAGGATGGGTGGTTTTTATTACCTTTAAGCTGAGCCGATACGTGAGGCCACTCGGGTCCCTGTGTTCAAGGAGCATAATCAAACAAGTCTGACCACAAGCTGCGGTTGGAGCAGCTTTGCTTGTGCTCCAGCTGGGGTACCAATTACCTCTGTTTGGGAAATGTTTTCCAAGGCCAGCTGTGGTCCTGGGGTATCAGGTGAGTGGTTGGGGAGCCACTGGGGAGTAGTAGAAGTCCACCTATATACTCTGTAGGAAAAAGGCCCTGCATCACAATTAAATGTTGCATGGTAAATCAATCACGGGACGTGAGCGCTGCGAGAGGCATTAGAGAGCATCTGGCCCAAGCCTAGAGGCCCAGACTCAGCTAGTAAGGGGCAGGGCCAATCGGCTACCTGATGCTGAGCTGAGCTTTCTGTGTTTCCCACTGTAACACGCTATATGTATGTCATTATTACAAAAAAAAAAAAATCCCTTCTTTAGGAAAAGTATGCATAAGTAATACAGACACATACAATAATAGGTCCTTAAACTATATTGCTTCTGTTCATTGATTTTACCCTCTGAATACTGTTTCTTCTCCCAACTTACAGATTTCATGAGACTTCTAATCTTGTTCCTTCTCCCAGCTGTTTGCTCTTAAATTCCTCCCTGTACCAAAACTAAACAACCTTTTATAACTTCAAAATAATATCTAAATGCTTCTCACATGTGCACTTGCTCTCATTCTCTGGCTCGAGACTGCAGGCTCTTGGCCACAGCTATTTCTAGGTTCTCACCAGGGAGTGGAGATGGCATTTGCCTGGTCCCTCTCCTGGGCTGGTGATGGTTTTCTCTGTGGCCAGATTGGTCTGGAAACAACATGGAAACATGTTGTCTGCAACATGTCTCCCAGCTTGGTCCATGCCTTTACTGCTGTCTCCTTACTCCCTTCCAGGAGCCATATTGGTTAAGAAGTCAATTACCAACTCATGGTAACTTGCCGACTCTGGTCTGCATTTAGGAAACCCATTGCTTTCTGCCATTTAGCTTTTCCACCCACAGTTTGCCAGCCTTTGGCTCTTTTTAAAACTTCTTAGTACATGTGTGCAACTACCTGATAAAAGCCCCCTTTGAAGAATCATGACAGCCCTGCACTTCACACTTTGGCATCCAAAGTGGGCCTATTACTTAAACAAAAGAAAAGATTACAGTGTTCCTTTATTTTTGGCAGGTTGGTGATTTGAATTCGTTGATACCTTCCTGGTCCTTCTTCTTTTTCTTTTTCTTTTTATTAAGCATCCTTTTCCAACCAGGAACATGTTGAATATTCATTTGGAAAGATAGAAACTTCCAGGACGGTCACTCCTGGTGTTACTGCTTCTATTACGTTCAGTCCTCAGCCAGGTTAAGGTTTGATGATCTGTCCACAAGGTAAACTTCTGACTGAAGACACATGGCCTGAGTTTATCCGAAGCCCTGATGGTTGCCAGCCATTCTTTCTGAGAAGCAGATGTGTTTCTTTCCCTTGGCGATTGCTTCCTATGGAGATAAAATACAGGATGTTTCACATAGTCATGGCTCCATAACAGAGTAGCAGGCATTACTGTGTCTGCTGTGTCGGTTATGAATGGGGTTGAAAGGTATGGGTCTTTAAAAACCAGGTAAATTGGAACATTCTTGAACTTCACTAAAGCTTCTAGACACCCTGGGACTTAGAAAGAGTTTGAGAGGATTTGCTAGTATAGTTGAGGTCATTCCAAAGAGTATTTCTTGAGAACTTCTGTGGTCTGCTAGGGATACAAATGTTAAAGACATGGGTCCTGTCCTCAGGAGTTCCGGGGAGCTCGAGATACCAGGAGAAGGAAGGGAATACTTATAACCCAGTATCATATGTGCTATGATAGAAGTTTAGCAGCTATCCTAGCACTTTATGAGCCCCGTCCCAGAAAAGAAAAGGAATTCCAACCAGAGTTTGGGTGGGGGAGGGGCAATGGAAAGCTTACCTTTTAAGCTGGATCTTTTTTAAAAATTGAGATAGAATTGACATATAATATTATATAAGTTTCAGGTGTACAGCATAATGATTCGATATTTGTGAATATTACAAAATGATCACCACAGTAAGTCTAGTTAACATCCATCACCACACATAGTTACATTCTTTTTTTTCCTTGTGATGAGAACTTTTAAGCTGGATCTTGGTGGAATTCTCCATGTGGACACTTCGATGGAAGGGCAGTCTAGGAGGAGGGAACAGCATGAGTGAAGATCCAGAAGCCTGAAAACTCTGGGAAATACTGTTTTCGTCTATGTGGCTTGTCTAGATGTGGAGGAGGTAGGAGGTCAGGAGATGAGGCTATAAAGGCAGCTGTGGCCAGCTCTCCAAGGACCTCACAGGCAATAACTCTCATTTGTTCAACACCATCTCCTGTACCATACACTCTGCTGAACACTCTGTGTTTGGTGCTTCATTTAGTTATCACAGTATATCCATCAGACCCTTCTGATATCAACAGACACATGCCACATGAAGCAGAAGCAAGGTTTCTCTGTTTCCATCCAGGGATGTCACACCTAGAAGAGCAGTGGAGGATGAGGAAAACAAAATCTTCCTGGGACACAGCATCTTTAATTCGTTTGGGCCTGGTGCAATTTTTGACGATAAATAATCCATGTCAATAAAGTGTCCAATTATTCATTAGAAAGCACTTAATCTGTTTGCAAAACAATCCATGATGTGATACAGTTTTCAGTTTGCTTTCGAGAGGCAATTCAGAGCAGACGAGAAAGAACACCTAAGCCATGGTTTTATTTAAAATACTTCAAAGATGTTTTTTCTCTGTCTTTACAGGATATGTTTTTAAATTTGAGTTTTCTGACCCAGACGGAGTTACTGATGAGCTTCAGGGAGATCCAGGACGCCCTTTAAATTGCATACAAACGTTTTCTCTACCAATACATAGCTATGTCAGGTCCCATGGAGAGAGTCCATGCTTTTATACAATTCCAAAAAGGGTCTGTTAGTCCCCCAAATAATAGGAGCCGCCAATGTATAGGTTGTCTACAGAATGCAATGTCCCCAACACTTCTTCAAAGCCTGGATGATAAAATCTCAGCTTCTTTGCATTGAAGGCATAGATTTGAGCATCAGACAGACCTGAATTCAAATCCTGTCCCAATCCTTCGCTGCTGGTGTGACTCAGCTTTCGTTTCCTCCTTTGTGGACATGGAAAGTTATATGAGAACAGATAATGAGATTCACATATGTGTAATAGGGAGAGCAAATGAGATTGCCAGGTGATTGAGGAGGGAAGGGGCTGAGGATGGAACCCTGGGGAGCATCAGGATCCAAGGGGCTGTCGAGAAAGGGGAGCCAATGAAGCAGGCTGAGAAGGAGAGGCCAGGGAGCCAGGACGGAAGTCAGAGAGGAAGGGGGTCCAGCAGGGAGGCATCAGAGTGGCCTTAGACTGATCGAGTTAGGTAAGGACTGAGGAGACACGTTTGTTTGTTTTTTTAAAGCTATCTTTTTTTTTTTTTTAATTATTTCCAATTTGTTTATTTATTTACTTTTGGCTGTGTTGGGTCTTCATTGCTGCGCGTGGGTTTTCTCTAGTTGCAGCGAGGGAGGGCTACTCTTTGTTGCGGTGCACGGGCTTCTCATTGCAGTGGCTTTTCTTGTTTCGGATCATGGGCTCTAGGCACACGGGCTTCAGTAGTTGTGGCACGCGGCTCAGTAGTTGTGGCACATGGGCTCTAGAGCGCAGGCTCAGTAGTTGTGGCGCATGGGCTTAGTTGCCTTGCAGCATGTGGGATCTTCCCAGACCAGGGCTCGAACCCATGTCCCCTTCATTGGCAGGTGGATTCTTAACCACTGCACCACCAGGGAAGTCCCGAGAAGACACCTTTGGTTCTTCATTTTAATCCCATATTATACTTTTCAAAAGTGTGGCTCAGAGAGTTGACTTGATGAACTAAAGACTCGTCTATTATTAATGCAGCGTCAATTTACTGCATGCCTATTGTGTGCTAGACAAAGCCAGTGGTGTCCTGGGGCTTGCTTCATGCGGTCTCACCTTTAGAAACTTTAGGCTAACATGATTTCCACCCCTGCAGTTGCTGATGAGCATTGGATGAGATGACCAGACAACATATTGGTCCACTGAGTGGCCATGGGCAGGCCACAGGATCTCTCCAGGCCTAAGGGATACAGACTAGATTATCTGTCAAGTTTCTCCAATCTACAGTGAATCCTACATCACGGCCCAGTCAAGACGGGGGCAGGAGGTGGTAATCAATGAATGCCTTTCACATATAGAACTCTGGTTATGCCCAGAGCACATCACCGTGTAGATGTCCCTCTGTCAACTTCATGGCCCTCTCGTTCTTCCTTGCAACTCCTGGGCCTGTGTGGTGTCTCTGCCCACGTTTGGTGGCTGGATAAAGTATTGCAGGTGAGGAGTTTTTCCTCCCAGGGAATCCTGTTGTTTTCACACGAAACCAGTACCGATGTTTTATAAAACAAAAATAACATTGCTGAACGCCAACCATGAGCTAGGCCCTGTGCTAGACTTTTTCATGTACATGACCTTGTTTGGCGTGAGAGTCCTCTTTATGGAGATTTCAATGCACTGCAGATCAATTAGTGTTTCAAATAAAGGTTTTCCTGGAGCAAAACCGCAGGCAATAAAAGAGTGATATAGCATGCTAACTGCATAAGGTGAGTGTTAATCCTGGCCTCCTTACACCCAACTCACCAAGGACCTCTTCTTTATTTGAAATTGCCTTCCAAACCTGACGACTTTCGGAGCAAGACATGCTTTCCTCCAGCTGGTTTGAAATTTCCCTCTTGTGTGTGTGCATACATGTGTACACACACAAAATAGAGGCTCTAAATGAATGTCTCGCAGTTGATTGCCCTAACTTCCCAGAGGTTTGTTTCTTGGTTTTGTTGCAAGTGTGGACCGGAAGCTCAAGTACCAGATTGTGTTGTTCAGTGGTGCCCTGAGAGGAGAGGAGGGAATCCCCAGGTGAAGGGGACTGTGCTGGGCTGGTCGGCAGCTGGGGGAGGAAGGAAGCTGCTGGCCCAGCCCCTGCTCAGCTGGGAATGTGCTCTTGGGCAGCCAGGTCTGGGTCTCGGGGAGCTGAGCTAGTGGACGGCAGGGCCCATGGAGGATGCTGGTGCACGACTGAGTTTCCATCAGTAGGACCCGGTAGCAAGTAGCAAGGCATGATGTAGTATTTTCTTCATGTGTCAAAAATGGAGTGTTCGCCTTTTCCAAGTTGTCTGTCAGCTTCTTCCACTTAGCTCGAATTAGTTTTTTCCCCAGAACATTCTATTCAGTTTCTTCTTCCAATGAGGTTGATGACTAGTCTCTGCAATAGTTATTTCTGGGGCCCCAAAACCTTCCGTGAGCACCCAGAGCAAAGTGGCCATGCAGTCATTCCCTACCTGGTCCCCCCGCTCTGGTTCTCCCCATCAATCTCCATTTCAATCCAAAAAGGAGTTGGGGGAGCTCTTTGTTTGCTCATTTATTTATTGTCTTTCACCCCCTGGCCCCCACAGTAGAATGTAACTTGGTGAGAGTGGAGACCTAGCAGCCTCATTTCCTTCTGTGTCCCCAGAGGCTAGAAGAAGTACTTGGTGCATAGTAGGTGCTTAATGAAAATGTGTTGAATGAATGAACAGAAAGCAAAGGGAAGGAAAGTAAGAGAGGAAGGGAGGGAAGGAAAAAGGGATGGAGGAAAGAAGGAAAGAAACTTCAGCGGGGATACTAACTCTTCTTATATTAAGCAAGCTGGGGTGGAGGAGGCCACGGTCATCAAAGCTCACAAGGGGTACCCTGCTCCCGGAGTGCGGCTCACCTACCCCCTTGGAGCTCACAGCGCTCGCTGTCTTAAGCCAGATAGGAGTCTGCCGTGGCTATTCCAGCACCAAGGGGGCCTGGAATGCCCTCACAGCTCGTTCTTTAAGGGGAGTTATTTTCCCAGGACATTGGCAGCACTGTGCACCCAAAGACACCAAGGGACAGGGCCCAGGGAGGCAGTCAGGTCTAGCCTGGGGGACAGCAGAGAGGGACAGGGGCTGCCCAGCTCAGCCTCTGCTTCTCCCCATCCTACAAGTGCGAAAGATATTTTCTTTGTGCATTTGGGGTAAGAAGGGCACATCCATGTCTGTGCTTCCAGAGCTTAGTAGGTGCACAGGGCATGATGGCTGCCCCATCTGTGTCCTGCAGCATCTGGGCCAAGGACCACTCCTTCCCAGATGCTCGTGCTCTTTACTGTATAGCTGGTGGAGAGAAAGCAAAGGAATGTCCCCTCCTCCTCGCTTCCCACCTCCCACCCAAGCGCTTCCTGCTCTCAGCCCCTTGATTTGGTGGCTGCCATGCGTGGTGGCACATCTTTGCTGCCGTGAGGACCCTGTTGCCGTCCCTGAGATTCCTCAGCTGGGAGGCTTGCATTTCCTTGGCTACCACTCCCGGCCCTGGTGGGAGACGACATGCTCTTCGGTGTGATTTTCAGCAAGTCGACCCGGTGGGACCCTGTGCAGGATGGCTTCTCCGAGAGGGCGTGAGCTGTACTGCCAAGTGCGGTGAGGGCGGCGGCCGGGTTTTGAGAAAGTATTTGAGGCAGGCTGCAGTTTTAACATGGGCGGGGGCTGGATTAAGTGTCTTGGCAGAATCTAGCAACCGGAGACCTTTCTGGCCGAGGATGGAGAGTGCACTTCAGGATCACATTCCAGATGCAGGGACGGAGATTTGGGAAGGATAAAGGAAAGAGAGTGACAAAATTAAATGTGGCGAGAAATGGATTTTCCCTTTCTGCCACCTGAAAAATAATTGAGTTACGTTATTTTGCAAAATTATCTGTTTGGGGGTTTTTCCTGGTCTCCGTCATACTACCGATTGCCTTACTGATTTGAAGAGGGGAGAAAAAAGCATTCATTTTGGTCCTGTGCTGTGGTTCCTACCAAATACCTCAAACTTGGGCCACGTTCGAAGATGTGGCTCTGCTGTCTGTTAATACTGTGGAAACGAGAACCCAAGGCCTGGCCTTTTAGGGGAGGGGTGGCCGGATCCCCTTTGGCTTCTCGCACTTATCCAGACAAGTGCCCATAGCATGGACTTCCCCCGGGTCTTCCCCTTCTCTGGGCTTTGAAGGGCTTAGTCACCTTCGGCTGGAGACCCTCAAAAGTGTCTGTCTCACCTCGTGGCGTCCTGGCAGAGTATCCCTCCCCTCATTCCCAGCTGTTCCTTAAATTCTGCTCCTTGCCTCTCTTGGTGGTGGCTTAAGGGAGAGTTCCCACATCAGGGTTGCCCTGACAGTGAAAGCTCTTCATTATCAGTCCAGGGAATATTTAGTAACTGTACTTTAATTGTAGAGTGTGATCAGGTGGAACTTCAGGCATCTCTCCGGCTGAAATCCCATTATATAGGTGTCCATTTAGACGCAGCCACACCGGGTGACAGGAACAGGCGTGGGACTTCCAAGAGCTTCAACTCTGGAGCCAGATTTCATAAATTCATATCCTTCCTTAGCCACTCATCAATGGGATGGCCTTGGACAAAGACGTAACTTCACTGTGCCTCAGTTTCCCCATTAGCCCAGGGATTGACACCTAGTGAAAACTTGGCAAAAATGAGTTCCCTTGTCCCTCTCCAGCACAGCCTGCTTCTGTGTAGCCTGCCAGCTATTTGGATGGAAGGATCCATTTTTTTTATAGTGTGGCTGGCTGTGTATGGCAAGTATCGTCCTTGTCACTTGTTTTAATATGGTAGAAGTTAACAGCATCTTCAGTCTAAAAGTCAACTCCTTTTCCCATCCTCCAGTTCTCTCCTTTGCATCTTCTCTTCTGCTGTGCATCAGTCGGGCAATTAGTTTTGAGGGCCTTGTACATATCTAGGATAGTGGCAGGAGGCCCAGAGCTCACTGAAGGTGTGGAAGAATTTCTCCTTGGATGTCAAACTCAACATGCCTAATACTCTTTCCTGACCCCCATTGCATCATTCATATCACCATTCTCCTGTTAATCTTGAGTTACCTTTGATTCTTCCTCTGTTGTTATAATACCTTCCATTCAGTAAAGGCCTACAGTCACCGTACTATGTGTCTTTACTTTGTCATCTCATTGATTTTCACAGGAACCCTAGGTGGTAGGAGCTATAATCATCCCATTTTACAGATGAACAAACTGAGGCTTAGTGAGTTTAAGAATTTTGCCAAAGGCCACTCAGTAGTAAATTAAGCTGGGATTGAAACCCAGGTATGTGAGAATCCATCTTCTGCATTTCCCACTCTGTTATTTTGTATCTGCTGGTTCCTTTATGTTTTGGCTACCTATTTCTATGTAATAAACCACTGAGCGGCTTAAAGCAACAGCTTATTATTTTTTATCATTACCTCTCATTATTCTGAGTGACTGCACTCGGCTGGGTGATTCTTGCTCGTCCTCTCCTGTACTTCCACTCAAATGGTGACCAAAGCAGGGGTCATCTAAACGTTCCTTCACTCAAATATTTGACACCTGGGCTGGGAAGAGCTAGGGGCTGTTCAGGCATCTCTTTCTCCCTGTGTGATCCATCCATGTGGCTAGCTTGCACTTTCTCACAGCATGGTGGTCTTAGAGCAGTCAAATTTCCTACATGGCAGCTGACTTTCCCCAGAGCAAGCATTCTAAAAATTCCACTGGAAGCTGCAAGGCTTCTTATGACCTGGCTTTAGAAGTCCCAGACCTTCACTTGCCACCACATTTTATTGGTCAAGAAAGTTATAAGGCCAGTCCAGATTCAGTGGAATGAGTTATGAGGCTTGATCTTTTGTTATGAGAAGAGGCATGTGTGTGTAGTGAAAAAGGAATTGATGGTCGCCATCTTTATCTGATCAGCCACCAAGATCCATCAATGTTTTTGCTTTAAAAGAGTCCCTCTTAGCTGTTCTATTCTTTAAAAAAAATTTTTTTAGTTGGAGAATAGTTGCTTTACAATATTGTGTTTCTACCACACAGCAAAGTGAATCAGCTATACGTATACACATATCCCCCCTTTTCTGGATTTTCTTCCCATTTAGGTCACCGCAGAGCACTGAGAAGAGTTCCCTGTGCTACACAGTAGGATCTCATTAGTTATCTGTTTCATACGTAGTATCGATAGTGTATATATGTCAATCCCCATCTCCCAGTTCATCCCACCCCTCTTCCCCCCTTGGAGTGCATACATTTGTTGTCTACATCTGTGTCTTTATTTCTAGAAATGGTATAGATGATCTTATTAGCTGTTCTATTCTACTGCTACCACCTTTGTTCTGTTTTGTTGTGCTTCATTTTTGGTTCACTACAACCGTCTCCTAACTGGGTTTTGACACTCTCCCCAGCTCCTAATCGACTGTGTACTTCAATAGCATACAAATCCTCATGAGATGCCCCTTTCAACCATCGGTTCATATATTCATGAATCTAATGAGGACCTTAGAGTCATCCAGTCTCACCCTCTCATTTTACAGAGGAAGAAACCAAGACCCCAAGAGAGCATATTCAAAATCATATGGTTAATTTTTTATAGAGCTTCAGGTCAGTCAACACTTACAAACTGTCCTCCTTAGGCTAGAAGAACAAAGAGGGAGAAGACCCAGTTCCTGCCCTTGAAGAGACTATAGTTTAATAGGGGTGATGGGTACCTTAGAGATAATTTTAATGGAAGTTTGCACATGGTCCCATATGAGTACAGAGAAGAGGCATGTAACACAATTTGGGCTTCAGGGAAGATTTCTTCCCTGAAGAATTTCCTTGAACTGAATCTCCAAGTTTATAGAAAGAGTTATCTGAGCAAAGTAATGTGGGAGGATATTGGGACAGAGGGAATGGCCTGAGAGACAAAGGTAAGAGGTGGGAACTAGGGCAGGGTAGGTGGTAGCACAAGGTATTTGGTGTTTCTAGACCATGAAGGGCCCTGGATGTCATACTGAGAGGCCTGGACTTGATTCTATAGGTAATGGGGAGCCACTGATGGGTAAGACCTACATGTGGTCCTTTAACATGTTCCACTTATCTGTGAAAGAGTTTAAAAGCTTACTTACTGCCTTACTTCTCTGTCCCC
The DNA here is from genome assembly GCF_003031525.2 of Neophocaena asiaeorientalis asiaeorientalis. Classification (NCBI taxonomy): domain Eukaryota; kingdom Metazoa; phylum Chordata; class Mammalia; order Artiodactyla; family Phocoenidae; genus Neophocaena; species Neophocaena asiaeorientalis. The sequence goes on along the minus strand of NW_020173494.1, from coordinate 80,269 downwards.
CGACTCCATCATGGCCGTACTTGGATGGATTTTAAAGGGTCACTTCCCTCCCCCTTAAAAAGACCAATAGCCCAAAAGAAAATGAACCAAAACTATTTGAACATACAGTTCTTTACAGTTCTTAGAGATGCAAATACAAATGACTTAACTATATGAAAAGATGCGCAGCTTCCTTCATAATAAGGAAAGTGCAATTTTAAGCTACACTGAGATACTATTTGTCATGTCTTAGAGCAGCAAAGATCAAAAAGACTAATAGCACCTGGCTTGGTGAGGGTATGGGCTTCCTCATACCTTGCTGGTAGAGGTATAACTTTGGTCCCCTCTCCATGGAAAACGACTTGGTGATATCTATCAAAATTATAAATGCCTATATTATTTGACCTAGCAATTCTACTTCTCACTGTACAGTTATTCTTATGTTTAGAGGAAGCAACAAATGCACGTGACTATTGTAGCATTGTTTGTAATTGCAGAGGACTGGAAATAACCTAAATGTCGTGGAAAGAAAACTGGTCACATACATTATAATCCATCCATGTGAAGGAATGCTATGAAATTTTGAAAAAAAGAGAATGAGAATTTCTGTATGTGCTGATCTGGATGGCTTGTCAAAATGAAGTATTGGGTGAAGAGAAACAAAATGTAAAAAGAAAGTGGAAAAATAAATATACGTACATATTTGCTCAAATATACATGAAATATCTCTGGAAGGAAACATAAGAAACTTTTGATATTGTTTATAATAATGAGTAACTGGGGAACAGAAGTAAGAGGAAAATATTTCATTGGTTACTTCTTTGTGCCTCTTGAATTTTGAACCATATGAATCTCATTTTTTTTTAATGGAAAGGAGACAAAAGAAAAGCAAGAATTTCAAACAAGTAAACCATTAATGCTGGGACCTTCTTCAGATCCAGAGTAGACTAAATACTCCATGGATCTCCTTCATTATACGGTCAATTAATGAGAGAGGAAACTTGGCCTAATCTTCCCAAATTAAAGACTATGAAAGTAAAATCTTAAGCAAAGCAAATTTGACCAAATAGTAAAGTGAGTTGCATTGAGCACACAAGTATTTCATACTGCCTTTCCATATGCGTAGGGTTATTTTGCAGTAACAAAGAAAAATTGTGACAAGTAAATAAGTAGACAAATTAATAATTTGCATGGCATGGCTTTGGTGTTCTACTGTGAGATTACTGAAGTTCGTTAGCCATTTTCAGCCATACTCAGCACTCCCATCTAAGTTTCATTTCTCCCCTAACCACTCCCATCCATGGAGACTCACTTTATTTTATTGTCATTTTTGTATTTTCATCTATGTAATACTCATGACTTCTCTTCACGAGATTCTGAACTCTGTAGAGGGTGAAGATTGTGTCTAGTTGAGAAGTCAGCAAACTTTTTCTGTAAAAGGCCAGATAGTAAATATTTCAGGCTTTGCGGGCCAGATAGTCTCCATCATAACTACTCAATGCCGTTAGTTACATCACAAAGACAGCCGTAGTTAACGCACAAATGAATGCATTCCAATAAGATTTTATGTACAAAAGCAGGTGGTTAAGTCAGATTTCGCCTGAGGGCCATAGTTTGCTATTACCTAATTCCTAGTTTGCTATCATCGGATTTCTCTCTCTCCCCTTCCCTTGTCCCCCTGGCAAAGGGCTGAAATTCCTGGTCTGTGTGCATGTGTGTTTGTGTACATATATGTGTGTATTTGTGGTCCCTGGGAAGGGAGGAACTGAAAAAGAAAGGAGGAAACATACTGTATTTCTAAATTAGTGAGGAATTCAGCCCAAGTATCTCAGGCAACAGTGTTAAGGAATAGTTTTTTAGGAAAAGGTACAATCATGACACGCTTTCAAATATAAAATGAACACGTGTCAAAGATTTTATTTAACTCATTGACTAACGAGGGAACCAGTACGATGTTACAGCTAGTTCGAAGGAGAGAGCAAGCACACATAAAGGCCAACCGGCGTGCTGAAAGGAATTGGCTGTAGATGAAAAACTAGCCTCTGGGGAAGCAAGGGGGCTTATAATTTGTGTCTCCACAAATGACAAAAACCATTTGCATTGCTATCAGTTTTCTACCATTTATAGAGTTGTAAAAGAGCTCAGCTAAAGACTCTGAAAGGCACTGACCTATAAAATCAGGTCATCCAGAAAAGGTTATTCAACAATGCCTAATTTTACCGGAAAACATACTCAAAAATCTTTTTTTGTTCTTTCAAAGTTTTCCCCAGTTTTGTGTGGTAGAAATAACATTCCGTAAAGTCATGGTACTCTAGATTATAGAAGATCTTGCAATCTAGGCATGCGGTTTTCAAACTCAGACAGTGATGGGCAGCTGCTTGAGCCTGTGGCATAGAAGGTACAGGAGGGAGATACATTTACCAGCAGTACTCTAGGTGAAGACTGATGTTTGACCAGTGAAAGTGAATGAAGTGGACAATTCCAGGGACCGTTTCAGAAGAGGCAGCGTGGTGACATGGAATTGCACGGTACTGGAGTTAGAAAACCCACATTTGAGTCCAAGCACTTCACACCCCTCTGACATGGAGCAAGACAGGGCCAGTTTGCTCATAGCTGGTTAGGGGGTAATAACAACTGCCTCACAGACCGTTGTATCAAATGAGAAAGCACATACTTCATACTTACCACTTTGCCTGGCCCCAGCAGTTTGGTATATTGTTATGGTATAATGTTAATTTCCCACCTTCCATCTGAGGTGCTCGCTAGACACTAACTTGTGAAGACACTAACTTGCTGAACAGCAACCTGAGCTTTGGTTTCTTTATCTGTTCAAATGCAGAAAATGATACCTACCTCTCAGATTCGCTAAAAGAACTGGCAGGTAGTGGTTCCAGAAAATATTAGTTTCCCTTTGGGGGTTCAGGAAGTTCTAACAGAGATGACCACTGAGCCAAGTCTTGATGGATGAGTAGATGTTTTTGCATGTCAGCATTTCCAGATTTTGTAACATTTCCCAGCATGATAATTAGTGTTTTTGCAACTCAGTTTTATTTATTTCTGTCACATCATTTTGGACCATTTGTGTTTCCTTTCTGGCCATCACATAGCACCACATTTTAAAGCGCGTTATGGTAGGGGCATGTGTTTTGGTCGTAGCAAGTACAAAACGGTATGAAATTGCTTGCAGCTTATTTGGGGATGGATTATAAATGGAACATATATTGTACACGTGAATTAATGGTTATGTAAAGGCCTGTTAAATTGCATTTGGGGGGACAGCCCTAATCACAAATATTTTCGCCCATGGCTTCCACCTAAACAATAAAATATCTTAGGAATTCTGTTATTTTGGCACCTAAACTACATATCCCAGAAGAGAAATACAAAAAATATCAGATCGTTGGAAATGAAGCTCACTTAACTTGTAGTTCATAAAATTGTGTTTGTTTCTCTCCCTACCCATGTGTGTGTGTGTAGGGGTCTGTGTGTGTGTGTGTGTGGAGAGAGAGAGAGAGAGAGCAAGCCCACCAGCCATGACCCACTTGATTGGGTGGGTGTTGCTTAAGGAATTTGCATGAGGATTTCCAGGGGAAGCAGAGAACGCTCTAGCTCTCACTTTCCCGGCTTGCCTTCTGGTTGTCCGTCTTCTATACCTCACATCACTGTTGCTGATGTAACAGTAACAAGGCTGCCAAAGTGGTGGTTCAGGCAGGACTCCAGACGAGGAGCCCTAACCCCAAGGGCACTGTCTCCACTCCATCAAGCTCTCTTTCTGCCTGCCTGGGATTCCTACCCTATCTTCCTTGAGCTGTGGTTGCCCTAACTCTCCCCCTCTAGTAAAAAGCCTCCTTCCATCCTTTTCCTATCTCTCAGAATCCCTCTATCATTTATTTCCTTTTCTCAGCGATAGCCTTCAACAGCACAATCTGCTGAAACTTCAGAGATATATGGGGGAGTGGGGAGGGGGACAAGGAAGAGATTTTATAAACTGAAAGGAGGTTTTGGGCTGCCTTTGGAGCCCTTGGTATTCCAGCATCCTGAATGGAGATGGATGGAATGGAGATATAACTTGTAAGTGCAGCCAGTAAATTGAACAAGAAATTCATGGGATGTAATTACAAGCAACTTTTCTTTTTCTCTCACTGCCCTTTTTTTTTTTTTGTGGTACGCCGGCCTCTCACTGTTGCGGCCTCTCCCGTTGCGGAGCACAGGCTCCGGACGCGCAGGCTCAGCAGCCATGGCTCACGGGCCCAGGCGCTCCGCGGCATGTGGGATCTTCCCGGACTGGGGCACGAACCCGTGTCCCCTGCATCGGCAGGCGGACTCTCAACCACTGCGCCACCAGGGAAGCTCCCACTGCCCTTTTAAAAGTATTTCAGTAGAAGTTCTTCCACTGCCGTTGATTGAAAACTCAGGCAGTCCCATGACTTTTCTCATCACTCTCAGGTAATATAAATTCCTTGGACCACTGGAAGTTGACAACATAGTCTTAATTTAGTTTTTAAGTGACCAGTCTATGTAATAATTTCCAACTTGTTTTAAAGTTAGATCTGCTCCCCTTTCTAAATTAGAAGCTGATGCAGGTGAGAAGAGGGTGAGTTTCCTTTTTACTCTGCTTTCACACATCCTCGCTCATAACTGTGACCAGCGTTGCTGGCTCTGCTGGGTATATGGACTGGGAAGAAGAAAAGGCAAGAAAGCTCTGACTTGACCAGTCCTGTTGTAAGGTGTCCTCGCTGGGTGGGCCTGGAAGGTCTATAGAGCCAACTATTTCCCTCATGGATTTTTCTGTGGGCTCTTTTGAGACGCTTACTGGGAACATTGACCTATATGTTCCCTGACACACATGTTGCATTTTCCTCCAGCTAGCTCTCCTTTCCTCAGCTTTCAGACCCATTCGGTTGGGCTTCTGTCACTTTCCCATGGAATCCTCTTAGGTGGGATTTAAATAGATCCAGACTCACTCTCTCCCCAGTATACCTTCTGGTCCACAAGAAGCTCTTACAGAGCATCTGCCCTGACGCTCTCTAGGAGAACAGTGCTCAACAGACACTCCTCCTTTGCTGGTACCAATAGAGCATCTAATCTTTTAGATTTTCCAGGCAGGAATTAGACCCACTGCTCCGTGTCCCAGTAATTATAAGGAGACCAAATCAAACCCTCCAATGATCTCACTCAAGTTCCTTTCTCTCAACCTGAAGAAGAGCCCCACCCTTTCCCCTGGGGAGGGAGAAATGCCAGCACAACTGTCTCCAAAGATATCCTCTCTTAAGCTCCATTTTCTCAAAACTATTCTATGCTCACTGTGAGTAAGGGATTCAAGTCATGTATTCGCCCTTCAACTTTGAAATTTTGTGTTGTGTTCCCTTCCAAGTGTTGCATCCACTGTCTTCCTATTTTAGCTGAAAAGGGGACAGAACAGGCCCGTTTTCGCATCCAGTTACACACGCTTGGCCTTAGAGCCGGCATCACAGTTGTTGTCTATGCTAGACCCCTTTTCATATTATCTCTTTTAATCCTTGTCACAAACTCTTTCTTGAGAGAAGGAAATTGAGTGATTATATGATTTGTCCAAGAGTGTTCAGATAGTGTTAGGGCTAGACTTGGCAACAATTCTTTGAAATAGTTAATAATTTTGGTTTTGATTGCCTCTTTAATCAAAAGAGTTATTTCAAGGAATGTCCGTAACTTGCAAGTGGATAGATTAAAAATAAGTCTTCTAGAATCAGTGTCTAGTTTTATGCTTTGTTTCTTTTGGGAGCAGAGATATAGCCCTGAGTTCTAGCTTTTAGACTGTAGTGAGGTTTGTATGGTGGCCTAATACATTGGCAGTTTTTGTAACTGTTCCATGGATATTTGAAGATTATGTATTTGCTTTTTCGTTGCTGGATAGAGTTCTGTGGCTTTCTCTTAACTTGGCTTCTAGTTCAGGCTCTTACACACAGGAGATCCCAGAGACTGAACGAAGCCATTTTGGAGTGCTTATGACCAATACAGCAAATTTTCATTGAAAACATTAGCATACCCGAGACTCAACTACATTTTTGTTATCTCATTCTCAAGAAAGCAGGAGGTCTCTTCTAGATCCATAAGATCTGGTGGGGAGGCGTTCTCCACTTCTAAAACAACTTTGGATGGTAAGGCAGGACATGTGAGTTTTTGGCCCGACTCTGCCACTAACTTGCCCCTGGGTGCATCGCCTCCCCATGAAACACGGCGGTCGGGGCAGATGTTCTCATGGTCAGTTGTGCTTCTCAAAGTCTCAGACCCTGCACAGTGGGCCTCTGGCTTTCCATCCTCAGGGTCATAGGCAGTTCATGAAGCAGGGTGTTCCCATCGCAAATGAGTGTTTCTTGGAGAAAGCATTTTGCACAGGCAAGTGCTACACACTGGTCCCTGGGAATTGCAAAATCATTATTTAAAAAGTGCTGGAACTGCTGGTCTGCAATCAGTTGTAAAATCACTGGGGTAACCCTTTCCTCAGTTTGTTATAAACGCTGGACCAAGTTCAATGACAAACTAGGTCAGAGGGCAGACCTGGAATGATATGCACAATCCTGGCTTGTGTCTTCTTTGTCTCGAACAGCTGTACATGGCCTGGGTGATGTGTGTACTCCCTGAAGGGGATGCAAGCACATGTTTCCAGCGCTCACTGCTGTACTGTTTCTTCCCGGATGCCCTTGACTGTGGGGTAGGTGAAGCTCTCAAAAGGGGGAAGTGGAGGGCGTGTAACTGTCTATGAAAAACACATGGATCGTTTTCTTCATTTCAAATGTCCCCTTGAAACTGTATCTTAATTATTTCATTCATTTTCCATCTGTTGAGCATTTAATATGTGTCAGGTTGTGCTCTGGAGTAGAGACCAGAAGAGTTTAATGGATATCTGTCACTTCTTATCCCACCTAAAGTAAGGCATGAGCTAACCACATTCTAACTAAGAATAAATGGGTGTGGTGAGATAGGGGATGTGGTAAGAAAATATCCATCTAACTTTCCAAATCAGGAAGGGACAGTTTTGGGGAGACGGTGGCAGCGTCTACTCATTCAATGGTCAGAGAAAGCTGCCTTGATCTCATCAGAGCACTGGGGCCTCCCTCCAGCTTCCTCAGAGGCTGCTTTGGGGAATGAAGCTTGTGGGTGAGCAATGGCCCTGACCCTCAAACTTTGAATTCTAATAATAAGGTTGTTTGCAGGAATGAGCTCAGCCTAATCACTTGAAATTAAGACAGCAGAGGAAAACGCCCCATCTCTGTTTATAAACGTGGAAAACAATTTTCGAGACAGCTATTACTTAAGGAAGAGACTGTTCACAGATGGTGGCTTGGGCTGGGAGTGGACACAAAGGCTAGGATGATGGGCCATTAATCACCGTCTGCAGATATGCTGCCAGTTGTAAGCGGCATACCAGGCTGAGGCAGGGTTTAGTAGGGCTTGGTGTTGAGCCCCCTGTCCTGCAGGTAATTAGAGAAATCCTCACAGCCACAGAAAGCACCAAATCGCAGGGGGGATTTCATCCAAACCCACGTGTCCTCACATTCCCCACTCCTCCTCTCCCGTGCCTTCCCAAGTACAGAACAACTCCAGCCTGTTGCAAAAGTATGCATTCCATCAATGAATAAAAACGTCCACGTCTGCTAGAGCCCAGCATCCTAAGGAATGCTTGGGTGGATTAAAGATCAGCTCTTCATCCAGGTTGGTTACTGTCTAGACGTGGAGATAAGGTGGAGCGTGTGTGTGTGTGTGTGTGTGTGTGTGTGTGTGTGTGTGTGTGTACAAAAGGTAAACAACCCCAGGCAATACGTAAGTTTCTTCCCCCCCTTCCAGACTACCTTCTCCACATCCTTCAGGTCCAGCTCAGGTTCACGTTCCCCTGAGCAGCCTTCTCTGATCTTCTAAGACTGGGTGAGGTGCTCTGTGTGTTTCCACCACTGCCTGTGCTTTCCCTGTCACAGGACCTCTCACACTGAATTGTAATTGACTATAAAATTCTTTGTGACTTGTGGGAACAGGGACTTTGCCTCTCTGTTACTCCCAGCACGATACATGTTTGTCGATAGACCGTATACACAGTGTTGATAACGTAGCAAGTGTGCTCAGGGTGATGAGCAGGGCAGGGACCAAGAGGAGACTGCCACAGTTATCCAGGCTTGATGGGGCCCTGGGTGCGGGAGTGGAAGAAAACTGACATGTGAACGAAACACTGGAGACATTCCCGAGGGGGAATGAGTTAGGCTGGATGGGTGACTTCATGCAGAAACTAAGGGCCATGTTTTGAAGCTATGTGACTGGAATAACGGCAAGCCTGACACGAAACAGGCAGTCCAGTGGGGAAGAACAGAAGTGGGAGGAAGTTGAGAGCTTTGAGTTTAGCTATGAAATGAGTTTGCGGTGAAGTCAGGATGTCCCAGTGGGAATGCTGTGCAGGCATATGGAGAGCCAGGACCACAGGTTGTGTGCAGATTGGGATGAACAGGCATGTGGGTGCTCTCCATCCCAGTAAACAGATGAAAAGGGGAGAGTGGAGAAGGAGATTCAGACTCTGAGGCATGACCTTCGGAGAATGCCTGTCTGGGGTGGAGGAAGAAGAACCAGGAGAGGAACAGCCCAGGAGGAGGGCAACCTGGAGACTGCAGTGCTAGGGATGTAAAGGGACAGGAGAGCACTGAGGAAGGGCTGGTGGTCTGCAGTGTAAATCTGCAGAGAGGACAAGGAAAGAGAACAGACCTGATGAGTATACCTGTGGGTTGATGGACAACACCCAGAGTGCTGTGGGCCATTTGATGTCAGGACAGCTATTTGCTACCTAAACTAACAGTGTATTGCCAGGGAAATCCTTTTGTGGACAAGGTTACAGCTCAAACTTGCTGGGCCTGAGAACTTTGTAATGGAGAGAAGTCATTCTTTAGATTCCTTGTGATCTAACTTGTGATCACTGCTTGCCCCCTTCCCAATTCCCTAACATACACACAAACACACGCAGTCCCGCCACTTTCTGTCAGTGACTCTTCTGAAGCCAACATGAAAGTAGCAGAACATAAATAGTTCTACCATTTGCCACCACCTCATAGGCTCGGTTATTCAAGGCTAGTCACATAGATGCCTGAAAGAAATCATCTGCCTTGCACAGTTGTTCAGGCTGTGCACTGAACAGGTTACTGCATCTCCAGGGTCAGTGTTTACATTGTAGGTATTTTTGTTTATTTTTGTTTTTATTTCCATTACTCTAGGAGGTGGATCAAAAAAGGTCTTTCTGTGATTTATGTCAAATACTGTTCTTCCTATGTTTTTCTTTAAGAGTTTTATAGTGTCAGGTCTTACATTTAGGTCTCTAATCCATTATGAGTTTATTTTTGTGTATGGTGTTAGGGAGTGTTCTAATTTCATTCTTTTACATGTAGTTGTCCAGTTTTCCCTGCACCACTTTTTGAAGAGACTTTCATTTCTCCATTGTATATCCTTGCCTCGTTTGTCATAGATTAGTTGACCATAGGTGCGTGGGTTTATCTCTGGGCTTTCTTTCTTGTTCCATTGATCTATATTTCTGTTTTTGTGCCAGTACCATATTGTCTTGATTACTGTAGCTTTGTAGTATAGTCTGAAGTCAGGGAGTCTGATTCCTCCAGCTCTATTTTTTTCCCTCAAGACTGCTTTGGCTATTCAGGGTCTTTTGTGTCTCCATACAAATTTTAAGATTTTTTGTTCTAGTTCTGTAAAAAATGCCATTGGTAATTTGATAGGGATTGCATTGAATCTGTAGATTGCTTTGGGTAGTATAGTCATTTTCACAATATTGATTCTTCCAATCCAAGAACATGGTGTATCTCTCCATCTGTTTGTATCATCTTTAATTTCTTTCATCAGTGTCTTATAGTTTTCTGCATACAGGTCTTTTGTCTCCCTAGGTAGGTTTATTCCTAGGTATTTTATTCTCTTTTTGCAGTGGCAAATGGGAGTGTTTCCTTAATAACACTTTCAGATTTTTCATCATTAGTGTATAGGAATGCAAGAGATTTCTGTGCATTAAGTTTGTATCCTGCAACTTTACCAAATTCATTGATTAGCTCTAGTAGTTCACTGATGGCAGCTTTAGGATTCTCTATGTATAGTATCATGTCATCTGCAAACAGTGACAGATTTACTTCTTCTTTTCTAATTTGGATTCCTTTTATTTCTTTTTCTTCTCTGATTGCTGTGGCTAGGACTTCCAGAACTCTGTTGAATAATAGTGGTGAGAGTGGACATCCTTGTCTTGTTCCTGATCTTAGAGGAAATGCTTTCAGTTTTTCACCATTGAGAATGATGTTTCCTGTGGGTTTGTTGTATATGGTCTTTATTATGTTGAGGTAGGGTCTCTCTATGCCCACTTTCTGGAGAGTTTTTATCATAAATGGGTGTTGAATTTGGTCAAAAGCTTTTTCTGCATCTATTGAGATGATCATATGGTTTTTCTTCTTCAGTTTGTTAATATGGTGTATCACATTGATTGATTTGCATATATTGAAGAATCCTTGAATCCCTGGGATAAACCCCACTTGATCATGGTGTATGATCCTTTTAATGTGTTGTTGGATTCTGTTTGCTAGTATTTTGTTGAGGATTTTTGCATCTATATTCATCAGTGATATTAGTCTGTAATTTTCTTTTTTTGTAGTATCTTTGTCTGGTTTTGGTATCAGGGTGATGGTGACCTCATAGAATGAATTTGAGAGTGTTCCTTTCTCTGCAATTTTTTGGAACAGTTTGAGAAGGATGGGTGTTAGCTCTTCTCTAAATGTTTGATAGAATTCACCTGTGAAGCCATCTGGTCCTGGACTTCTGTTTGTTGGAAGATTTATTTATTTATTTATTTATTTGGCTGCATTGGGTCTTCGTTGCTGCACACAGGCTTTCTCTAGTTGCGGTGAGTGGGGGCTACTCTTCGTTGCGGTGTGCAAGCTTCTCATAGTGGTGGATTCTCTTGTGGGCCATGGGCTCTAGGTACGTGAGCTTCAGTAGTTGTGGCACGCAGGCTCAGTAGTTGTGGTGCATGGGCTTAGGTGCTCCGTGGCATGTGGGATCTTCTCGGACCGGGGCTCGA
>NW_020173494.1:0-69046 GCF_003031525.2 Neophocaena asiaeorientalis asiaeorientalis | reverse complement strand
TTTAAAGTCTATTTTATCTGATATGAGTATTACAACTCCAGCTTTCCTTTGATTTCCATTTGCATGCAATATCTTTTTCCATTCCCTCACTTTCAGTCTGTATGTGTCCCTAGGTCTGAAGTGGGTCTCTTGTAGACAGCATATATATGGGTCTTGTTTTTGTATCCATTCAGCGAGCCTGTGTCTTTTGGTTGGAGCATTTAATCCATTCATGTTTAAGGTAATTATCGATATGTATGTTCTTATTACCATTTTCTTAATTGTTTTGTGTTTGTTTTTGTAGGTCCTTTTCTTCTCTTATGTTTCCCACTTAGAGAAGTTCCTTTAGCATTTGTTGTAGAGCTGGTTTGGTGGTGCTGAATTCTCTTAGCTTTTGCTTGTCTGTAAAGCTTTTGATTTCTCCATCGAATCTGAATGAGATCCTTGCCAGGTAGAGTAATCTTGGTTGTAGCTTCTTCCCTTTCATCACTTTAAATGTGTCATGCCACTCCCTTCTCGCTTGTAGCGTTTCTGCTGAGAAATCAGCCGTTAACCTTATGGGAGTTCCCTTGTATGTTATTTGCCGTTTTTCCCTTGTTGCTTTCAGTAATTTTTCTTTGTCTTTAATTTTTGTCAGTTTGATTGCTATGTGTCTCAACATGTTTCTCCTTGGGTATATCCTGCCTGGGACTCTCTGTGCTTCCTGGACTTGGGTGGCTATTTCCTTTCCCAGGTTAGGGAAGTTTTCGACTATAACCTCTTCAAATATTTTTTCGGGTCTTTTTTCTCTCTCTTCTCATTCTGGTACCCCTATAATGCGAATATTTTTGCATTTAATGTTGTCCTAGAGGTCTCTTAGGCTGTCTTCTCTTCTTTTCATTCTTTTTTCTTTATTCTGTTCCACAGTAGTGAATTCCACCATTCTGTCTTCCAGGTTGCTTATCCATTCTTCTTCCTCAGTTATTCTGCTATTGATTCCTTCTAGTGTATTTTTCGTTTCAGTTATTGTATTGTTCCTCTCTGTTTGTTTGTCCTTTAATTCTTCTAGGTCTTTGTTAAACATTTCTTGCATCTGCTTGATCTTTGCCTCCATTCTTTTTCTGAGGTCCTGGATCTGAGGTCCTTCACTGTCATTATTCTGAATTCTTTTTCTGGAAGGTGCCTATCTCTACTTCATTTAGTTGTTTTTCTGGAGTTTTATCTTGTTCCTTCATCTGGTACAGAGCCCTCTGCCCTTTCATCTTGTCTATCTTTCTGTGAATGTGGTTTTTGTTCCACAGGTTGCAGGATTGTAGTTCTTCTTGCTTCTGCTGTCTGCCCTCTGGTGGATGAGGCTATCTAACTTGTGCAAGTTTCCTCTGTCGGTATCTTTATTGTTTTGATTTTCTTCATATTTTTATTATGACTCTGTTGACTCAAAAGATGAATGATTTGCATATTTACTGTGACAACTTTCCAGCAGATGGCAAAAAGTGGCTTTTTCTAATGGTATCAATACATTATGACAATTTTCTATCAGGAGGAAGTAAAGTGTGTTGAGGAAGGGACATGTATTCTAATTCATGGTGCCTCTAATTCTAAAGGCACCATGAAGGAGACCTGGAGAGCTCACATCAGATGAGCAAGGGGCCAGCACTTTGGCAAGTAGATCATCAGCCATCTGCTCTCCAAATGTGGAGGGACCATTAGAACGGGCTCTGGTTGGTCCGTTTCAATTTGACAAGCATTTATTGAATACCTGTTGTGTGAGAGGACCTCTATCTAGGCTACTAGGATGAGAAGACCAGGTTCCATCGTCCTCAAGGAACTCCTAATCTAAGTTCAGGCGTGAGTAGAAAAACAACATAGTGCAATAATCATAGGTATAAGGTGCTGGGGGCCGGAACTCAGTCCTGCCACATCCACTGTTCCACTCCATTATGCTCTTGCTTTTAATGGAATAAGCTTACATACTAGCCATTAATTAAAGCATCAGTTTTATGGATCTTTTATTGTTATAAGTCAGTGCTTAATAAACCTAATTCTTTCTTCTAGGCAAAAGGAGATAACATGTTTTAAACCAGTTGTTGAGATCAGACTTATTTAGGCCTTCTACCCCCTGGATTAGGCAGCTGTGGAGAGAGAGACAGAGAAAGAGAGAGAAGGCGTTTTTCTTTAGCTTTTCTCATTTTCTCCTTCTCAGGTACATTTTAGCAGATGGTCTTGGAGCACAAGGAAAGGCCTGCCTTTCTGTTCAGCTCTACAGTTCTAAGTTCTCTTTAGGTAGACGGAGGAGGGTTGGGTCCTCTTGGGCTTATCTGACTCCCATTTTCTTATAATCAGGTATTCTCATAGCTAGCTTGTCCTTCACCAGCTCTCCTAAGAGAAGGACAAGATCCGCCTAGCTTTTATTTCCTTGCCAACCTCTGACTCTCAAGTTTGTCGTCTTTGAGAGGCTGCTGAAGCAGGTGGCTTCTTTACTTGCCTGGGCCTCCTTTTCCTCTGACCATCATAAATTGCACGGACTTAAGGGATCAGTCCCACTTCCTTACTGTACAAATAAAGAGATGGAAGCCCAGAAAGCTGCTCAGGTTCAGGCTGGGAGTTTAATACCAGGAAGCAATAATTTATAAATAGAATTACACGTTGTGTACTTTAAAGAAAGGAATGGCAGAATGGAGACTAAACTAAAGGCATGGAGGAATTGATTCTGAAAAGTGATGCTAATGATGAAACAGAAAGGACGGAAAAGTAGTCGTGTACACAGGCACGTGCACTTGTATTTCCTGGGGCTAATCACTGAGTGGGTGCCTGGCCAAGGTGGAATCCACAGAAACGTACAGAAAAGCAAGAGACTTGAAGGCACCAGAAACAAGAGGGGGGTAACCACAGCCTTGTCCTCACGGCCCAAATGTTTGTGTGTTTATTTATTTTTAAAAATCAAAGACAAAACAGGCAGTTATTGAACAGTTTTGCCCAGCCAAATAAAGGAGCTCATGCTGTGAAAAGCAAAGAGCATAGTTTTTGTACAGGACCCACTGACCTCCAGGTACACAATATCCAGCCTCGGAGAAGGGTTTCTGGACTAACCTAAGGATGTACAGTTCTAATGAAAGACTGATGGGGACCTGCCCAAACCGTGGGGAGGGGAGTGAGCAGGGGTTAGGAGAGGTCCTGCAAATGCCACAGGGATGAAGACCACTGGAGGCCTCGGAAATAAGGGAAAAAGCCAGATGTTTCAAATAACATGGCAAGGCTTATGAACGAGAAAGTGGGAATGTAAATTTGACCTTGATTTATAGGACAGTCAAACTAACATTATCTGCCTTTAATGCAGGCATCTAACTTTCCAGCAGATGGAGATGTTACCATGTGAAAGAGAAGTTTGACAGGTGGGCACAGCCCCAGCCTTCCTACTTTCCAGAACGGGATGGCTTGTTTCTTAGGAGAGAGACACAGAGAGTCTGAAATATGTAGACTCCGATCACTAAGTAAATAACATTTTTTAAGAGAAAATGTGGGCGTTCCCTCGGTTCCAAATTCAGAGGTCAGCTTTTAAAATGACGAAAGTCTTCCCCAGTTATTTCCTTCTCTATTTGGAAGAACTTGGAGAAAATCAATTGTTTTCCAAGCTCTGTGTTTGGAAACCAGAGGCAGAAAAGGGTTCTATTTGCCTTCTAATCAACATACATTTGCATTATAGTACTTGCTACTTTAGGAGTCAAGGTTTCAGGGTTTTCTGTTTTAGTTGTCTTTTCTTTTTTTCCTGGGCCCTGGAGATTCCCTTGCAGCCGTGGGCATGGGGGTCAAGTTGTTTTCACAGCTTGCTTGCGTTTTGTTTTAGGCTTCTGAGGACTTGGGCAGGATGCTTTTATCACCCGTTTGAAGAATTGAATAGCTGTGCACTGCAAGCTAGCTGCTAGGCATAACTCATTAACATTAAAAAAAAAAAAAACTTGTCTGAGTGCCTATAGAATGGGCTCTTTTTGACGGACAGTGTTGTCTGGGTGATCTCAGGTGTTAGAGAAGCATTTTCAGATCTGCTCAGGGTGCTGTGGTTGGTGATTGTCTCTAAATCAAGGAAGTGGTACCCATGAATCAGGGCTTATATAGGGGTTAATATGGCCTTAGGTGTAATGGGGATAATGTTTTATCTCCCCCAAAGTCTTTTTCCTAATGAGTTTTTTAAAAAGAACTCAAAATTCATTCAAATACGCTTTCAGGAAAACTGTAATATGTTCTCTTCTTTTAGATTTTTAGTCTTAGAATAAATTCCAGGAGGGGGATGAATAGATCAGTGGGTATGAATTATGTCACCTGATATCTGCCTTATTTTCCCAAAAGTATTGGACCAATTATACAAAGATATCACTCTCACCCGGAACTTGCTTTATGTGCCATCATTTTTAAGAAAAGAAAACAAGACATCTTTTTGTTAATTACAAGTATATGCGGCAAAGGCTTACAAGTAAATATTATGGTCAGGTCAGGGAATTTCAGGCATGTAGCTCAGAATTCTGGTCTGCACAGCTTAGGAGAAGCATCTTACAGATTTTCTTCTCAGCCCAGAACCCCTTTTCCACATTCCTCTAAGTTCAAGCAAAGGTTACCCTCCCTTGGCCTGGGGACTTCTTGCTGTCTGCCAGCCGGGAAGTCTGGGTCTTCTTTTGATCTTCTATGTTTTTCTCAACCCAGAGCTATTTAATCTCTCTGGGGAGAGGCAGAGACATTTGTTATTTGGCCATCAACAGTTAACTGCTTTTGTGGTTTACACACATAAACAGAAGACAAATCAAAACTGCACTCAGGGTATCACACATTCCCAGTAAAATCTGAGACTTTAACAAGAACCTACTTTACTTTGTTTCACATAAATCATCCCTCGGATTTGTCCACAAAGAGCAATCAATTTGTGTTTTTAACACTCTCGAGGGGTTCTTACAATTCTGTCATAGAGCTGCTTGGTTCACTCCACTTTAGCCTTTTAGTGACTCATTAATTTGCTCACCAAACCCATATGGAGTACCCAGTACGTGCCAGGTCCTTTAAGGAGGAGAATGCGGGTGAAAGCGATGGAAATGTATCCCAAGTAATGGGGAATGAAGCAACCTTCACCCATGCTTTGCTGGTTTGGAGTCAGTAATGTCATCTTTGCAAAGGACAGCTGATGCCCACTTCACTTGACGAGAGCAGACAGCAAATCTCTGTGGGGCAGCCTGGTCTGGTGGATCATGCCAGCTATTGGAATTTGACCACCAATTTTAGGTATTGTTTCACTGGAGTGTTGATTTGACCCTTGGAATATAATGGAAGGAGGGGCAGACTTTTGAAGGTAAAGACTCTAGTTCCATTTTTTCAAATGTGTAGCAAAATACACATAACAAACTTTACCATCTAAACTGTTTTAAAGTGTACGGTTCAGTAGTGTTAAGTACATTCACATTGTCTTGCATCCAATCTCCAGAACTCTTTTATTCTTGCAAAACCGAAACTCTGCACCCATTGAATAATGGCTTCTCATTTTACCCTCCCCCTAACTCTGGCCACCACGATTTTACTTTCTGTCTCTAAGAATTTGACTACTCCAGGTGCCTCATATAAGTGGTACCATACAGTGTCTTCTTGTAAGTGGCTTATTTCATGCAGCCTAATGTCATGAAGATACATCCATGTTGTAGCATGTGTCAGAATTCCCTTCCTTTTTAGTGCTGAATAATACTCCATCATAAGTATATACCACATTTTGTTTGTTCATTCATCTGTCGATGGATACTTGGGTTACTTCCACTTTTTTGGCTCTTGTAAACATTGCTGTTACTGTTGTAGGAAAAAAATGAGGGGCAAGAGGATGGGCCCAATGGAATCTAGGCCTAAGGTTTAAAAGAGAATATATTACATTCCCTCTCTGTTTATGTTATCTAGTTTGATTTTCATGGGACTGTCTGTTTTTGGTGAAATCTTTGTATGGTTTTAACTGGACAAGGAAAACAGTGAGGGAAGAGTAGAGAGGACTTGGAAATATGGTTAGAACTATTGGAAGATTTCTGGATTGCAGAGAAAGCTATGGAAACTTTGACTTTCATAGGTCTACAAGGTTGAATCCAGCTTTGCATCTCACATCTCCCTCTGTCTACTCTGTCACATGACCTTCCCCTGACCTCCAGCACTCTGAACCCACAGAAAGACCTTGAGTGCCCTTGATCTAAACATGTGCTTGCCCATTTGTCACAGTGCCCTGCGTTTACTATGTTGAATGATCCAGGAAGTTTTCCTGGAGCCTGATCTGCCTAGTACAGTGAAGAGGAGAGTAAAGGATAAGCTGGATTACTCAGTCAAAAAGATCACATCCTTTTATCTCAAATCTATTGGGTGTTTAAAGAGAATTCCCTTTTTCTGGCCCCCTTCCCCAGTTTTTTAGGTAATTATGGCTGGCTAAATCTTTCCAAAGGAATCCAGAGCATGGGGCTATGGCTACATAGTCAAGGTGAAGTAGGGGACTGGGTCTAGGAAAAGAACCAATAATCCCACAGAGGTATACTGGCTGTGACTAGGTACTGTTGGGAGTATGGGGAGAGGTGCCTTCTTTCCAGGCATCCCGGTCTGTCACATGCTTTTCATTGAGGCAGAGTATGCTTGCTGATGGGAACTTCTGCTGAAGGACAGGAACAGCGAGTCCCTCACTAAGACCTATATTTGTCAGTGGCTGAGGGTTGAACTGCAGGGGACGCTGGCCCTTCAGAGCACAGCCGACTCTCAGGAGAAGGATTAAAACCGTTTCTCTATACAGATAACGAAATGAAACTTTCAGGTGGCTATTTGCAAGAACCATAAAGAGAAAGAAAATAGAATAATGAGACTTAAACAGCATTCCCAAGGTTTGGCTACTGAGCAGCTGGAGTCCTGAAGTGCAGCCAAAACACCATGGGACGGCTCTCCCTACTCCTCTTCCAGGCTTATTTTAACTTGGCCACGCTGTTTCGGCAATTATCAAAGAATATGCAAAGAACAGGCAGCTCCGCAGAGCTTTGAAGACAGCCTAACGTCGGTTAACTACCTACTGACAAGGGAATACCTTTAATAAAATAAAGCCTTGAAACTAGGGGGGACTACCACCTAGCGCATCTTTTTACCTCCAGCCTGCAAGGGTTGCCACATTTCAATAAAGTCAGATATTTCCATGTCTGCAGTTCTTAATAAAGCTTCCCAACACTGACTTCATCACTTCCCTGGGCATCTAGTTTCAGGGGAGAAGAAAGGAAGTGAACAAATATTTGCACCTGTGCTTTTACAAGCATTCTCTTGTTTGATTCTCAGACGAGACTGTGAGATAAGCATTGGCATACCCATTTTAACAGATAAGGAAAGCAAGGTTCATAGACATAATTAGTCCAATGACACAAGCTTAGCAAGTGGCAGAACTCAGCCATGCTCTTTCTCTTTCCCTTTTATGCCTTTCAGTGGATTCGTGAATGCTAGGTGGTTTGTCTAAAGGTCTAACCAGCATCTTTTCTGCTGCATTTTTTTAGATAATTTTTTTTTTTTTTTTTTGCGGTACGCGGGCGTCTCACTGCTGTGGCCTCTCCCGTTGCGGAGCACAGGCTCCGGACGCGCAGGCTCAGCGGCCATGGCTCACGGGCCCAGCCGCTCCGCGGCATGTGGGATCTTCCCGGACCGGGGAACGAACCCGCATCCCCTGCATCGGCAGGCAGACTCTCAACCACTGCGCCACCAGGGAAGCCCTAGGTACAATTTTTAAATTGCATTTTGAAGGTGCTGATGGACCCTGAAGGCCTTGGCTAGGGAGCCACAATGCTGGCAGCAGCTAGCTCTGCAAAACGGCTTTGGGTCTCTGAGATTGAAAGGAAGGCTGCACCTCATTTAACTCAATGGCCACCATCCAAATCGTCCCAACAGTCAAGAAGTGGGCTGCTTTTCATGCCTCTTCTGTACACATCCTTTGTTTTTCCTTTTTGTCTTTGCCCATCCTCTCCCCCAGATATCACAAAACACTGTTTCAGCCTGAGGTTTCAATTAGGTTCTGGCGTGATGAGCTCATGCCACGCTTTGTGTGGTCATGGCAAGAACATCCTTCCCGGTGCTTTCTTAGAGAGGGAGCCGGGGCTGCTGAATTCCCTTTTCATGCCTCCACAAGGGAGCCTCCATTTCTCATTTGTCCAAATCCTTGTTTGTCTTCGGGAAGTGAGATGCTTGCATTTGATTGTGATTGGGATGGATTGACGTCTTTTCAAGTCCTGTGGAGGAATGAAAGCGAAGCTTACTCAGAGGGATTACTCCCCTGCTTTCAGTCGGGTTGAATGTTGCATTCGTTTGGTAAATAGTGGTGGAGGGTCCCACCCCTGCCCTTTTCTCTGGGTGGTTGTGCATATTTGGACAGAACGTGTTCTGCCTGCAGAGAAGGCCCGAAAAAAGTCTCTTAGCAAATAACTAGGACCTGAAAGGGACAAACGAGGCTGGCTGGTGAGGCCTTTCAGTGTCACAGTTCCCATCTTAAGGTAAAAATGATCCCTTTCCACACTTGTCATGTCAATTCCATGGGCCACCATGCAAGAGTAAATTCACCAAGCCAGCAAGGAGGAGAGCCTTCTTGGTTCCTGGCTCTTATAGAGCTTCTGGAAAAAGGCAGGAGTCTAGCTGGTCAAAGCAGCTGCTGGCTGGGGTTGTTTGTGTCTGCCCCATATTTGTGCATGTGCAAGTGGCCTCTGCTCTGTCTGTCTGGCTGTTTATTTTGTTTGGAAAGCTCCTGGCTGTCTGGGATTGTATCTATTCATCCCCCTCTGTACAGAGGCATGTAAATGAGCTTGTTAATTCAATCAAACAATTGATTAGGCTGTTGTTTTAATGTGTTCAGCGCTGTCCTAGGCACAGCAGGAGGGCATGAAAGATGCCTCAGTGGGGTCTTTATCTGTGACCTTGAGCAGCTCCGGAGCCTTTCTGAGCCTCCTGTTCTTATCTGTGGAGCTAGAAGGTCAGACTACCTGATTTCTAGGACTCCTCCTGCTCTGAGGTTCTCTGACTGAGGTCATGAAAGATGGAAAGAACTGAAGCCAGCTAAAAAATAAGACCTGTTGTGGTAGAGAGTACAAATGAGTTATGTAGAAAAATATGTCCTTTGGTTGTATCCAGCGTAAGGTTGCTAGCAAATAAAAATAAAGAACGTCCAGTTAAATTTGAATTTCAGATAAACAAATCATTGTTTAATGTATTTAGCCTAAGTATGTCCCATACAACATATCTTATGCATCTGAAAAATTTAACTGGGCATTCTGCACTTTATCTGGCAACCCCGATCCAGAGAGATCATGAGAACTGTGGACTTAAAGAAGGGTCACCTCTCCAGGCTCACTCCTCTCCAGGCTGTCTCTCCAGCCACACTGGCCTTCTTTCCACTCCTCCTACCACAGGGCCTTTGCACAGGCTGGTACCACTGCTTGAGATGGCTTACTCTCCATCCCCTCTCTCATAAAACAAATTCATTCTTCAGATTTCAGTTCAAAAGTCACTTCCTCAGTAAAGCCTTTCCTGATACCCTAGACAGAGTGTATTTCTCTGTTCTATATTCCCTGGGAGACTCTGCCTTCACAGCACTTGTCACAGTTTTTATGTTTGTGTGTTTCACAGTCATATGCTGGAGGTAGGGTTTGTGTTGGTAGATTGGAATGTCAAGGACATTCTGGAGAGGTGAACAAAAGAAATAGAGCCACAGAGGTGAGAATGGCCACGGTGTGTTTCCAGAACAATGAAGAGAGTAGTTGAGTCGTTAGTTAGTGAAAGACCCACTTGTAGAGAACGATGTCCTCGAACCCCATCTTAGGGGCTGGACATAGATGTTCTGAGGAGAGTGACGAACTCGGGGTGGCTGCAAGAGGAGTAGTAATGCGATGAAGGTCATTCTTCAGCGGGTTTTATGAAGCCCCAGAAGGGAAAGCTGAGTCCAAGGTTAGCTGGGGCTCCTTGAAGTTCTCCCCTGAATTCTGAGAATTTGTCATACTAAGCCATCAAAACTTTCTTCCTGCTGAAACCTTCTTTTTCTAGTGTCTTACCGTGTCTGCTCTTAAATGTCTAGAAGAGAGAGCCTTTGTTAGAACCACTGCTTGGTATGTGGATTTGCTACATCTGCCCACACATTCATGCAATAAGTTTTACCACCTTATGGATCAGCGCATATTGTGTTCTTATCACTGTTGATTGCTTTGGCCTGGTGCCAACAGACTCTGGAAGATACATGTGTGCATACACACTTATATACATGAACACACTTATACACATAATGCACACGTAAATAAGTACACATATACACACGAATATATGCACACAGGCATTCCTACACCCAGATACATGCAACATATATACACACTACACACATGTAAACATACCCATATATACACACATATACACACATACCTATACATATATATATTTTTTTACTATGATAATGGCAGGAGATGGGAAGTCAAGCCACCCTCCTCTGGGTGTTGCCTGCAGAGATGGTGTCATTTCCTCTGCCTCTGAGCTTCTCTGGCCTCTGAGACTTTTACTTTACCTGGAAGTTTGTACCAGAGTTCCCTTCCCCAGCTTCCTTCTCGGAGCTCTCAACAGCCTCAGTCCTTAACATGGCTACGCCCACATTGTTTTTCTGGAGGGTATGTATATATGCCGTATTTTAATATATCCACATCCACTCAGATAGATATATATTTTTCCATAAGAAACTGGTTATGACCTCCCACTTCTGTTGAAGCTGTCAAGCTGCTTTCCTGACAGTTGGCCAAACTGGCTTTCTACTGACAGAACCCCTTTCACACTTTCACTTTTTTATTAAATGTAACATTTTAAGATGTAGCACTCCATGTCACACAGCTTGAAGAGTTTTGAACAGCAGGATTTTTTTCCATAATGGTATTTGTTTTCAGTCACTTTTTCCACCTTTGGATTTACTATGACATGAGAGAAAAAGAACACATTTCAGAAGAAAGGTTGGGTAACTCGGACAAAGTTGGCTTAACCAATTCCTGTGAAATTACGTGTCTAGGAACTTTCTCCAAATGGGAAGCTACTGCTGTTCCATGTTCTGCTATGTGGAAAAGTGCAAGGAATGGTAGCCACGGTGCTTCGTAGAACTCAAGACAAGTGTGTTCATTCTTTCTACGAGAATGATGGTCTTGCATGCCCTGGGCTGCCGATCTGCCTCTGCAGCCTCATCTCAGCTCATCTTCCCTCGCTCTCTACTTCCGCCGTGGAGGATGTCTCTCACCCCTCGAACGGGCCATGTGCGGTGATGAGCTTGCCTGAGCCTCAGGGCCCTCATCCTCCAGGGGTGAGGATTAGCTGAGTCAATGTACATAAAGAGTCTGGCGCATAGTAGGTGCTCAGTAAGCAGTAGACATAAAAATTGTAAAAGGCAGGAAGAGGTTAGGCAGCCGGAGGCAAATGCAGATGCTAAAGAAAGAGAAGTTCCTTTTCCCTCTCCGTTTCCTGCATAGTATGGACCGTACCTGCCAGCTCAGAAGGGAACTTCCTCCTTGAATGGCCTCTTGATTACAGTCTCCACTGGCTGGCTTGCATGTATAAAACTGTAACCTTTGATTTAGTTAGCTGAACATCATTTTGTGTGTCAGCTTTGGCAGTGCATTCCCAGGGTGTCAACTAGTGGTCTGGTTGCTGGGTGGGTCTCCTTTCCCCATCCTGGTTCAATAGTACCAATTAGAAGAATGGTTCTCAAAGTGTGGTTCCTGGGCCAGCAGCATTAGCATCACCTGGGAACCTGTTAGAAAGGCAGATGCTGGGTTTGCCAAGAATCAGAAACCTAATGAATCAGAAACTCTGGGGCTGGAGTCCATCAGTCTGTGTTTTAATGAAACCTCAAAGTGATTCTGAGTACACTAAAGTTTGAGAACCACCATTAAAGTGTTACCTACTAGAAATGTGTGTAAGTGTGAGCAGTGCTAAGAGGAATTTAACATCTATGCAACATTGAGCCAATGGTTTTTCAGGATTTAAAAAAGGCATTTTTTGTACTGTTTTTCGTCCAGATCTCCAAGTCTGTTAAGACTGTCAATTAAATAAGATTCAAAGTTTAAATTACATAGTTGCAGTGCGGGATGGAAGGTTAGGGGTATTATTGTCCATAATTGATAAGCTGTATGCTTTTGTATTTAAGTTTTTATAATGGAACGCACGCCCAAACAATTTCCCTTTCAGAACAGGAAAAGCTAAGAATTAATCCTGCCCCCTCTTCTCTACTTTTTCAAACAGTTCTCTAATTCCAGAGAAGAGTCTGGGCTCTTAGAAGCATTCTCCTCATCTTATTTTCCATAACTTTGTCCTGGAAAATGCAGTCTGGGGGAAAGCAGTTTATATAGTAATCATCTGCGTCTAGTGCAGAATTTGGAGTCCAAGGGCAGGCAGATCCTTCGTCATAAACAGGAGGATTAGCATGTAGATAATGTAGTTGGCAGAGGTGAAGCCCAGCGTGGCTATGGCTATAGCTCTGGCTGCCCTGCATTATTCACCCCCAAGCAAATGCTGCAAACTCCGTGCCCATTGCTAGGACTTTGGGCAAACGCCTTTTTATTTTATATAAACGCTGCATGCACAGTTAAGACAGTACATCCACATGTTTCTGATTCGTTCACACTTCACTCCTCAGCATGTGTTGGGTGAGCACCCTGCCACGTCTGAGTTTTATGAGCTCCGTTTACGAGGCTGCTTTTCTTGAACAGGGATATCACATATTCTACCAAAAAAAATGGAACTCGAGCCTGGGAAACGAGGGCTTCAGTGTTAAACTTGGAGTGAACTTGTGAAGTTTGAATGGATCCGAAACTCAGCACAGATGTTATCCATTCTCCAAGAAGAGCCTCACGTATTTATTCACAGAATGTCTCTCCTCTTTTCTTACCTGAAATTTTCTCTCTACTTAAGGGAAGGCAAAAGAATGTGCATTTGTGGGGAAAGCTTGAACCTCATTTCCTGCCACTTTGAGGCGTCTCCCTCTTGCCTACTAAGAGATAATGCAAGTCTTGGTAGTAGCAAAGCCGGCTAAAATCTAGAACCTTCAGCAACGTGTTGCTTTCTTGGAAAGCACCATTTTTGCTCTCCCACTTATGCTGAGTTCCTGAAAAGACAGCAAGGAGTTTTATAGTTTTGTGTTAATTTTGAATAGAGATGGAAAGGACCTACCACTGATAGAAACTGTACAGGATTCCATTTCTCAGAACCCAAATTGTTGGAGTTATTTTAAAAATTCTTTTTAAAATTAATTTTTATTGTTTAAGTTACCCATGCATGTATCTTACAGAGTCAAATAATTCTACAAACTTTGCCCCCTCCAGTATTTCTTCCTCCCCAATAATTTTAGCTGTTCTTTTGATACTGCCTTTCTTATCTCTGAATAATGTTTGTATCATTACTTCTGGATTTTTCAGTTTCAGGTATTTTCTGTTGAAGGTGACGATGTAGCCCTCTTTCATCACCCTCTCCCTCCACCTCACCACACATACACACTTCCCACCCCACACACTCTCAATGTAATTATGTTGTAATTTTGGTTAGATTAATAACCATTGCTTACAGTATGACTGTGTGCGTGCGCTTCACAGCTGAGCCGTGATAGGGTACTAGGTCAGATCTCCAGGATGCTAATCCTGAAGCAGAGATTTGTGCCCAGTGTTTATTAGCCAGTGATTCTGGAACTATGCCTGTGAGGCGTGTGAGAGGCAGGAATGAACAGCCCTGAGCTGGGAATTACCCCAGACTAAGACGGGATGGGCTATTGTACAACCACATGGACCCGTCCTTGGACAGGGGCTGTCCCCGGGAAGGAGGTTGGTGAGGCAGCTCCCTTAGGCTGGGGGCAAGTTCCAGAAAGACACAGCTGTGAGCTAACACCCAGCTGCTGAGAGAATCCTGACTTGGATTGGGATGGTAATGGTAGATAATCTGAGCACCCTAACACCCTGGTCCTGGGCACTTGATTGGCTCCTTCAATCTGGAAACAGAAATTTTCTTGTTATTTATGTGATGATTTCTTGGGGATCTAGGAAGCTAACTGCTGCTGCTACTTCTTTTTAAAAAAATAACAGCTTTATTGAGATAAAATTCACATACCATAAAAGCCACCAATTTAAATAGTACAATTTAGCAGCTTTTAGTATAGAGTCATACAACCATCACCATTATATAATTTCAGAACATTTTCATCACCCCAAGAAGAAAGTCTGTACCCATTAGTAGTCACTCCACACTCTTGCCTCCCTCCAGCCCCTGGCAACCACTAATCTACTTTCTACCTCTATATGTTTGCCTATTCTGAATATTTGATATAAATGTAATTATACAATATGTGACTTTTTGTGGTTGGCTTTTTTCTCTTAGCATAATGTTTTCAAGGTGCATCCATGTTGTAGCATATATCAGTGCTTCATTCTTTTGTCACGTAATATTTCCTGTATGGATATACCACATTATGTTTATCCATTCATCACTTGGACACTTGGATTGTTTCTACTTTTTAGCTATTATGAATAATGCTGCTATGAATTTTCATATACAAGTTTTTGTGAAGATGTGTGTTTTCATTTCTCATTGGCATATTCCTAGAAGTGGAATTGCTGGCTCATATGGTAACTCTACATTTAACATTCTGAGGAACTCTCAAATGTATTCCAAGGAAGCTGTTCCATCTTACAATAATATCAGCATTGTAAGAGGGTTCTGATTTCTCTACATCTTTGCCAGTGTTCTTATTGTCTTTTTTTTTTCAGCCATCCTGTGTGTGAAGTGGTATCTCGTGGTTTCAATTTGTATTTCCCTAATGACTAATGATATTGAGCATCTTTTCATGTGCTTATTAGCCATTTGTATATCTTCCTCAGAGAAATGTCTATTTAAGTCCTTTTTAAATTGGAATCTCTTTTTATCTTTTAGTTATAAAAGTTCCTCATAGATTCTGGATACAAGTCCCTTATCTGGTATATGATTTGCAGAAGTTTTGTCTCATTCAGTGGGTTGCCATTTCATTTTCTCAATAGACTTCTGTGATAAAGTCCAATTTATCTTGTTTTTACTTTTGTGACTTGTCCCTTTGATGTCATATCATCTAAGAAACCATTGATAATCCAAAATCATAAGATTTGTGCCTATGCTTCCTTCTAGAAATTTTATAGTTTTAGCTCTTACATTTAGGTTGATGATCCATTTTGAGTTAATTGTTATATATGCTGTGAGATAGGGGTCCAGCTTCATTCTTTTGCATGTAGATATGCAAAGTTATCCCAACACCATTTGTTGCAAGGACTATTCTTTCCTCATTGAATTATCTTGGCACCCTTGTCAAAAATCAATTGACCATAAATATAAGGGTTTATTTCTGGACTCTCAGGTCTCTTCCTTTGATCTGTGGTCTAGCCTGTGATAATATCACGCTGTCTTCATTACTGTAGTTTTGTAGTAAGTTTCAAAATCAGGAAGTATGAGTCCTCCGACTTTGTTTTTCTTTTTCAAAGTTATTTTGGCTATTCTTGGTTCCTTGTATTTTCATATAAATTTTAGGATCAGCTTGTCAATTTCTGCAAAAAAAGACAGTTGATATTTTGATTAGGATTGCACTGAATCTGTAGATCAATTTTGGGGAGTATTGCCCTCTTAACAATATTGTCTTTCGATCCATGAACATGGAATTTCTTTCCATTTATTTAGATCTTCCTTAATTTCTTTCAACAGTGTTTTGTATTTTTTCCCGTTGCGGAGCACAGGCTCCGGACGCGCAGGCTCAGCGGCCATGGCTCACGGGCCCAGCTGCTCCGTGGCATGTGGCATCTTCCCGGACCGGGGCACGAACCCGTGTCGCCTGCATTGGCAGGCAGACTCTCAACCACTGCGCCACCAGGGAAGCCCAAGTCTTACACTTCTTTTGTTAAATTTGTTCCTAAGTGTTTTCTTCTTTTTGATGCTATTGTAAATGCTATTTTTTACAATAAAAAATAATGCTATTATTTTAAGGTTGTTTTATTGATAGTGTATAGAAATATAATTGATTTTTGCCTATTGATCTTATATCCTGTAACTTTGATGAACTTGTTTATTGGTGCACTTAAAAATTTTTCTATACACAAGGTCATGTCATCTGTGAATACAGATAGATACTTTTACTTCTTTCTTTTCAATCTGGATGCCTTTTCTTTTTCTTGTCTGTTTTGCCCTGGCTAGAAGTTTGTTTTGTTTTTTGTTTTTGTTTGTTTTTTGTTTCTCTAAAATAAGTAGTAATGTCCCCTCTCTGTTCCTAATTTTAGTATTTTGAGTCTTCTCTCTTTTATTCTTGGTTAGTCTATCTAAAAGTTTGTCAATTTTTTTCCCTTTAAAAAAAGCCAACTTCAGTTTCATTGATTTTCTCTGTTGTCTCTCCCTTCTGTGTTTAATTTATTTCCATTCTAGGTTCCTTCTTCCTGTTGGCTTTGAGTTTAGTTTGCTCTTCTTTTTTCAATACTTAAGGTTGGGAGATTAAGTTATTGATTTGAGATCTTTTTTAACATAGGTGTTTATAGCTATAAATTTCCCTCTAAGCACAACTATAACTGCATCCCATAAGTTTTGGTATGATGTGTTTTAATTTTTATTAATCTCAAAGTTTTTTCTAATTTTCCCTGAGTTTTTTTATCTTAATCAGTTATTTAGAAGTATGTTGTTTAATTTCCACATATTTTTGAAATTCCTAAATTTCTTTCTGCTATTGATGCCTAACTTCATTCCATTGTGATCAGTAAGCATACTTTGTATGATTTCACTCCTCTTAAATTTATTAAAGCTTGTTTTGTGATCTAACATTTGTTCCCTCCCGGAGAATGTTTCATGTGTACCTGAGAGGAATGCTCTTCTTGGGTGGAAGGTTCTATAGATATCTACTGGCTCTAGTTGTTCTATCCATTATTGAAAGTGGAGTATCAACATTTCAAACTATTATTGTTGAATTGTCTGTTTCTCCTTTCAATTCTGTCAGTTTTTGCTTCATGTATTCTGGGGCTTCATTGTTTGTCTTCCTGATGGATTTTATCATTGTAAAATGCTCTTATTTGTCTTTGGTAAAAATGTTTGTCTGAAAGTCTGTTTGGTCTGATATTAGTATAGCCACTCCAGCTTTTTCCAATGTTCTCTTTGCTTTTATGAAGGAGCTGATTTTCAAAGGCTTTTAGCTAACCATTCTGGAAAGTAGAACCTCTGACTAATTCTTAAATATGCTTATAGGTAATTTTTCTGTTTTTAGGCCTGCTTTCTCCCCTATTTCCAAAGTTGCCTTCTGAAGATGGTACAATACTAGGTAGCTTCATTGCTTCAATTCCTGCTTAAGATCCATTTGCTTGGGTCTGTCTGCTAAGTCATTTCCATGGATCCTTCTGCTTCCCACTTCCAAAATTTTATAACTGTTAGCTCTTTTTCTATATTCTTTGCCCTTTATCACTTAAAAATGTCTTTCCTCTTAGATCAATGGGTTTTCCAATTAAAGAGTTCAGTGAGTGATTTAAACATTTAACCTGTGTTTGAGGGTAAACCCTTTAGCTGTTAGTCACTTTATTCTAAGCAACCTGAATTTACTTGTATATTCTCCAGAATTTTTAAAAATGATCAGAGGGCTGTTTTACTATCAGGGATCCAGGCGATATCCTAAATTAAAAATAGTGTTTGTATTAACTTTTAAATTTAGGCATGGAATTTGAACATCTTTGATTCAATGTAAGAATAATCAGCTGCTTCCAGGTCTATTCACTACTTGATTTTTCATAGAGCAGTTGTTCCCAAACTTGACCATGCACCAGAATCACCCAGAGGGCCTGTCAAAATACAGGTTTCCAGGCTCCATCCCCAGGGTTTCTGATTTAGGAGCTGGAAGCGAGGCCCAAGAATTTGCATTTTCAACAAGTTCCCAGGTGATACTGATGCTTCTGGTCCTGGGACCACACTGAGAGTCACTACCTCTGTGGTGTGTGGAATGTAAAGGTATTCCCTGTGGGGATGGGGAGGACTTTTAGGAAGCAGATGAGAACAGAGAGGGAGAGCAGTAAGGGGGATATAAGCGCGGAGGAGAAGGATGTGCCCACTTGCTCTTATCCTGTTGTTCTAGCTTGTGCTCTCCTGTTTTGTCCCTTCTCTCTGCAAGGAGGAAACCATGACAAAATCTGCTTAGAGAAGAGGCTCTTGACATCAGAATTGTAATTCTGTTCAAGGGGAGAAAAAAGGAGTGAAGTGACCATCCATGAAAAACATTAAACTGTAGCCCTACAGATGTGTTTTTATGTGGCATTTTAAAGTGGTTGAGGAGTATGAGCAGGGTCTGGAGAAGTCAGGGCTAATGTAATTTTTTTTGTTGTTTTTTTTTTTTTTTTTTGCGGTACGCGGGCCTCTTACTGTTGTGGCCTCTCCCGTTGCGGAGCACAGGCTCCGGACACGCAGGCTCAGCGGCCATGGCTCACGGGCCCAGCCGCTCCACGGCATGTGGGATCTTCCCGGACTGGGGCGCGAACCCGTGTCCCCTGCATCGGCAGGCGGACTCTCAACCACTGCGCCACCAGGGAAGCCCGCTAATGTAATTTTATGAGATGCTCTACATGCAATATTGCTAAGGCAGCAGGATTCGGGGCAATTTTGTCAGGTAGTCACTTGTCCCCAGGTTTCAGTTATCTCCTAGGATCCCCCTTTTCCTTGTTGCAAGTCTGAGAAGGCAGGGACACTGCCTAAGCCACATAGGCAGAGGGTCAGACCTAGTAGCTGGTTTGGGCCACAGGTAGGAGAAACTCAGACTTAAGGCCGTTCCTCTGGGTTATTTTCATGTAGCCATTTGCTGTCATTGTCTCATGTTCAGCCATCTTTCTTTGTTCTCAGAATGTTCTTCCATAATATGGTTGCAAATATTGAGGGTTAAAGCTGTGGCTGCCAATGATAGTATTCCAAAGGATAGAGGTAATTGGGAGGAATCCCAGAGAAGTGAGAATTCAAAACCCTTGCCTTCTGTGAGGCTGCCTTTCAGACACTTTTATTACAAAATGCAATGCACCTGGATAGTTCCTGCTGTCACTTCCCAAAGTAAGGAGCTGGGAGAGAGGAAACGGGGTCTGGATACATAGATGACATGAGAAAGCAGGTTGTAGGAGACTAGTTTTGCCTCTAACTTGTCACTTCCTTTCTTAGGCCTGGTGTGTGTGTGTGGAGTGTGTGTGTGTGTGTGTGTGTGTGTGTGTGTGTGTGTGTGTGTGTTTAATCCATAAAATGACGGTTTGGTTTCAGACATTCCCAAAGGTGCTTCGTCTCTGGTAATCTTTGACTTTTCCAAGATCACCTCTTATATCTTTTGGGCAGCCAGCGTAGGAAATCAAGTCTCTTGACTTCTCCAGTAGAGCTCAGAGTACACAGAAGATTCAATCTTCCCTAAACCATGTGGTCCCAGAGGTTACCTGTGATTTCCTGTTAGCGGTTTTCAATGGCTTTGGAGTAGAAGGAAGTTCGTTGCTATGACAGTCACGCAGCCACACTGGGGAAAGTATGATGTATTGTGTTGTGTAGGAAAAAGTTAGTATTATCCAATGCAGTAATCAGATTTTCAGACAAAGGCATGACCCTGGAACATGCTGTTTATGGCTGAACATAGCATTAGTCTTGTCTCCAAAAGCAGTTAAACAAAATCAGTGTGTACTTGGCATGTCTTTCTCCCTTGGATATGGAAATATATCTCACCTGAACATTTTTCTCATTCTTATTTTGGAGGCAACTAGATTGCTCTGAAAATATTAGTTGTAGCAGTAATTAATTGAGCACCAGGCTTTGTGCTGGTGAAGTACTTTTTGTGAAGTAACAAAAATATAAAGAAACACCCTGAGGTAGGGGAATCTATCTAGTGGGGAGAGAGGAGAGAAAGGCAAAAACAAAAACAAAACAAAAAAAAACCCCAAAGGCCAATATTCATTTATCTATCCCTCCTTTTATTCCTCAGGGATTTATTGAGCATTTGCTATGTGCCCAGCTCTCTACTGAGCGTTGGGGATATAAAAGTGAATAAGATAGACACATCTCTGTGGTCCCTCAAAGCCATGCTTCAAATGAAGTTTGTTTAACCTTATAGTAGAGGAGGCTGGGTCAGCCTGTGATGGATGGACATGTAGAGTAGATCAGGATCTGTGGAGGGCTTCCCAGAGTGGATGACCTAGGAACTAAAGCAAAGTAGAAACAGGTACTAGCCAGAGGAGCAGTGAAACAATGGCTGGACAGAGGAAGTGCTTAATTGGGGATAGAATGCAGATTTAAGGAGGAACAGGAGGAAATGAGACTAGAAAGGTAGGCAAGGTTCAGCTCCTGAAAGATGTTTTATCCCTTGCTGAGGACTTTGGACTCCAAACTAAGGTGATAGGGAAACCACTTAAATATCTGGTAATGGAGGAATTATTACAGGAAACTCAGCCATTTAAAAGAACATAAAATGATATAATTGTATAGATTTTAAATAATAAAAAGTAGAACATAAACATTGTGTGCTCACTGTGATTGCTGATTTATACGATATAATTTTGACTATGTTAAAGCATGGGAGGATGTCTAAAAGTGGAGTCTATTATTTGCATTGTGAGATTCTTTAAGAATTCCTTTACAGTATTCACTAGCATCGAATCTCTACTATGTGCCTGTAGATCAAGATACAACCCCTTCTCTCTACCATCAAATAGAGAGAGATCTAATAACTTTCATGCATTTTAAAAGGTGCGTGACTATGAGATGTCCAGAATAGGCAAATCCATAGAGACAAAGAATAGATTTGGTGGTTGCCAAGGTCTTGCGGGGAGGAGAGAATTGGGAGTGACAGCTAACAGGTCCAGTGTTTCCTTTTTGGGGTGATTGAAATGTTCTGGAATTAGTTCACGGGGATGTTTGTACAACACTGTGAATATGCTAAAAACCACTGAAATGCACACTTTGGTTAAAATGGTTAATTTTATGTTATGTGAATTTTATCTCAATAAAAAATATAGAAAAAAATAAAGATGATTATTGTGTTTTTCTTTTTCGGTAGCCAAGGGCAATCGGAAGTGTGAGCTGAACTGCCAGGCAATGGGCTACCGCTTCTACGTACGGCAGGCGGAGAAGGTCATTGATGGTACCCCCTGTGACCAGAACGGCACGGCCATCTGCGTGTCTGGGCAGTGCAAGGTAAGTGCCCCTGGACTGGCGTATCTGGAGTGGGTCTCGGGTGTTTGATCTGTGCCTGCCGACTGCGCTGTTCGCCAGGCTGTGGCGTGCTTCCTCCCCACATGTTATGGTCCCCTCCACTCCAAACCATAAGCTCTGGGAGAAGTGCGTAAGACAGGGCGGCTTGTTTTGCTCCGTGTTTTCAATCTTTGGGAGTTGCCAAGTCTCACTCTGGCATTTCAGTTATTAAGTGACTTATGCATGTTTATATCACGTGCATCGTAAGAAACTCAGTGATCTTTCCTTGGTTGGATCCAAAGCTTCTTCCTTCCCTCTGAAGTGGAGGTTATGAAAAGGGCACTGCTGGATCAGTCAAGAAGCAGTTGAAGTCATCAGGGTGGCATTTTAAGGGCATGGCGTATTTTATCTTGCCTCCCACCAGCTGGGGCCAGCTTCCAAATGAAAGTTGTCTAGTGCCTTTATAGCTGAAGCTGTACTTTCAACAGGAAGTTTTTAGCCTCCTTGTAATTCTGAAGTCTGTTCCAAGAACTCCCCGCCCTGCATTCTGCAAACATTCTGGTCTGTAGAGAATCCCTGTGGGATGCTACCCTTTGACAGAAAGCACCATGTGGTTAAAACTAGGTGCCCCAGAGCAGATGGCACCAATTCCACAGCCACATTAATTGGAGCCTGGATGTCGACCCTCCTTTCATCTATAAATGTAAGAGTGGAGGTCTGACTCTAGCAGGTAAATGACTCTTTGGAGCCCAGATTATGATTCTATCTTAATTAACAGTTGCTGGCAGGACTGAGTTTCATCAAAGGAAGAGCTCTTTGGCTGTCACGTCTAAAAGTTCCTGTTCTGCTTTCAACGTAAATTGCCACTGTGTTTAGTATTAGAGCTATTTGAGTATGATTTATAAGCACCCCCCTTCCCCTTCCAGCCTTTTTCTTAATGAGGTTTTAAATAGGATACACAATAATTTATCAAAGCAGTATGGATATTCTCGGATTGTGAATAAAGGAAGGAAAAAGCTGTCATTTGATACCTGATGCATGTGAGGTTGTCTTTGGATGAGCAAGAAACCCCCAGAGCATTGATGCAGTACAAGAGAGGTAGGGAGTATGATGGGAAGCACGCTGAAGGCTGGGACCTATCTGGTCTCCAATTTCTGCTCGTTTGGGAAAAACTGGGTTTCACGCATCCCCTCTATCCTTACTGTCCTCAGATAATACCCAGAGGAGTTCCGTTAGTGTTTTGTGGTTTCCGGCTCAACTTAGTCCCTGCTTCTAAATGCTACTGAACCTGAAATAATGCACCTTATAGCAACCTAGCTTTTTCTTTCAGATCCTGAATCAGCTGTTCTATTTCCTGAATACAGGTGCATACTGCTGGGAGGTGGTGTAGTTTAGTGGTTAAAAACATGCCCTCTGAAGTCAGACTGCTTGGGTTCAAATCCTACCTCTTCCATGATTGACTGTGTGACCTTGTACAAGTTCCGTAAGCTCTCTGTGCCTGTACATCATTTACAACGGGAGGAGGATGGTACCTACTTCCTGCATTGTAGTGAGGAGTCATGAGCCAATACACATAAGGTCCCCATAACAGGTCTGCCACTTAGTAAAGCATGCTGGCTTTTCTTAGTATTATGTTTGCTTATGCCCACATACGTCCTGTTGTATATGAATTTTCTATGCGAAAGTATTGCTTTATTTTTTTTTTGCAGATTGTAGATTTGTGAGATTCACATTATCTTTTGAGGCACTGTTCTTACACTGTAGTGTGACTCACAGGGGGACGGCAGATTCTACATTGGTAGGTCTAGGGAAGGGCCTGAGTAGTCTATTTTTTAAACTTTAATACTGTATCTTATTTGACCTAGTATATCCAAATTATTATCATTTCAACATGTAATCCATATAAAAATTATTAATGACACATTGTTACTTCTTTTTCCTATTAATTCTTCAAAATCTGGTGTGTATGTTACTTCTTTCAGTGCAGCTCAGACTAGTCACGTTTCATATGCTCAGTAGGCACATGGGAAAAGGTGCTAAACCTCACACGTAATCAGGGAAACTCACCAGATTGCCAAAAATTTAAAGGTCTGACAATGACAAGTATTGGCAAGGATACGGAGGACTCTTTTTTTTTTTAACTTTTTGTTTTATCTTGGAGTAGAGTTCAGGAGTCTGTTTTTCCAACAAGCTCCCATGTGATGCTGATACTGATACTGCTGGTCTGTGGATCATACTTTGAGTAGCAAAATCTTAAAGGACACAGTGATTAAAATACAGTTCACAAAGAGCCAGAACTGTAAATATACGGCGGTGAGATGAGTTGGAAGGAAGAGGAAATGTGGTCTCTTTCCACTGGGGGAGCTTGTTTTCTTAGTGTTACGTTAAGCGCCTCTAAGCTGATGATATGAAAGGAAAACACACACTTATAAGGACATGGGTGTGGATTCGTACTAATTGCTGAAAACCAGTGGTGTAGGACAACACAGTTTGAAGATGATAATTGCTGAAAGACTGAGACAGACATTCCCCGGGATGTGGGTAGATGAATAGGAATTTGATGTTACAAGGACAACTTTGATATTACTTCGTATTTGTTCTCTGTGCATTTGCCTGAAATTCGTTCACTGATGTTGTTGGAACCACTGACTGTCGCGTCCTCTTTAGAACTTCAGTCTAAATAATCAGAAGTACATTTGCTTCCCAGGCTGAAGTTCTGTTTAGTTTGCAACTTTCAAAGGGTAAAGTGCCCTTTTCTGAATATTTGATCGGAAGCCCAGAATGCAAGTTGCTATCTCTGCCTTGCTGACCTGTGGCTGAGAGAGCTGTCACTCTCTGACAGGAGCGTCTACATCTGAAATAGCTCCAGAAATCCTCTGCTGGATACGGAGAGTTGAAAGCAGACCTGGGCCTGCCACAAAAGTTAATGAAAAGTGACAAGCATTAAATAAGAGTACGAGCTAAACCTACACAAGAGCAGCTGAGGGAGAAGGGCATCCTCCTGACACCAAGCCACTTCCAAGGCACCCCAGGCTCACCCAGAGCAAGCTGGAATGCTCTGTTCCAGCTCCTGGCAGAGCGCTCCCTGGCCAGCCTGTGTTTACCCTGCTGCTGGAGCTCCACTGGGGTTTTAGATCCAAGAGTTGGAAGAGGGGCTGTAAGAATGCAGAAACCCTTGAGCTCAGGGCTGGAGAACATAGGAATTCCTCGCCAGTCCCTCAGAACTGGGTAACAATTCCTTTCTTTTTTTTTTTTTTTTTTTTGCGGTACGCGGGCCTCTCACTGTTGTGGCCTCTCCCGTCGCAGAGCACGGACACGCAGGCTCAGCGGCCATGGCTCACGGGCCCAGCCGCTCCGCAGCATGTGGGATCTTCCCGGACAGGGACACGAACCCGCGTCCCCTGCATCGACAGGCGGACTCCCAACCACTGCGCCACCAGGGAAGCCTCAACACTTCCTTTCTTGACAGGGAATGAAGCGTCCTAAATGTTGGCCTCAGACTAAGGACTGCATATGGATAGCCAGGCTTTGAAGGGAGAGAACTCCAGCCCTGACTTGTCCTAAATCAAGAGGGTGTATCTGAAGCCCACAGAGATTCTGCCTTCCTCACCTTAAACTCATCCCTCTAGACATCAGATAGGAACATCTGGCCCATCTTCAGAGAAGTCTCTGCCCCACCCAGTCATGTTTGTCATTGATGGGAATGAACTAGCATTTATGTCTAATTAACAGAGAGCACAGTAACCAATTCTACCATTAAGCATCACATTAAGTGTGCTATGAGGTTTTGTTCCCTTGATCTCAGTTTCAAGCTCTGCAAAATTCTGGATTTTCATAGTTTGATAATGTACATATTATTTTTGCTGACAAGTTAATGCAAATAGATGGAACTTTGCCTTCAAAGGTGTAGCACCATTTGAAAGAACAGGGTCCCTTGGATAAAAACTAAAAAAAAAAAAAGGCACAAAAAACAACCTTAGCTCCCTGGAGACCAGCCTTTCAGAAACCTCAGGCTTTCAAACTTGAATGATCCTGAAAGAGTCAGACTCACCCCAAGACCTACCCTCCCTCCCACCAGAAAAAAAGCCCTGATGGTGGAGAAACAGTCCTTGAGTAAGTGCCTTGAAATAATAGGCTGACGCAAAACCTCCATGCAGGAAGGTGTCGAAGCTAATGCACACAGCAAGGAGTTGCTTCTGAGGGTTTACCCTATGCCAGACACTGTGATGTGTGCTGTTCATACAGAAGGAGACCTTAAGCCATTTGTCTTCACAATAACTCAGTCAATATGCATTATTAGTCCCCATTTTACAGAGAACTGTTATGAAGGCAAAATGAGTTGGATAATATTGGCTTTTTAGGGTGAATTGTTAATCAGAACAGAAAGAGTAATTTAAATGTGATAGGCGGAAACTCTTGTGCTTTAGGTGTCTCCCCTATTCTGATTTTATTTTCCTCACTGCGTCTTTCCAAAACAAACTGTCTTTCTAAAACACATTAGGATATGCCTCTCTTTTGCTTAAACTCCACCTGTGGCTCCCCATTGCCTGTGGAATAAAGTCCAGGCCCTTCATTGTCTGTCTCCTGCCAGGCCTCCTGGGGCCCCAGTGCTGGCTGGGCTGGGATGTGTTGCTCCCTGAGCCAGGGGGCCTGCAGGGTTGTGCCTCCACAAGAATGAACACACTGTCTGGCAGCCTGGAGAGCCGTTCCACCTCCACTCTTGGGCCACCCGGTGGACTCGGCTCAAAAGCCACTGGCTGACCCCACTGAGCACTGTTTCTGTTCTTGTTCCCACTTCTTGTGATTATTTGTTCCCATCACCACTGCCTACCACCCATCCAGGCCAGGAGCAGTTCCAGGCACTTTGCTTTTGAATAGGTACTTAAAATAAATGTGTAAATGAATTGAGGTACTTGGTGACTTAATCTGTTGGATTTCAGCAAATGAAATTAGTCTTGAATCCAACACAGAGCTTTCTCTTTTGGCTGGGATGGGGAGTTGAGGGCTGATAACACAAGGACATGAAGCCCCCTTGGCTAAATCCCCGGAACCCAAGGCTTTGAAGGTCAGGGAGAATTCCTGGCACCTCCCCAGGCTCCTGTCTTGTTTTTAATTTTATTCATGCTGAATTTCTTGAGTCCGGACGAGCTAACGACGGGAAGAAGCTAAGCAAGGGTGAGAGCGCAGTCTCCCATGGTGCCTTCTGTTGAGGGAAAAACCCCCTTCTGCCACCCACCTGCCCTCTTCATTCCTGGGTCAGCCAGCACCTTCCATGCGGGGCCCACCATCCGTGCCCCTCCCCCCTCGACGGGGGCTTTCATACCTCCTCTCTCAGCTGGGTCACTGCTCGGCTTTGACCAGGACACATCAGCAGACATTTTCATATTTATTCAGTACATTAAAGCAAGGTAACTCTTTCCACACGTTCAGAGATAAGCTCTGGACCAGCATGTTGCCGTGACTGGGAAGGATGACGTGATGGGCATGTGCATCTATGTGCGCCTGTGAGTTCAGTTCCTCCATCCTCTATAAACTTCTGTTGTGCTCTCCCGAACCAAACAACCCTGTTCATTTCTCTGCCCATTTGCCCTAAGTTGCTTTTCTTTTTCTCTTTTGGTTACTGGCTTTATTGTGTGGGCTTTGCTCAGAGTTCTGTTGTTACTTGAATGAAACCAAGAGAATCATTCCTTTGAGTAAAGTGTTCTTGCCTGTGCCAGACAAGTGCATGAGTCAAGCCTTGAAACAGGGTGGAGAGCTTTGACTTTGCTTGAATTCTGAGCTTATGTGACACTTGGTGGGCTCCCTGTTGCATCCCCACCCCAAGCAAACCGTGTTCTAAAAGTACTTTCTGCTTGTATTAAAATGCTTATCATGTTATGTTACAGTTATTTTGACATGTGTCTGAGCTCCTAAAGCAGAGGGAGTGTTACACATATTTGTATCCTCAGTACTTAAGGCATTAAGATTATTCAATAAATTGATTCAGTTTTAAAAATGTGTACATGAACGAACCGAAGAACAAATTAGAAGTTGGCTTTCCTAACCCCTTTTCCTAAACATGATCAAGAACAGGATTAGCTAAGCATTAAAATTTTAGAACCCAAGCCCTGCCTGATTGTTCTCAGGGCCCCTTGAAATCTTAAACAGAAACCTAAAGTGAACTTGATGAAATTTGCCTGATTCTATGTACTTCTTTTCCATGATCTATGATTTTTCTCATTTTCAAACATTGGGACCACTGCCTAACAAAACTCAGTTTGGATTTCTTAATATGTACTTATGAATTATTAACTAATCATTCATCAATAACCCAAGCAATACACATCATTAACTCAACAAATAGTCTTAACTGCTCCCAGCCATACACTGGGCTAGG
Source organism: Neophocaena asiaeorientalis asiaeorientalis (assembly GCF_003031525.2). Taxonomy (NCBI): domain Eukaryota; kingdom Metazoa; phylum Chordata; class Mammalia; order Artiodactyla; family Phocoenidae; genus Neophocaena; species Neophocaena asiaeorientalis. The sequence goes on along the minus strand of NW_020173494.1, from coordinate 41,511 downwards.
CATTGGAGATTTAAAAATGGGAAAGTTTAACAAGGTTCCTACCCACATTGAGCTTAATTTAATGGAGAAAGTAATAAAGAGAAAAAGTCGGTTAACAAACAAAGGAATGACAAATTTTTATGAGCACTTTGAAGTTAATAGTGAACTGAAATAGTGAACGGTGGTGAGAGCACACATTAGACGGGGTGTCAGGGGAAGGTCTCTGAGGCGAGCAGGGATCGGGAGAACAAGTGGAGGCTGCACTACCGGCCATGCAGGTCCAGGGACTGGAGAAAATGTGTGCTAGGTCTCCAGGCAGGACCCAGTACATATGCGGTGCTCAGGAGCTGATAGATACCAAGGTGATCATTTTGTGTTTTCTTCTGCTCTCTGCCCTTGGGTGAGTCTGGTCTCCCCTTGATGGTGCCATTCTTCTTTCCTCCAAGATACTCACACATCTTCCTGGGTGCATGCTGGCTTTAGCAGTAGAAAGCCCTCCATTGGGTCATTCTCTAAGCCGAGAAAGATTGCCCTGGAAACGGGATGATATAATGGGTCGAGAACAGGTTTGGGGGTCAGCCAGGATCTCCAATATCAAAACAGATGAGAGAGGGCTTGCTTAGGTAAGATTGGGGTAGGATGTCCGGAACCTCCAACCTGCCCTTCCTGGTGGTCTGTCCTATACCAGAGTGTCAGAAGAGAGAGAATTTTAGGATTCCTTTCCCTTGGTCTTCTGAAGGAAGGGGCAGCCTTCCGCCAAAGGAGACTTAAAGAGCTATTCTATCCAATTGGCAGGAGTGCTGACAGGCACTTGTAACTGAGAAATGAGAGGAAGCTTCAGCAAAGTCCCCTGGGCCAGACAAATAGTCCACCTTTGCCCCAGTCCATCTCTATTCCTGCCCTGAACCAAACACAGGCTAGAAGCACTGCCTGAGTATGACCTGTTATGATACAGACGCTACAGAGTTATGCAACGCTCATTGTATATAAGCTCATCTGCAGATACTTTTCCACAAGGCACGTAATAAAAGTTTCAGGGATGCAGAAAACTGTATTGCATATGGAAACCCCAAGGCAGTGTCTATTCAGACTAACAAAGCCGAGGAGAGCAGTCCCCCGCCCCTTTCCCTTTGGCCCCTGTGCACATTCTTGCTGAGTCAGCTCATGTTCTTAACTGATGATATTGACAGAGGATCGGACCTTAAAAAAAAAACCAAGTAGGCTGTTCAGCCTGATGATGGCTTTGGTAGAGCCTGAAGGCCCATCACCCTGACACCAAGTTTGGGCATCTTTTTATAAGTCAGGTCAAACCAAGTAGTGAGTAGCACTGCTAGTGTGTTAGAAAAGCTTCAGAAAAGTATCCTGAGGTGTTGTGCATCTAGGTAGAAATAGATATTTGAGGGCAACGGTGCCAGAGGAAACACATTTTTTATTTTCTATTTGTAATAGATAATAATATATTACATGACTCCATTATCAAAAAATGTGATCCCCTATCTCCATCCACCCAGTTTCCCATTCCCCAACAGGAAATAAGCACGCTCTGATAGTTCCTTTTTTTTTACAGGAAAAAAGCAAGCATTTTTATTTTTTTTTTTTTTTTTTTTTTTTTGATAGTTCCTTTTTTAAGGCAGATGCTTTCACGCACTTACCAGCCCATTCGTATTATATTATTTTCCCTTCGTCTTGGCAAATATGGTCTGGACCTTGCTTTTCTTTTTACTTTTAAAATTTATTTATTTATTTATTTGTTTATTTTATTGAAGTATAGTTGATTTACAATGTTGTGTTAGTTTCTACTGTACAGCAAAGCAATTCGGTTATACCTATATATATTCTTTTTTTAATTGGAGTGTAATTGCTTTACAATGCTGTGTTAGTTTCTGCTGTACAACGAAGTGAACCAGCTATATGTATACATATATCCCCTCCCTCTTGGACCTCCTTCCCACCCCACACCCCCATCCCACCCATCTAGGTCATCACAGAGCACCGAGCTGAGCTCCCTGTGCTACACCGCAGGTTTCCACTAGCTATATCCGTTATGGTTTATCACAGGATATGAATATAATTCCCTGTGCTCTACAGTAGGACTTGTTGTTTATCCTTTCTCTATATAGTAGTTTGCATCTGCTGATCCCAAACTCCCAATCCATCCCTCCCTCACCCCCCTCCCCCTTGGCTACCACATGGACCTTGCTTTATCGGCAGGCGGACTCTCAACCACTGCGCCACCAGGGAAGCCCTGGACCTTGCTTTTCTTACTTAACATATCTTGGAGAACTTTCCGTTTTAATATCTAAAGCACCGCCTCCTTCATTCGGCAGTGGCATGGTACTGCACTACATGAACTAACCGTAATTTATTTAACCGTGATGCACGTCCAGGTCGTATCCGATCTTTCACCGTTACCACCGTTAAGTTGCAATGCTGCAATGAATACTCCCGTGAGTGAATCATTTTATGTTTGCCTGTATCTGTAGGATAAAGTCTTAGAAGTGAGTCAAGAGTCCATATGTGTTTGTGATTTTAATGCCCAGTGGGTGGCAAATTGCTCTCCAGAGTGGTTGAAACAACTCACCCTTGGACCAGCAATGTCTGAGGGTAGTGTGTTGTCCAACATTTGGATTTTTGCCAATCTGAAAAATTGTATCTCGGGTAGTTTTCATTTGCTTTTATTTTGAGTGAGGTTGTGCATCTTTTCATATGTTTAAGATCCCTTCAGGGCTTGGAGTAGGATGCGTGTGAGGTGCCTTGGATGCAGAATTTAAGGAGGCACTGAATAAAATGAAATTCTCAGGGTCTCCTTAAATGTTGTCCCTTAGGCACCTCACCTGTCCCGCTCCAGTCCCAGCCCTGCACTGCACCTTGATCTCCTGACCTGGGAACCATTTATATTCCTCTCCTGTGATCTGTTTTTCTATTGGGTTATTGATCATCCTCTTAATTTGTAGGATCTTTTCATACATGAAAGAATTTTTTATGATATAAATCGCAAGGCTTTTTTCTTCAAATAGCCTTTTGACTTATGCCTTTACTCATGCAGTTTTATTTATTTTTTTGCCAGGCAGAAGTTCTACATTTTTTAAACGGTGAATTTAGTAATTTTCTCTTGTCTGATTCTAGATTTTGTGTCATGGAAAGTCTTTCTGCACTTTGAAGTTAAAATATTTCTTCTTTGTCTTCTTTCAGTAATTTATAACTGTATGCTTTTACATTTTTACATTTCATATTAATCCATTTGGAATTTATTCTAGTGTATCATATGAGGTATGGATTCAATTTTACTTCTTTGTTTCAGATGGCTACACAGTTATGCCTTTATCGTGATTGAATAAATCTTTCCCCCACTATTTTGAGGTCCCCTCTTTATTACCATATGTATGTATGTATGTATGCATGCATGTATATATGTAGATACGTATTTTGGGCTTTCTAGTATATTCCATCAGTCTATGTCTATTCATAAATGAATACCAGAACGTACACTTTGAAAGAGAAATAAAATGGACTGGCATTTAAACTTATGAAAGGTAAGTTTGCTCTTTGCTTGGAGCTAATGCACTCATGGCCTTCAAAAGGAAACGTTTGTTTATCACTTGGAAAAGCCATCTGCATTTAGGGGCCTTAGTAAGCCTTCATATTTACAATACATTCTTACTTGATTGAAAAACGTATGTTCCGTGACTTTTAGGACTGGAATAGCAGAAGTTACAATCATGAAAAGTACTCCAGATGGCAAAACCATGGCAAGGAAAAAGGAATTAGATTTATTAAGATTCATTGAAAAGCACAGAATAAAAGTTCTAGCAGCTACTTGCTTTTAGAATAAACTGGATTTGATGGGGAAAAAATGCTGTCCCTAAGAGCAACTCAGCTCTTGGGGTCCCATCTTCTGTCATTCAATAAATAGGAATATCTTCTACAAATTTTATTTAATATGTTTATGGATCCTATCAATTTCTGAAAGTTTAACAACTCATCTCCTGATGGTTAGAAATTTACTATTTTCCTACTTATTTTTCCTGTGTTTTATTTTCAGCATAATGCTAGTAGTTGTAGCAATTAATACCTGGTCTCCTAACCAAATCTTGAGAGGGTGCCAGGAGAAAAGATTCTTTCTTGCCCTACCGCCAAAATCAGTCAAATTGGACTAAGGAAGGAAGGTTAGTAGTGGCCCTTGATTGTCAAGGGACTGAATATAATCATGTGAGTTAAAAGACCTTGGATTCAAATTTTGGTTTCCAGATACCAGCCTTGTTTTCTCAAAACTGTACTTGACAAAACCTCAAAGTATGTTTGTCTCCCTTATGAGAGCTATGACGAGCTTTTCCTGGGTGAAAGATTTTTGTATGCTTTGGGTTTCAAGTCACTTTCTAAAAGCCCAATCTAAAGACCTCACACATGCAATGAGAGGTTGCAATTCCTGGTCTTCCAGTGGTGCTTGATATGATTTTATTATTATTTCTCACTTGGGGAAAAATAGGCTTTTTTTTTTTTAAGCCCCTCAAAGTGAGCCTAGAGAACATGCAGTATTTTTAATGAAAGTCTGTCTTATTGCTGTGTTCCAGTTTTTATAGATTAAGTAGCACAATACCACGTAAATGCGATTTTAATAATTCTTGGTGATGACTTTTTCCCTGGTACTACTTTATGAAGGGTGACTGTGTAGAACCGGTTAACAGTGACATCTAGTGTCCAGTATTGAAATTACATGTCTTTTGGGGAAGCATGGAATTTGTAGCAATGTGGTGGATGGATTTAGAGATTAGCATACTAAGTGAAGTAAATCAGAAAGAGAATGACAAATACCATGTGATATCATTCATATGTGGAATCTAAAATATGACACAAATGAACCTATTTAGGAAACAGAAACAGACTCACAGACATAGAGAACAGACTTGTGGTTGGCAAGGCAGGGTGGGTGGGAGAGAGATGGATTGGGAGCTTGGGGTTAACAGATGCAAACTATTATGTATGGAATGGATGGGCAACAAGGTACTACTATATAGCATACTGTATAGCATTCAGTGTCCTGTGATGAACCATAATGGAAAAGAATAAAAAGGAATGTGTACATATATATATAAAAGAAATTAACACAACATTGTAAATCAACTATACTTCAATAAAAAAAAGAAATGTTGGTGGAATTGATGAACAGGAGAGGGAGAGGAGAGAAGTGGAACAGAGGGAGAACACAAGTGTAGCAACTTGGTCACTGAATCTAGGGGAAGGGTGTGTGGATGTTAATGGAACGCTTCTTGCAACTTTTTCTTTAGGTTTGTAATCCTTCAAAATACAAATTGGAGGAGAGAAAAATGAAAGATTTGCCCTGTTTTCATTTTTGCATTCAAAGCATTTCTTTTGAGGGAGACAGGACCCATCTGCTGTGTGTTTCCCCCTTCCTCACCTGGCCTCCCTGGGCTGCTCTGGCTGCTCATAAATACTTTTTGTGTCCAAAGGGAAAAGCTGTCCTCTGCCCACAAGTCTCTACCTGACTTGGCTCTGCTCAACCGGGGTTCCACCTGTAATTAAGAGAAAAACAGGTTCCTCTCTTTCTAGATATAAACACTTAATGTTGCTTGGAAGCCACAACATATTTCGGAATTGGGGATGAGGAGGAATAACGTTAAATTTGCAAAGAGGGAGCGTTGAAACAACCCCTTGAAAATGCTTGTTCATTTCAGAAGCAAGCAAACAACAAAACTGTACGTTTTCACTTCTGGCTCTCCCTGCTGGGCATTTGCAGAACTGCGGCATCACTGGTAAATTCCTTGTGCTGTACTTTTGAAAGGCATGAAAGGTGCCATGTTCAAAGCTATATCCCATCCCATTCCCTTCTGCATCGAGCATTGCTTGAATCTTTAAGCTCTGTACTGAATTAAAGCAGAATGGGCAAATCTCATTTCAAAACGAAAGCCGCATAGCAAACGCTCTTCAAGTGCTTCTTTTTTTTTTTTTTATAAATTTATTTATTTTGGCTGCATTGGGTCTCTTGTTGGGTCTTCGTTGCTGCGCGCAGGCTTTCCCCAGTTGCGGCGAGTGGGGTCTACTCTTCATTGCAGTGCGCGGACCTCTCACTGCGGTGGCCTCTCTTGTTGCAGAGCTTGGGCTCTAAGCGCGTGGGCTCCAGTAGTTGTGGCAGTCAGGCTCAGTAGTTGTGGCTCACGGGCTCTAGAGTGCAGGTTCAGTAATTGTGGCGCACGGGCTTATTTGCTCCGCGGCATGTGGGATCTTCCCGGGCTAGGGCTCGAACCCATGTCCCCCTGCATTGGCAGGCAGATTCTCAACCACTGCACCACCAGGGAAGTACCTCTTCAAGTGCTTCTATTTTATTTTTTAGAAGAAAGGGCCTGAGGCCAATCCTAGAAGTAAAGACTGTCACACATCCCTTCTGTTACGTGGGTTGCTTGAAAATCGGATGCTTTTTCTTAATTGAAAATCTGCCTCTCCTAAGGCTGAGGGTACTTTCTGAGATAACAGACCTTCAGTCAACAATTTTTTTTAATTCCTAAGAAATAGAATTTTCCAGCAATGGAATGGCCCTTTTCATGTGGTATACTGCCTTCCCAATCAAAAATGGTGTGAATGCCTGTTAAATGTGTGGTGAACGGGGCGGGGTGGGGGTGGGCGGGCAGGCACATAGAAAGATGCACAGGCAGAGCATGGACAAACTGATGCACTGGTGCTGGAGAATGGATGTCTAAATTGAGTGCAGTCTTTCCATCTAAGATATTGCAAATCCGCCATTCTAAAGTATTAAATGGAGATTTTAAAGCACTGAATCAATCTGAAGTGTCTTAGACTGATACCACCTCTTCTGTGACCACAAGTGACATTCCTAACTTGTCTAGTCTTTTACCAATTTAATTGTTGGTCAGAGACAGAAATTTACCAAGAGAATCAATGTGTCCTCTGTAGCTAGGCCTCTTTTGGGAGCTCCAGACTCATACTAACTCACTATTATGCATTTCTACCTGGAAATGTTCAACTTGATCAAATCTGAACTCATTATGTTTCCCTCCCTCCTTGTTCATGTTCATGTTTCTGATTTTGGCAAGTGGCGCCTCCATTCTGCTGGTTTCCCAAGCCAGACCAGCCAGATGCCTTCCTCATTCTTGCCTCCTCACATCCAGTGGTGACCAAGTTCTGTCCATTCTACATCCTCGAAGTCTCCTGTGTCTGCCCCTTTCTTGCCTCCTTGAAGCCATTGCCTCATTTCAGGTCTTCAATCATTTGAACCATTGCAGGGGTCTCCGAACTGGTCTTCCTGCCTCTTTTCTTGTTTTCTTTCATGGAAGTTGAGCTTTCACTTTGCTGCCAGAGGGATTTTAAAATATAAATCAGAGTAAATTTACTCTCTTTCTTCTGTGCCCATGATCCCCACCCCTACAGTCCACAGACAAAGTCCAGACTCCTAGCATGGCATTCAGTATGCACCATGATGTAGTCCCCACCTACCTCTCCACTCCGAAAGCACTTACCCCAGCCATACCAAACCAGGTACAGCTCTCTGAATAGGCCAAGTCTCTGTTTTATGCTTCGCCCCTCCTTCTTCTGCCCTGGAGTGTCTCTTCTTCCCTATACAAATGGCAAATAACCGTAGACCAGGCAAGACTCAGTTTAGGAGTCATTACCTCTATAACACTGTTACTCTTGGTCCCAGGAGAGCATGGATGCCTCTCCCAGTTGTGCTCCAAATAGACTTCCATCAAGACACCTGTAATTCACTGCTGCCTTTTTGATTTACATGTCTGCCTCTCCACGGATGCCCAGAAACACCTTGAACCAGTGACCAACCTTGTCTTTCTCATTTTTAATCCTCCATTGACCAGCACAGTGAGTCAACACATGGTACTTACTTTGTTCAACCAGCCATGAGATTTTTCAACACTGTTCCTTTAGAGCTACTGTTATATGATCTATGCATTCTTCACCAGCTCTTACCTGGGTATCTCCTGACCTCACAATCACATTTACAGCAGGACCCACTTGATCAGCAGGAGGTTCTGTCTTTTCTCAGATGATCCTCCCAGTCATTTCAATGGTGCTATCAAGTAGGCAGCTGGATATTCCAAGCCTGAGGTTCAAGGATTGGTCGGCATCATTGTTCTGGCTGACCGGAAAGAAGTGATGGTTTAGTTTTCGGACTAAAAGCCTCAGAAAGTTCTTTTCAAGGTTACAGGATTCAAATGTTACCCATGAAAGTGCATGGGCTCTTCACAATTTTGTGCTTTTCTTGTACATAACAACACGAAGCATGGGGGAAGTTTGGCTGGGTTCAGTCTTGGAAACGAGTCCCTACTTTACCCCCTTTAGCAACTACATGCAGGATGGCTCCGCCTAGATGTCCAACAAGGACCTCAGACCTCAGGATAATTAAAATGGAATGTTTCTTCTCTTTCTCCCCAAAGAAAATAAATAACCTTACCATCATAGATGCTCTCTCCTGTATCTCCATGAGTAGCATCCAGCTAGTTATCCAGGCCAGAAATATGAATGTCATCCTCAATTCCTTTTTCCTTCCCCCCATCACGTCCAGTGGTGATTCAGGTCCCGAGGAAACCGCCTCAGTAAGTTTCTGTATTTTGCTCCCTTTCTTCAAGTCTTCATCATCACTGGTGTAGGTAAGTAAAGCAACCACTGTCATGATCTTCCCGTCTCTGGCATTGCCCCTCCTCATACAGAATTGCCAGTGTCATCTGCTGAAAAATTTCAGTAGTTCTTTCAGGGTCTTTAGGTCTCTGCTTAACTGTGCGGTGTCGTTTCATCACACTACTCCTTCACCTTAGATGTGGGTAATACTAATACTTCTAGATCTTCAAACAGGTCATCTTCTGTCATATCTCTCATTTCTTTAGTACACGCTGCTGCTTCTATCTAGAATGCCTTCATAGCAGGATGTTTTTGGCTGCAGGTAGCAAAAAATCCAGTCCAAAAGACTTAAACCCTAAGAGGATTTATTAACTCACCTGGGTACCTGGTGGTACCTGGTGGTTCTAGGCTTGATTAAGATGGCAAGTCAGTGATGCCACTGAGGACAAGGTTCCCTTCATCTTTCCACTCTGCCAAACTCTGTGTGGCCTCCTCAGGGTTACTTCCCTCATTTTCAGGACATCTGCCATGCGTCTAAGCATCGTGGGCAGACACGAGGTCCAGCAGAAGAAAGAAGAGTTCATTCTTCCTTCTTCTTCGAAGAGTGAATAAAGCTTTTCTAGACACCCTCACAGCAGAATTTGCCTCCTGTCTCATTAGAACCAAGAGTCTCATGCCCCTCCTAAACCAATCACCAGCAAAGGGATTTAACAAAGTCACGAAAGGGAGAGGAAGGGAGGGAGGGAGGGAGAGGGAGAGGGAAAGACATTGGAATGAAAGCCAAGGCATGTCAGCATGGAGGAAGGGAAAGCACCTGTTGGGTTGGCAAACAACTGTGTCTGCTGTTGTAGCCCTCTTTCCCCTTCTTTAGCAGGTTAATTTTACCAGGCTAATTCTGAATACTCAACTAAGGAGTCGTCTTGCAGGGACATTTCTCTGACCATCTCCCTTCCTTCCAGTGCCTTCTGATGAGTTACACTGCCATAGAACCTATCCCACCAGACCACAAGTGCCTCGTGGTTTGGTTAATTAGTACCTGGCATAGTTACTGTTACGTGGTTACAGGCATGTACTCTCATATTTGTTGAGTAAGAAAATGAATGGCAAAACCCGAGTTGTTGTGTCAGTCAGGAATGACTTTCTGCTTATAACAGAAATCCAACAATAGTGATTTAACCAAAGAAAGGTGTGTTTTTCCCACGGAACAACAACTCCAGAGGAAGAGGCCCTAGGCCAATGAAGATGCTCTTGTCAAGGACCGAGACACCTTCTGGCGCCTTAGCATGTGACCACATGTCCTCATGAGCACCAGGTGACCATTCTGCCCCACTGAGTTCCACGTTCCAGGCAAGAAGAAGGGCTAAGGGTGCTTGTCAGCCAAGCCTGTGTCTTTTCCTCAAACAATAGCTTTCTCAGCAGCAACACCTAGTTGACTTCTGGTTACATCCCATTAGCTAAACCTGGATCTGGTCTTCCGGGGACGTTGCCAACATTGCCAACCCATTGTCAGGGTTCTGTTAGGAAGAAGGGGAGGTGGGAGAATGTACATGTGCTTAGGTAGTGCCTGCCTTAGTCACCTCCAGAGGGCCTCAAGGTGATTTATTCTTTACTTATTGTCCCACCTGCCAGCTTGAAACAAAAGAGCAGAGCCATTCAAAGCAGTCACACGGAAGTACCGTGTTATATCCTGGAACCGGGCCTTGTAAGAATGGGTTATATCACACTATCCAACAGCCTCACTGAGAATATTGAGAAGATTCTCTCGGTTGGAGAGAACCGAGGCCCAGAAAGATGTCGTTTGCCCAAGTTTGATGAGAAATTAGGTGGTAGAGATTGTTTGGGAGTAAACCTATCCTTATCTCCCTTAACATGCTGGGCATTTAGTGATTTCAGTGCATATGATCCTGGGGTAATAGAAATTAAATTTATTAACTTCTTTTTCCAGTCTTACATAACAAAGTCTTCAAAAGCAGAAAGTGTATCTGTATGATTTTCTAGGTATCATGCTCAGTATCGAGTCATGTAATGAGGATCTTCATGTAGTCCTTGCTTCCTGCTCTCTCTGCAAGGGCTCCTAGAAAGATCTATGAAAGAACAGCGCAAGACCGACTGTGGCCTGCAGTTACCTCCATTCACACCTAGGTGGCGCTCATACATCAATCGGGAAACGGATGACTGATAATAGTAACCGCCTGGTAGGAACTGACAGACTCTTGGATCAAGGTGGTGAAAAGTTAAATGTAGGTGGCTTTCAGGCACGGCTGGGTGAATGGATTGGTTAAAGGAGAGGTGGTGAAAACTGGAGCCTGGCTGTAAACACGTTTGATGATTACATAGAACTCTCCTTGCCTTCTGTTCATTCTCCTTCAAATCCCAGGTCCCTCCTGGGCCAGCCACAGCAGGGAAGCCCAGAAACTGGCTGGCCGGTCTCACCTGCGTGTGCCTACCTGACCAGGGGCAGCCCCAGCACTGCCCCAGAGGACGCAAGGGAGCCTATTCACTTCGGTCACAGACTCTAAGGTGGTCATCACAGAGGAGACTAGGTGGCCAGGCCCTGTCTTCACTATTCAAATGGAGAAGGCTTATATGTTGGGTTGAGTTAGCAACTAGGTGATTGGCTTTTAAACTACTCTTGTAGACATAAACACACATGTCCTTATTCAGTACCGCTGGTGTCAAACTCTTGTGTTACTGACTTAACTAAATTGCCTGGAGGTATATTGGACACTGTTTCTATGTGGTAGCACAGTAGCATGGTGAAGAACATGGGCTTTAGAGTTAGAAGGAGCTGGGTGCTAGTCTAGGCTCTATCACCTACAACTCTGTGGCCTTGGGTAAGATTAATTAGCCTTTCCTCTCAGAGAAATGGAGGTGATACTAGAATCTACTTCCCAGAGTCATTGTGAGGATTGAGTGAGATAATTTTGTGTGAACCACCTAGCACAGTACCTACTACACTGTGAGTGCTAAAAAAAAACTTAGCTACTAGTGTTGCCATAATCCAAATTCATGGAAGTCACAAAGGACAGTGATGTCTATTCTGTTTTCCCATTCTGTACAGGCATTTTATAATCAGTTTAACTTGAGTTGTAAAAAGTGCTGAGAGCAAAATCGATAGTATTTGACTGTAAAATCTATTACTAGGTTCAAGTTAAACTAGCATTTTAGAAATAAGTAGATTTAATTAGGGGGAAATTGATTTGCAACATAAATTCAGACCCCAAGCTACTAGAAAACAAAAAGCAGGTATAACCTACTTTTAACCAGTTTAACCCCAACTGGTATCTGTGAGATTTGCTGGCCAAAGTGAATGCCTAGTTCTCTGGGTAGCTTTCACCACAGATGTATAGTAGGGTTTGAGACACTTAGGAAAAAAATTTTCACTTTAAACGTAGGACAAGGAACTATTCTCCATATTAAAGCAACATGGCAATGCAAAGGGATGGATCAGGGCTCTGATGTCGAATGACCATCCACGGTGGGTGAACACGGATGGCCCTAAGGGAGGTGTGAGGCACCAATCTGGATGGAATCAAAAGAAGGGACAGAGGAAGGAAGGTGTTGGTGTTGGACAGATATTTCAGTCCAGCGATGTGTGTTTGAACACTTGAAGGGGATGGCAGACCTGTCTCTAAACCGGGTCAGATCGGGTCATTGTAGCTAATGACTTGGGTAGCTGCCTGTCCCTCTGGTCTCGTATGTTCCACTAACTGGTTGGCGTTTCTGCCTGGAGGAGACATGGGCTCGGGAGAAGAGTGTAGACTCACCCCGTTGGTGCCCTGTGACTGTGGGCCAGAGTGAAAGTAATGCAGGCAGCTTGTCTCTTGTCTTGCCTTCTTTTCACCCGGGATAGCTGAGCCTGTTCAGAGAGGGTTGGAAGAGAGAGAACAGGGAACAAACCCAAAGCACACTGAACTTAGGCTCAGAAAATTCAAGTTCACACGCAGCTTCCCCCTCTTACAAGCTGTGTGCCCGTCGACAAGTTGCTCCCACTCTCTGATCTTCCGTTTTCTCATCTGCAAAATGGAAATAGCAAAGCTTACAGCACCCAAGATAACGAGACACGTATAAAGTAAACAGCCACAAAGGGGAGCTTGTGGAGGTGTGACTTTGTTCATAACCGAGTTCAACTTGTTCACAAGGCCCCGTTTCCACTAAGTAGACAGAGTTGCCGGGGCTGGGGAGGGCGTGGCATTTAATCTTGTCAGTTAAAGTCGGTCATTTCTGCTTTAGAAATCTCTTCTGGACTAACTCAGTGTCTTTGGGGAAAATCCTCTATCTCTCAGAGTTCCTCCCTCTTTCTCGAGGGTCCCTTCTCTGACCCTGTTCTCCTGGGGAGGGTCGAGGTGAAAGAGGACGTGTACAAAGCCTGGTGGTGCTGGGGGCCGAGGCTTTGGCCCCCTGTGGGCCTTCCTGCTAGCTCCTCCTGACTGGTATACTGGAGTCCATATTGCCTGGTCTTTGGGTGTCCCCTCCATCCTCACTGCATCTGCTCCAATAGCAGTGGATGGAACTGCGGCACAGTTGAGGGCTGGTGGACTCCAGTCTTCCCTCACACCCATTTTGGCCCCTGATGCTCCCAGGCCCCCCTGCCTGCCCCTGAGGCTCCCAGTTCTGGACCATCCACCTCATGCCTCAACTCCTCCTGCAGCCATGCCACTGGCCTGGGCGGTGGGGGTGTGGGGGTGGTTCATTTCAGCTCCTTTCTCTGCCTAGACCCACCACACCACTGTTTCTTCTCTCCTGCAGCTTTCCTGTGTTGCTGGGGACACAGGGAGGGGGTCGCGCAGTTCCCATTTTCCCATGTGGGAAGGTCGACACACATCCCCTTGGCTTTGTGTCCCCAACTATTTCTGGAGGTTTCTATTCCCACCTCCAGTGTTTCTACCCTGGGCTGGATGTGGGGCGGGGGGTGCTGCATGTGGTGAAGGAACAGGTCCCACACTTGAAACTTTAGCCCCCCCGCATCACCCTTCTCCCAGCTTTCAAGGGCATTTATGCCTGTTCTAGACTGAATTTTTGCCCCCTTCCCCTAACATGCGTGTGTTGAAGCCCTAACCCTAATGCGATGGTATTTGGAGGTGGGTCCTTTGGGAGGTAATTAAGTTTAGGTGAGGTCATGAGGGTGGAGCCCCCATAGTGGGATTAGTGCCTTTATAAGAAGAGACCCCAGAGGGCCCTCCCTCTCTCTCTCTCTTTCTCTCTCTCACTTTCCCCTTCTTCCTCTCTCTTTACGCAAACACATGGAGGAAAGGCCATGTGAGGACATAGCAAGAAGTTGGCATCTGCAAGCCATGAAGAGAGTCCTCACCAGAAATCAACTCTGTGGGACCTTGATCTGGGATTTCTACCCTCCAGAACTGTGAGAAAGTACATGTCTGTTGTTTAAGCCACCTGGTGTGTGGTGTTTTGCTGTGGCAGGGGGAGCTAAGACAGCCCCTGCCCCCCCTGTGGCAAGACACTGCCCATGTAAGAGCTTGCCCTGTCATTTCCAGTCACGGCCTGTGCTCAGACCCAGCTTGGGGTGATCTTGCAGGCCAAGCCCTTTCAAAATTCAAAACTAAACTCTCTCGCACCGAAGCATCTAGCTCTTGCAAGTCAAAGGCGTTCTGTCTGACGTGGGCTTCAGGAACTGACCTATGGTCACCACGGTGCCTCAATGGTTGGAGGGCCGTGGAACAACTTGGTGTTACCGACCACAAGTGAGCAATACATTGGATAATGATTGTAAATACTCTCGGGGGATATGAGCAGATGTGAAATTGTTTAGTACTATGCCTGGTAAACAGTTGGTGCCCAGTGAATGTTTCCTACATTTTGACATTGAGTAACAGCTGTGAACTTGAGTATCCTAAAAAATAAAGCTGAACTACATTAAAACGATGGTTGTCTGCTTGTTAGCAGCTTTGTCCCCTGGAGGCATGATATTCAGACCTGGCGGGATGTGGTTGTGTGCCGTTGTGAAGATGTTCTGATGAGCATCTAATGGGTAGGACATCAGAAAATCCAATGTGGTGGTCATTGCCTTCTTGTGTCATGACCGTCATGGCCACCTACTGGCAGCCCCGAGAGGTGAGGAACCCCAGGCTGGAGAGCATGGTTTATTTGTTGCAAATGAACCTTGGTGTCCATGGTGGGTGAAATGTACATTTAAAACCACTCTTCCCTCTCCTGCTCTTCTAGGAAAGAAATGGGGTGGGGGGAGGGAGGAATAAAACTTCATGTTTAAGTCAAACAAGGCTGTTCCTGTACATTGATGTAACTGGATCCCTTTGAAAAGGAGGGTGGGATCATCCCTGGCCTGGGTCTTGGAGCCTGGCTGCCAAAGAAAGAGGCAGCCTGGCCCCTCTCCCAGCTGTGGGGCTCCGGGGCTGCGGAGCCCGAGGCCCCATGTGTGACACCTCGTTCTTGAGATACTCTAATTTATAGTTAACGCCTTTTAAGCAAACAAGAGGGAGAAAAAAAATCTGGTTCATATTATGGCAACTTGCAATGAAGAGAAGTCTGGGAGTTCAAAGAAAAATGTCCCAGGAAAAGCACAGCCCGTTAAAATTCATTCTAAGTGGTCCAGACGGTAATTGGAAAGAAGCCTTTCTCAGTGCGAGGTTGGCAGCCTGGTCCCCCTCCCTCCAATCGTTTCTCCCTGACACGAGGTCATTCCAAAGAGGAACAAAATTAACAAGGATCGGTTACTAAGACAGGCTAAATTGACTGAAGAAATAAAAACTCCAGAGCTCAGTTGAAAGGATCAAGACGGGAGGGGAAAGTACACTCTCCTTCCAAAGCCAGAATCCACTTTGGTTTGACTTGAGGGTCACAGAAGCTCCCTCTCCCTTCCCACACTCACCTTTGCCATCCAGAAAAGTAGCCTCTCACCTGCTGATCCTCTGGGGCTTGATTTTCTACCAGCAGTAAGTTCCTAACTGGATTCTCTGAGCCAAGGCATCTTTTGTGGCTCTAAGTGCTTGTTGGAGGTCTGCGGGGCAGGAGGGATGAGAGCCAGAAGAAAGCAGAACTTTGCTTCACCCGCTTCTCCCCACCTCTGCCCTACGTTGAAGCCTTGGGCCTCTCCAGGCTGGAAGGTTTTCATATTTGATGTAGCGGTGGCACCAGGATGACTAAATCAGAAGGGCTTGGGGTGGCAGAATGGTTGGAAGGCAGTGTTAGGGGGCTCATCTATAGCTGTGCTTACTGAGAAGCCTACCGTTAGGACTCAGACTATCTGCTGAGTTGGTGGTTTGGTGGGTGGGCGGGGTTTGAAGGAGAGCATGGCGGAGGTAACATTGTTCATCCCCGCCAGCTCTCCCATTGGCCCTGATACTTCATGAAAGGGGGCGGCCCACCTCTTAATAAACAGCCATCATTCAACCCTCCGGGGCAGCCTGTCCCTTCCGGCAAGTCCATATGCCGTCAGCCCCATGCCCAGCATTGGGTATTCGTTCCTTTGACCTAAGGAATTGGCCTGTAATCAAATGCTCTTGTCCCTCCCCGGCCTGACACCCCTGCCTAGTGGGAAAGTAAATTGATGGATGTAATCCGTTCCAGATGAACCCCAATTTGGTTGAGAGGTAGGGGGCAGGAATTAGGAGCACTGAGGAAGGGGGCAGAAATTTGACACAGTCGATGCTGAAAGGGAGGTGGGAGGTGTCAGAGACAAAATTGCCCTTTTCACCTCGGGGTGGCCCTGGATTGCAGCAAGAAGGAGCACCGTTCTTTGCGCTTTACCCCACAGTTCTCATGGGTCCTATTGTTTTTCTTGAGCAACAGACGCCACTGATGCCTGCCTGTTTCATCCAGGTCAGTGTCCTCTCTTTCTGAGCCTGCCGTAGAGTCAAGGGTCAAGCTCAGCCCAGTTTGACCCGCTGACATTTTAGACTGAGCCCCTTTTGTAAACAAAGTCAGGCTTTTCCTCCCTTAATTAGAATCCCCTAGTATGAATGGCAGTGTTATTTGGTTTGGGTATAAGGCAAGAACTTTTCTCTTCCTTTCTTTTCCTCTTGTGGTTTGCTTTTAGATTACTTAAATAAATAGAGGAAAATGTCCCCAGGTAAGCATTCAAGGAGTGCCAAGGCAGCATGCCATGTTTATTCATATATTTTCCACCCTGTGTATTCCTCTTCACCTCGGTTTCTAAGGCAATCTTATGCCTTTCTTTTTCCTGCGTAATTTCTTCCATTTCCAGAAAACATTTTTGCCAGTAGCTAAAAGGAGCTGCCTTTAAGTATCAGTGAGATAGTGGAAATGTTGAAATGCTCATGCTTGCTGAAATAAAAAGAGCTAGCATTGTTTCATGCATTGTGGAGATGAGTGAAGCTCTCTGCTAAGCACAGTACCTGCCCATCTCAACCAATCCCCAAGCAATGTTACTAGGTAGGTTCTGTCACAATCCTCAGTTTACCCATGGAGACCTGATGCACACAACAGTGTGACCGAGGTCTTATCCCCGGTTGGTGGCTGAGTCAGGAGTCACACCTCATCTGAGGGGCTTCTGAGTCCGAGAACCCCATCCGGGGGCCGCACTGCTTCCTTCTCAACAAGGCCTTGTTAGAATTTGAAAGAGTTGGGGCAGAATGGGGAGGTGAAGCAGATGAGGAACTTCCATGAGTATCCTTTAGACAAGGATGAAGGCCCCATGGGTGGAGAATTCCATCCCAGCCTATGAAGGAGCTGGCCTCGGAATGATGGTGGTGCTGGGTGTTTCCAACCTGTACATTCAGCCTGAGGTTAAGAAGCAGAGGTTCATGACCTGAAATAAAATCCATACTCCTTGCTGTGGACTACAGGTTCTCTAGACTCTGGCCCCTTCCCACTGCTCTACTCTTCTCTCTGCTACTCTCACTTAGCATGTGCCACCTCACCCTTCTTGTTCTTGGGTCTTGCCAAACTCATCCCAGCTCAGGGGCTTGACACTTGCCGTGACATCTGCCTGGAGCACCCGACCCTGGGATCGTTGTAGGGCTCATTCCTTCGCTTCTTTCACATTCCTCTGGAAAGAGCCTCCTCTAACCAGACTAGCTCCACCCTGTCTCTACCACCATACTCTCGTCCCTTGAATGGCTTATTTTCTCCATAGCACCATTGCCGGAGACGACAGTATTTATTTAGCTATATGTTCATGGCTTGCCGTCCCCACCAGAATGTGAGCCCCACAGATGCAGGGCCTTTGTCCACCTTGCTCACTACTGGGTTCCCTGCAGCGTGACGGTGCGTGGCACATATGTGTTGAATGAGCAGATGAGTTCACGGAGTCTGTGGCATCTGCCATTATCAGAATCTCTATCAGCTGATTTCTGGGCTTTTCCAGTTCTAGGATAAATTATCAAAAATGACACAACCCTGTGAAAATGTAATCTTGTTATAATAGATCTCTCTTACATATGCATTAGTTTAGTTCTTTAATGGCCATGGGTAAGTTGTTCTAGTTGATATCAATATTTCTGTTTCATGGATGGTAAAACCAAGCTCAGAGAAATGCATTGACTTGCCCAAAACCATATAAGCTTTGAACAAGAATTTTATCATATAAATACATGTGAAAATTTGATTTGTGTATCTATTGTTATAGAGTAGAAAGAGCCTAGGATTTGGAGTCAAAAGTATTTTATATTTTATATTAGTTTGCATTTTAGCACGTTTATCACAATACTATCCCAGACAACAGACTTCCCTTTCTAAGCATCAGTGTTCTTATTGTAAATGAGGATAATAAATTTTTAAAAATAGGACTTCGTTCACAGGACTACCTGTGATAGCATACTTAGTATTTAGTAGAGTCCAGCATACCTGTTAGGCACACAGTAAATATTGGTTGACTTATACACACCCATTTCCTCACCTGTAAAATACTATGCCCACCTCTCGGGGTTGTTATTAAGCTCAAATGAAGTAAGGTGTCAGAAGTACTTCATGAGCTATAAAAAGCATAATGCAAATGTTAAGTGATTAAATTGTTGTCATGTTTCAAAACACTGGACATCCTAGAGCTTTCTAAAAGAGAAATAAGTGTAATGAAAATATTCTTTTCATCCTTAGACATAATTGGAAAAACCATTAAAGGCATTTATGTTACCGAGAGAGAGTCCTTCTTATCCTGTGAGGTTTCCACAACTTTATGGTTTACTCTTTTTTAGAAAAACAATTTAATTAATTAATTTATTTTTGGCTGCGTTGGCTCTTCATTGCTGCATGCGGGCTTTCTCTAGTTGCGGCGAGCGGGGGCTACTCTTTTTTGCAGTGCGCAGGCTTCTCATTGCGATGGCTTCTGTCATTGCGGAGCACGGGCTCTGGGCGCATGGGTTTCAGTAGTTGTGGCGCACGGGCTTAGTTGCTCTGCGGTATGTGGGATCTTCCCGGACCAGGGCTCGAACCCGTGTCCCCTGCATTGGCAGGTGGATTCTCTTTTTTTCTTTTAATTAATTAATTTTAATTATTTATTTTTGACTGCGTTGGGTTTTCGTTGCTGCGCGTGGGCTTCTCATTGTGGCGGCTTCTCTTGTTGCGGGGCACGGGCTCTAGGAGCACAGGCTTCAGTAGTTGTGGAGCGCAGGCTCAGCAGTTGTGGCGCATGGGCTTAGTTGCTCCGCGGCATGTGGGATCTTCCTGGACCAGAGGACCAGGGCTTAAACCCGTGTCCCCTGCATTGGCAGGCAGATTCTTAACCACTGTGCCACCAGGGAAGTCCCATTTATGGTTTACTCTTATGTACAGAATTTTTAAAAGAAGCTTCAAAAAACTTGACTCTGTTATTCCTTTACTAAGTGGTACTAAGTGTAGATAGCGCTTTCACAAGTTTTGTTATTTGCTGGACGCCTGGGAAATTCTCTGCTTGAATCCTTGCCTATGCTGCCATTAATGTTTTACACGTTATTTGAAAAGAGTTGGAACTTATCTTTGAGGGAACAGGAAGGGGTCCTTAACACAGCTTTCTCATGAATCCCTAACTGTAACTTTGTCAATTCTCTTTGAATCTTCAGTACTAGTCCGCCTTTTCATTTCTTCTTGTTTTCCGTCTGGTTGACGTGCTTGTGAGCTAGTCACTCAGCAAAGCACACCAGTGCTGTCACAGGTGGGAGTTTTAGTCTTCTCACCTTGCTTGGTTCAAGGCAGACGGAAACATTTCTCCTGCAAGTTTTCTTCAAAAAGTGTATCTCTTACCGTAAAATAGAATATACGAAGCAAGGGTTATTTAGATTCCTTTTTAATTTGAAAATTTCAAAAAGATACACATATACCTTCCAGGTAACACTCACACATAATCCTTGAACTGCAGCAAAATATAAATAAAATAAGAAGTGAATACATGTAAACTGAGTTATATCATAACTAATGTTATTTCAGAATAACATTTCAGCTTTGTGAAGGATTACCCCATTGTGAGTAACTCTGAACTAGTGAGTAGCAAATGAATTGATAAATCCTAGGGAGGTATTATTAGGCCAGTAAGCTTTACACTTTTTAATCTTCTGCATCATGTTCCCTCTTACAGCCTCGATAGTGAGTCTTCCACAGACTGGGTCTACATCTTGTCCCCTGCCACACTCAGAAATACCTTTTGTGGCCCTGGAGGGACCAACACTCTCTACCTCTGGCCCCGTCTCCAAGTTTCTACCCATGAGAAGTGCCATGGCCCCTTTTCATGTTTCTCTGGAGCTGTCCCCTCTCTCCCCCTTGATTCAATACTGGTGGTAATTTTCTTTCTCAAGCACATTCCCTGAGGATCCCCTAAGGGAATGGCTAAGAGGTTGAAACCTAGGCCAGTTGTTCAGAGCCAATGCATGCTAATAAAAGAAATAAATCACCTACCAGCATTCAAAAATATATATAGGTAGATAAGCAAGAGGAGAAGAAATACAAGCCGCCTGTTTTTTTAAAGCATGCCTTTGGTCCCAGATAACTCCAGGAGTAGATTAAATGGTATATTAAAAGGCACTTATGTATCATGCCTGCTCTCGCAGAATTAATGGATCGGAGTACATTCCACACGGAGTTTATTATGCCTGCCAGCAGGGCTGGATGGCATGTGGACATATTTGCACGTTGTGGAAACAGTAGCTTGGTTTATGACAACTCAAGTCCTGAGTTCACGTCAGAATCTGACAGTTATGCCCATGACTCTATGGGAGCTGATTTATCCTGGACCATTTAAAGTCAGCAGATACTTTTTGCTATCTGGGTCCTGCCCTTTCTGTCCCTGGGCTGGTGGCTGCCTCCTTAGCGAAAATAGAAAAGGGCTACCTCGTGACAATGGTGAATGATCCCTGTTTGAACACCGTTCAGCCACCTTTAGTGTTTAAGGCCAAGGTCATTTTTTTTCATGATGGTGTCTAGTCATTGCCACCCAGCTAGATGGGACTGGAAGTTACCAGATCACAGTTTGCTTAACTAATCATTCATTGCCCAGGGCAGTCAGTCCTGGGAAGACCAAATAAAATCTGTGTCTTCTCTATAGTTTCCTACATCCTCATTTTATACATGTTGGCCCCCTTAGTGAGGTCCCTACTATTTAACCACTAAAAAGAAAAATGGAGATTTACTAATTGTAGCTCAGTATTAACTCTCCTGTGTTAGTTATCTCTTGCTGTGTAACAAATTACTCCAAAACTTAGTGACCTAAAAATAATAATTAACATTTATCTTCCCACAAAGCTTCTGTGGGTCAGGAATTCAGGAGCAGCTTAACTGGATGGTTCTGATTCAGGGGCTCTCGTGAGGTGGCAGTCAAGATGTTAGCTGGGTCATCCTGCCGCCGTCTAAAGTCTTGACTTGGGCTAGAAGATCTGCTTCCAAGATGGCTTATGCACATGACTAGTAAGTTGGTACTGGCTATTGGTAGGAGGCCTCAGTTCCTCATGGATGAGTCTCTACAGGGCTGCTTGAGTGTCTTTACAATATGGCGGCTGGCTTCCCCAGATGATCCAAGAAAGTACAAAGTAGAAGCCCCAGTGCATTTTAGGACCTAGCCTCAGAAGCCACACTTCATCATTTCTGTAATATCTTAGTGGTTACACAGATTAGCCTCATTCAGTATGCAAGGGAACTACAAAAAGGCATGAATACCAGTTGGCCAGAATTATTGGAGGCCATCTTAATGGGGGCTACCACACTCTCTATAGCCCTTCAGAATTTGAATCCCCTGTAGTAGAAAATTCTAATAGTGTTATTTCAAATAAAGAGCCAAAGGTGCTCTTGGGATCTGTAGGTTCCATCAGTATTAAATATGGCTACCAAACAGTGTCAATATTATATGTAGTCCTGTTAAAAGAAAGATTCAATTCCAAACATCTGATTTGATGTTTGTTAAGAAACAAAATAGTACAGAAAAGTCAGGGTTAGCGTCCACTTTTGATCACACTTTCTTGCAAACAGGATTTTCTTCTACCATGATGAAGCCATATGGGCACTATCAGTTTTCTTTTCTTCCCCAGTGTTTGCATTCAGGAAAGTTAAACAAACAAATCAGAACTGAACCCTTTCACAAAGTTACCATTGTCATGGATTGCCATCCTGGAGTGCAGGCCAGTTTCTTCTGTTAGCTGCTGCTTTGAAATCCATAGCCAAGATTGCTTGGCACAAAGTTTTGCATGTTGGCAAGCCAACCCCAGTGAATTGGAAGTGCATTCAGAGCTAAAGGAATAAGACCAGAAGCGTTGTAGAATCATATCTCTGATAGCCTCATGGTTGGACAGAATCTACAAGACCCTCCAGGCCAAACTTCCAATGTATGCAGTTATATATTCTGAAATACTAAAGATGTGTAGATGACCACCCTGCTTCTGCTTTAATATCTTAAGTAAGAAAAAGCTTAAGCTACCACTCCCTTTAATTGTCAAAGAGTTCTAATTTGCTGCTTAAGCCACATTTTTATCTCTGTGTATCTTCTGACCATTGACCTTCCCCCCCACTGACCCCCAGAACAAAACCAAATGTGAAATTACTCCAGATATTTGAAAACCACTCTCATGTGGGTCTCCTTAGTCTTTTCCAGGTTAAATATTCCATGTTTGTTTAGCCTCCACATCCCTTGCCATCTTAGTTTCAAGGTCCATCTGAAAACGTGGTGTCCATTCATTTGTGCGACCAAGAATTTGTTGAATTCTGTCTGTTGGCAAGGCACTGTGTCAGTCCAGATGTCTGAAAAACACAGAGTTGAGTAGAGCTGTTTCTTCCAGTTAACTTAGATGTTATGTTTCTGTTGATGTCACCAAAGATTACATTCGTTTTTCTGTAGCCATGTCAAACTATTGGATTATTGTGGGCTGTGATCAACTAAAATGATCAGTTTTTGTTGAAGGGGACTCTTCTCAGTTCTTGTCTTCCCAGCCCTGTAATTGATTTTTCAATTTTTTGAATCTAAATGAGAGACTTCACGTTTATCTCTATCCAGTTACATCTCATTGGTCCAGCTCATCATTCCAGTCCATCAAAGTCGTGTTGATATTTGCTGACTCTTAGATCTTGACTTCATTGTATTAGTATTTCTTGCAGCTTTGTGTATTCGTCTGCAGTTTTGCTCAGCATTTCTTCTCTCTTTGCATCCAAGTCACTTCTAGTAATGGGGAGTAGAATAGGACCAGTGACAGAGTCATTTGGTGGGTCATTAGACCCCTCCCTTCCCCCTTCCACCCCCTCTTTGCAAACAGATTTTCAGCCAACTATGAGTTGCCCCAATTATACTGTCATCTGGTCTGCATTTCTCCATCTTGTCCACAAGAATTTCCTGAGAGACTTTGCCAAATGCCTTGATTAATCAACACATGCTGGGTCTCTGACATTCCCAGTTGTCGGTTTGTAGTGACCTGCTTCTTGCTCCAGAGGCAGAAAGGGAATGGGGCAAGCTGGGAATGGTTCTGTCTTCTACTCCAACTCCCTAACCACCAAAGTCCTGGCTCAAGCTAGGGGACTGCCAAGTTCATGAAGGTGTATCTATTGACTGACCCCTTGACCTGACCCTTTAGAACCAAGACATGCCTTGTTGCTTAAAAGTATTATAACCTTGATTAGAACCCAAGTCTCTTCATTCCTCATCAGCTGTTCTTTCTAGCTATCTTGGGTTCACGTCACTCTCCCCTTTTGACCTCATTTGTGTGTTCTCTACCTTGCTTTGATCCTCAGGTTCATGGGTTTTCATAATTCAAATCACCAAATATTATGAGTACTTAGTGTACATCCCTGTACAAGATATGGCCATGCCATGTCAATACTTTTTAATGCACCCTGCACAACTTCCCAAACAACAGTCCATAACAAGCCACCCTGGTCAGCTCTGCTCCACCTTAGGAAGTCCTGCAAACTCACACCTGTCCCCACCATCCTAGGCGTCCAGCCTTATGTGTTAGGATCTGTGATTTCTCCATTATTTTTGGCTTCATGCCCTGCCATGCCCACTGTCTTTGGGTCTTAGATTTGGTAACTAGGTTCAGACAGTCTACTGTGGCTCAGACCTTGTTTCCCGCCAGCGTATGACTTCTGTTGGATCAAGCACTGTAGGTAGGATGCATATTGCCCTGCCCCACCCTGGAACCTCCATCACAGAACTTGCCCTTCACCTGTCAGAAAGACAGTGGGCAGAAAAATAGATGGAAAGACTGGGTTCCAGTTCCCAGTCCAGTACTGATAATCCAGTACAGTTTATTGCCTGTTAATTTTACATAAAGCATACTTTTGCAGGGGAGGGGTACTGATTTGTAGTAATGAGACCCAACCATCATTCTTGGTGATAAGAATGAAAAGGTACCCACCATCAAGGGTCACAATTCAAGTAACTGTGTTACCCACAGTCTGTCTCTTCTAAAGTCTGTAGGACCTTTAAGTTGTGAGCAACATACTCAGTAAGTTTGCCCTAATTTTTTCATGGAAAATATAGAGCTTTGGTGCTTTTTTCTGGGACACACTCATTGTCTTAGTATAGAGTCATAGTCTCATCTGGACATTTTCCTCTCTAAAGCTTAAGATTTTAACCCTCTAGATCAGAAATTCCTCTGCCATCTTTTCTCCAGTTTGGGGAGATATACATTGTTTCTTTTTATTCCTTTATTTTAGAGTTTTTGTTTTTCCTAATTTTATTGAGATATAATTGACATTTAACATATGTTTAAGATGTACAACGTGATTTGATATATGTATGTATTGTGAAATGATCACAATAAGTTAACATCCATCACATCACATACTTACAAATATTTTCCTTGTGATGTGTATATTTTTAAGATATAATCTCTTAGAAACTTTCAAATATACAATACAGTATTGTTAATTATATTCAACATGCTGTACATTACATCCCCAGAACTTATTAATCTTATAACTGGAAGTTTGTACTTTCTGATCACCTTCACCCATTTCCCCCATTCCCTACCCCCTGCCTCTGCCAACTACGAATCTGTTCTCTGTTTCTATGAGTTCAGTGCTTTTTAGATTCCACATATAAGTGAGATCATACAGTATTTGTCTTTCTTTGTCTGATTAATTTCATTTATCGTAATGCCCTCAACGCCTATCCATGTTGTCTCAGTGGTAGGATTTCCTTCTTTTTATGGCTGAATAATATTCCCTTTTATACATATGCCACATTTTCTTTGTCGATTCATCCATCGATAGACACTTAGGTTGTTTCCATGTCTTGGCTATTGTAAATAGTGCCGCAGTGAACATGGAGGTGCAGATATCTCTTTGAGGTAGTGATTTCAGTTCCTTCGGGGTTATACCCAGAAGTGGAATTGCTGGATCATATGGTACTTCTATTTTTAACTTTTTGAGGAACCTCTATACTGTTTTCCTTAGTTGCTGCACCAACCTACATTCCCACCAACAGTTCATAAGAGTTCTCTTTAATTTACTTTCTCACCAACACTTGTTTTCTCTTGTCTTTTGGATGTTAGCCATTCTAATAGGTGTGAGATGATATCTCACTGTGGTTTGGATTTGCATTTTCCTGATGACGAGTGATGTTCAACATCTGTTCATGTACCTGTTGGCCACTGGTATGTCTTCTTTGGAGAAATGTCGATTCAGTTTCTCTGCTTGTTTCTTAATTGGAGTGTTTGGTTTTTTTGCTATTGAGTTGTATTATTTCTTTATATATGTTGGATATTAACCCGTTGTCAGATATATGATTTGCAAATATTTTCTCCCATTCTGTAGGTCCCCTTTTCATTTTGTTGATGGTTTGCTTTGCTGTGCAGAAGCTTTTTTAGTTTGGTGTAGCCCCACTTGTTTAGCAAGCCCCAACTTGCTTTTGTTGCCTTTATTTTTGGGGTCAAATCTAAAAAATCATTACGAACATGGATGTTAAGGAGCTTACTCCCTATATGTTTTCCTAGGAGTGAGATGTACACTGTTTCTGCCCAAGAAGTCATAGAATCCTTATTTGTAAACCCTGCCTAGGTAGCCAGCTACCAATTTCCCATGTATTCCATGATCTTCCAAATCTATGGCCTTCAGTTGGAGTAAGAGATGAAAACATCACCTATTTCCTTAAATCAGAGGTCCCCAACCTTTTTGGCACCAGGGACCCGTTTAATGGAAGACAGTTTTCCCACGGATTCGGGGGCTGGGCGGTGGGATGTGTCTCAGGCAGTAATGTGAGCGATGGGGCGTGACAGACAGATGAAGCTTCGCTCACTCGCCCGCCCGCTGCTCACCTCCTGCTGTGTGACCCTGTTTCTAACAGGCTGCGGACTGGTACAGGTCCACGGCCCAGGGGTTGGGGACCCCTGCAAATCTTTAATTCCCTACTTAGGAAAGTGAATATATGCATTTTTAACATCAATTTATATCCCCTAAATGATAAGTGAAAATGAACGTTTAAAACTTTCCAGATTAAGTAAAATTTGTACTTGTGTGCGGCCCTTACCTGAGTTATTTATTCCCTGGTGAATGAGTGACAATAGAACTCAAGCCCCCGGCTCTCCCACTAAACACTAGGAAATCGGAGCTTTTAGCCTCTGAAATTCTTTAATAAATTAGCCTGTTTCTACTCATTTTCAAATGTATTAATCTACTCTAACATTTCACTGTGAAGAAAACAAGGTTTTTATTAATTGAAGCGGGATCTCCCACCGTATGTTCGGTGTGATTGGCTGCATCATTACATAATAGTAATAAACGAATGAGCCCCCTTTGAATTCAGCAGTTCAGGCTCCTACCGCATCTTGGCTGTGGTTCCATAGTTTGACACTTGTGCTGCAGTTAATTAGGGTGACTGTTGAGAGGTAGACAGGGACAGAGAAAATGCAGGATTTAAAAGCTGTTCCTGCTACCTTTTGGGGAGTTTTAAGTCCTTTCTACATTATAAAGCTAAATGATAGATTTTTGCTTCATTTTCTCCCTGGCATCCCTCTTTGGCTTCAGATTTAATGAGCCCAAAGGAAAGGGGATTCATTATTTAAAGTCTGGGTGACGCATTTAAATTTAAGATTTGTATTTACCTAGACTTTTTATTCCTGCGACCCAAGTTACCTACATATAAATCAAACTTCATCAGTTACATGGTCGGTATTCATCTCCCCAGTTGGGAAAAGCTTAATCTAATAGGTTATTTCCCAAAACTTGCTTTGTTGCTTTCTTATTTGTGACGCATATAGTATCAGCTGGAGGAGGGAGGAAACTGGAAAGAATGCTTCGGTCACTTTACATGGGTTTTTAAATAGGGGCAAATAAGAGAATGCCTATTCACAGTGCTTATTGGCAATTCCTTGGGGGGTCGGTGCTAACGTTTTCTGTGACGACAGAGTGAGAAGTCTAGAAAGCAGGGCCCAGGATGAAATTGATGCAGGGAAGAGGGCCTGGCCTACCCTTCCTTGAGAATTCTGAAGGATATTTCTTCTTCCTCTTCCAGCTTTTCTGCTCCTCTTCTACTTTAAACACAGGGAATAGAGGCCTGAGGAGGAGAAGCTGGACCAGGGAAACAAGGTCAGACTGGATATGCCGTAGAGGTCCTTTCCTTTAACTGCCAGACCTCCTTCCCTGGCCCCGTGGAAGAAGCCTCTAGGTAGCCTCTCCCTAAGTTCCATTCTTCATCCCTCAAGTGTTTGTTCCACTCTCTGGATCTCTCTCAAATGCTGGTCTCCTCCCTCCCCTGGTAGAGGCCATCATTACCTCCTGCTTAGATTGCTGCAGTGACTTGGAAATTGCTCCCCTGCATCATGCTGACTCGTCCCTGACCCTCTTTCTGTGTTGCAGCCAGGGCTGTCTTTCCAGAAGACAATGCCAATCTCGAGCTCCTCTGGTTAAATCTGGAGGGACTTTATCCTTGTGGCCCTGAAGATGAAATCTCCACCCCGTGACAAATCTCCGAAGCGGTTCATGAGCTGACCTCTGCTGTCTCCCGTTCCTCCCCTCTTGCCCTGCTAAGCTCTATTCCAGGTACGCTGGACTGGACATGAGCTCTCGTGCCTCTGGGGCTAGTGCCTCAAGGTCCTCTGGTCTCAGCTGAGACAGACTTCCTTACCCAGACCCTTAACCAAGCGTCCCCTCTCAGGTATTGCTTCACATTTATAACCAGAGCCCCAAGTTTCCCCTTCAAGAAACCCTATTAAATTCTAGGAAAGGCCTAGAAGCTCCAAAGCATTTCCCATGATTTCCAGAGAATTCCCTTGCTTTTTCATGCTTGCTTTTTCATGCTTTTCTGCCTCTTCACTTCAATATCTTCATGTGCTACCTTGGTTTCTGTCCTCATTAGTCAAGCCCCCAAATCCATTTCCTGCAGAAATCCACATGGTATGGGTTTACTTTCATGAATTGACTATCTTTACTGAAGATTGAGGTGACTTTAACAAGTGATTGGTCATATGTCCCTTCACTGGCTCAACCCTCATTCCACTGTCTTTTTCTTATTCCCCTTTACATTAAGTTCAACTCTAAAAGAAATAATAATAATAATTGCAGTGATCTAGAGGAGTTTATTTCCGTCTCACATTGAAGTAGTCGGAGAGTGGCAGGGCAGTTTTGTTGTCCTCAGTATGAGTCCTTCTTTCATTTTATTTCTTCATACTTGGCTTCTATTCCTGAGGTCACCTCACTATCTAAAATGACTGCTGCAGCTCCAGCCATTACTCATACATTCCAGCCAGCGAGAGGGGCATGCACTCTCCCTTTAAGAATATTTCCCAGAAGTTGCACAGACCACTTCTGCCTCCACCCTATTGGCCAGAAGTTAGTCATATGGCCACACCTCATTACAAAGTAAGTTGGGAAATGTAGTCTTTATCTGGGCAGACATGTGTCCAGTTAAAACCTAGGGGTTCTATGACTATGGAAGAAAGGGAGAATAAATACTGTGGGGGCATCCCATAAACCTATAACACCTATAACAATAAACACCCGTCCACTTTTCTTGTCTTGCCTAGTTTGATGTATGGTCAGGTTTCCTCCAAGCTTCGAATTTGACCCAGGAACTTGTTTAGGTATATTTCCCAAACACCTACAGCTTACTTTCAAAGAGGGTGCTGCTGAAAAAAAATTTTTCTCCATCTTATAAACCATGCTGACTTCTCTGTGTCCTGCATTGCTCAGACCCCCTGTGGTTGTCATGGGTCTGTACCAGTGGGGTTCCTTGGGTTGCACACATAGGCCTGGTCTGCACACATACGTAACAGTTTCAGTCGACTCAGGTCACAGTTTCAGTTACCAGTTCTCAGAGTGAAACAGCAAATTCACAGGTCAACAGCCATGGTGAACAGTAAAAGAACAACGTGAGAAAGTCCTTGGTATGGCTCCCTCATAGCCACCAGGTCCACGGACACACACTAATGTCTGGGTTCAAGGCCGAGAAGCTACCCACCAACTTCTTCTGATAGCTCCCTTCTGGTGAGGCGAGGCACAGGTGATATTTATCTACTAAACAGCACCCATATGAATACATTTAGCTGGATATGTATTCAACTTATGCTCAACACATCTGCATCAAATATATCTTTGGAAGACAGCCCTTTTTGGGGAGGAAAGCAGGAAATTCATAATCTGGTTATCTCCCTCCCCATGTTCTCCACAACACTGGTCTTGCTCACTCTTGACTCCTTTTCCAGTGTTTCACGTGGTGCCTGACATAGAATAGGCTTTCAATAAGTATTTGTTTAAAGAATGGATGAAAGAACACCATATGCTAAATGATGAAGATGCAAAGATAACTGAAACATGGTCTTTATCCTCAGAGCTCAAAATCTAGTGGGGGAAGCCAAACATAAGCAATCATATTATAGAGAAAAGTATACAGTATAACTACATGCACAGTGTTGAAGTAGCACAGAGGAGATGCCTGAGCTGGATTTCGTTGTATGAATACGAGTTTGCTAGGCCCATGGAGGTAGAGAAACCAACTTGTACAAGGGTCTAAAGGGACAAAACAACCTTACATGTTCAGGCAATAAGTATAAGAGGTCCCCTAACTTTTTTAAGACCTTATAGTTTTTAAAGTAGCGTTTTGTAAAACTAAACATTTCCTCTTTTTTTCTAGAAGTGATTCATAATTACTACTGATTTATCAAAGTTCAGAGCTTTGATTTAGAATGATGATTTGTATCCAAATGTTATAGAACGGGATCTGGTCATTTGTTATCTGGTCTATCCACTCCCCACCTGGGAGCACCAGTAAAACTGAAAATGTTGCTTTCTTTCCTAGATGTTGAATACTTGGAGCCAAGTGTATGCTACACTTCAGTCATTTCAATATAAAGGTCTTTTAAAACCCCATCAATAACCACAACTAGAAAACAGCAACAGTAATTGCTAATATTTACATGGCAGAGTGCCAGGCGCTGTTATAAGCATTATATGTGTATTGACTCATTTAATTTTTATAATAACCTTATAAGGTAGGTGCTAGTATTATCCCCATTTCATTGCTGAGGAAACCAAGTCACCAAGATTTAGTGACTCGCTCAAGGTCACAAAGCTCAAGGTCACTCAAGCCACTGAGTTAGGATGTTAAACTCCTACACAGTTCAAAAGTTTTACAGTGTATTTAAAGTTATCAGGCTGTTTCTTTTATTATTTTACTTTTTGAGCTTTTTCTGCTAGGCAAAGAAGTTTTTTTATGAGGAAAACCAGAAAGAACTTCCTGGGTTTTAGATAACCCCTTGGGCCCTGACATCTCGGGAGCATTCCGTCGCCTCCCTGTGCTGTGGGCCCCTCTCCAGCATGGCTTCCCTCTCTGGCTACTCCCTCTGTGGCTGGTCCCCTCCTCTGCTCCCCATGCCAGCTACTCTGAACATGAGCACTGGCCCTCTGCATGGGAAGATTCAGAACTGATCACTAGAGCAAGCAGGTGGAGGTATCCAAAAATCAGATCCATGGAACAGTTTCTAGAACGTTTTTACAGGAGGCCCTGCCTCCCTCTGAGACTGTGAATGTACTTAATCCTTTCTGTTTCATCCCTTGAGAGCAGGGTATACCACTCTCACCTCTTCAGTGGCCCTTCCTGCACACCCAGGCAGCTCTGAGGTAGAAGACTGGGTCTGCAGTATGCAGTGTGCCCTTCTGAGGCCGTCTGGCCCACTGCCCCCCGTTCCCCACCTCTGGCCTGGCCCATGCCCCTTTGTATCACCTCAGTCAGATGTTTGCCTTTTGCAACCTAAGGGAGAAGTATAGTCAAGTGGCCAGGAGCAAGGATGGTCTGCTCAGACACGCCGGGGTTCAAATCCTGGCTCAGGCATCATACTAAGTATGTCACCTTAGGCAAGTCCCCCGAACTTGTTATTCCTCAATTTCCTAATGTATAAAATGAGAGTGATGATACCTTCCTGGCAGTGTTGTCATGAGGATTCAAGAAAGATGATCCCTAGTACTCAGTAGCAACGGCTCTCAGAGGCTGTCCATACAGTGTCAGAGCCTGGGCTCTGGAGTCCCACGGCGGGTTTGAATCCCAGCTTGGCCACCGTCTAACTCTGCGACCAGTGACTTTGTGACTCCTCCTCTGTAACACGGGGCTAATAGTAGTATCCACCTTATTAGATTGTTGTAAAGATTTCATGCTTATCATATGGTGAAGTACTCAGTGGGCTGTCTGGCAAATATTGGGTGTTCAATAAATACTAACTACTACTGTTTGTCATTTACCATCATCATTACCACCAGTTGAAGTTAACCCATTCTGGATGAATGATCTATAGTGGCTGCGAAAAGGCTCATCTGAGTGGAGATCCTTTCCAGCACCACTCAGACTGTCCCTGTAAGCCTTACTCCTGCTCTCCCTCCAAGTTCCCAGTTAGAATCTCCCCAGCTGAAGGTTTCCTTGCTTTTCTTAGTGGACAGCGGCTTGCCTACCCTAATGGGCAGGGTTCCACAGCAGACAAGCTAGGAATTTCTCCCTGAGGAGTCTTCATTCCAAGATGAATGTTCCAGAACACTCATCTTTCTCTCAGTGCATCTTTGGAAGTCCCGCTCGCTGACCTGCTTGGAAACTGGAATCTTGATTTTAAGAAAGGTTGATTTCACAGGAGGTTGGCTGTATGTTATTCTCATAAAGCACATGTCATCTTAATTGAAACTGTGTGAGTGGTAAACTTTGCATTCTAAATTTAGAAAAGCGGCGTTGGGAGGGAATGTAACCTTTGAAACAGTGGAGGAGACAGTGTGAGTTGTTTTATGCAGCTCTGGTGGGAAGGATACCTGGGTCGTGCAGGCTGACAGCTGTTATTGGTGAGGTCTTTCTGAATAGCGCGTTTTTAGGGGGTTTTTTTGTTTTTTTTTTTTTAGTTTTTCTGATGTTACCCAGTCTTTTTTTAATTTTTATTGACCATATGCAGCTTTGTGAATCTTAACCTGTTTTACTTCATTCAGTCCTATTTTAAGACCCACAACCTTTTTTCTGGGCCATGTCCCAACTAGGACTACAGACTAGATCGCTCAGAGTTGTTATTGTTTCTGAGTCTTCAAATCCACAAGGTGACCTGTTGGTAAACTATTATTCTTTCTAATAATAATAATAGCCTCAGCACTAAACCCTGGCATGCTCATGTCGTTGTAACAAGGTGGTCTCACCCCTCTCTTCTCAGCCCTACATACAGAAGAGAGGCAGGGAGCATTCCCTTCCCATTGCCACTGCTCCTGGTGGGTGGAGGAGTGGTGTCAAGGACCCTGCCCCCTGTTTTGGGAGGCTGTTGACAGTGAGGGACTTGGAGCCTAGAGGAGTCTGAATGGGGCCAGCAAAATCCCCATGCATGTGCATACTGCAGGACGCACAGAGATGTGCAGGTCACCACCAGTGGAGGGCGCTCATCAGAAAGCAACCAGCCCAGTGCCGCATCGCCTGGGACTTTCTTACTTAGCAGCCCAGGCTCTTCCAGACCAGTTCAGTGGGAACTTCTAGGGCTGGGGCCTGTGTGGTAGTTTTCAAAGCTTCCCAGGTGGTTCAGATGTGCATCCAGGCTGAGACCCACCCTACTGAGGTCCCTCTGGTGATGAACCTCGCTGGGCAGTCTCTTGAGGCTGACTCCTTCTCATGAGGTTCTCTCGTTAGGCTCACCGGCTGCCCCCCTGACCTCCTCTGGGGTCAGGCTTTGCCCACTCAAGGAATCCTAGTGCCCCAGGGGCAGAAGTGGCCACAGTTCATAGCCTCTTGTGCCCTTACAGAGATATTCTGCAGTATTTGTACACAAAGGACAGCATCACAGTACACACTGTTCGACGTTGGCTGCTTTATTCTTGTTCCTGACGGCAGAGTTCTCCATGGCTTCATGCAACCAGTCTGCTGTTGTGCCAGATACTTTCCTCTTGCCCCTCCAGACCCTTTGGCTGCCCTTTCCATCCCGCTGCCTGCCTGCAGGAGGCGCTATATGGATTGTATCATCAGGCCTCCCTCCTCCTGGTTTCCCATTGGGTTCAGCCAGGGGGAAGCTCAACGTGAGACAGGAAGGCGAGAGGAGAGTGAGGTTGGGGTATTTATTCCCTTGCCTCACTTCTTACTTCTTAGGTGCTTTTTCTACATGACTGTTGCCTTTCGGGTTTCAGCAATCTCTCCCTCCTCTTGTCCCGTTGGGCCAAGGGGCCTCTCCTTCACTCTTATGTCCTAAGTTAGTATACTATGCAAGTGATCCTCAAAGTGACTGCTGGACCAGCAGAATCAGCATCACCTGGAAACTTAGAAATGTAGACTCCCAGGCCAGCCCCAGACCTAGTGATTCAGACACTCTGGGGATGGGGGTCCAGCAGTGTGTGTTTTAACAAGTCCTCTGGGTAATTCTGATGCACAGTTAAGTTTGAGAACCACTGCCCTAAGCCTTCTTGTTTTGCCTTACCCACAACTTTGCTAATAATCCCTTTATTAAGCCCTCCTCAAATTGTCACGATTTGAACCTGCCATCTGTTTCCCTGCCTGATGTACCTGTTGACACACATTTAGGTTTGCTGTTCCACACAGTTGTGATCTTTGTTTATAGATCTCTGCACATATATATGAGCTTATAAGTAGAATAGATTCCTTCAAATAGCATAGAATGTGTATTTTAAATTTCAATAGCTATTGCCAAATTTGTTCCCCAAAAAGGTGGTCCCAGTTTGCTATTTTCTAAACTGGTCTCTGGTTATTTCACATTGTAGTACCTCTTCCAGTGGCTGTTAATTGACCAGGTAGTGGCAGTGTGTCAGGGTCATACTTCTCAGACGTGGGTGCACACAGACGATCACCTGCGGATCTCGTTAAATGCAGATTCTGATTTGGGAGGTCTGGGGTGGGGCCTGAGAGTCTGCATTTTTAACAGTTCCCAGGTGATCCAGGTCTGTGCTGGTCCTGAATAACAAGGAGTTAGACAGTAAGCATAAAGTAATGGCTAAGAAATAGGCTTTGGGTTTAAATCCCCGGTCAACCACATACTATGACTTTTGGCAAGTTTCTTAATCTCCTTGAGCCTCAGTTTCTTCGTCAATAAAATGGGGATCGGATCACGGGTTTCATGATGATCAAATAAGGTCACACCTGTATATAAAGTACTTAGCAAAGGGCTTGCCACGTCACTGACATTCCACAAATGGGAGCTCAGATTCTTCTTTGCCCCATGTTCTGTCTGTTGCTGATACTTAGGTGCCCATAACTCCCCTCAAACAGCTTCCAGTGTCCCAGACTGGCAGCTTCTCCAGAAGGTTCTGCTTCAAGTCAGCCCCCGGATCCTAAGTGATAGCTGGAACCCAGTACTATTCTGATTTAGCCTCTTTAGAGGGGAGCTCTTGGCCAAGTCACTGCCAAACCCTCTGCTGAGCCATTGTTCCACTAGTTCAAGAAACGTTGGAGACGTTCGCTTTTACTCAAGTGAGCCTTAGCGAGCACCAGCTGCCCCAGCAGTCTCCCAGGCAGACAGCTAATCCATCTTTTTCTTTAGAATGATCTTAATCCTAATGAAAACCTTTAGGAAAGTCTCTAATCCTTCTTTTCTTTTGGATGAGCTTAAGGGAACACCCCCCCCCCCACCCCCAGTGCCCTCCTCCCATTTGGAGCAGAAGGTAGAACGCCTGAATTACTCCCAGCGATATCTAAACTCAGCTTTCTAGGGAACTTGGCCATATGCAATCTTGCCTACAGATACCACTCATAGCCCGTGGGGATATATATGCAAATTGTTCCCTAACTGCACCCCCCCGGGTGCAGTTCACCCAGGTAAACATGTAAATCATTTGTAATACAGATCCTGGTTTACAAACATTTCAAAAAACCAGAGCCATGAGTTCATGGCATTGAGAAGAGGGCTCAGACCTGCACGGGGCCAGCCAGAGCCAGCTGCCCGAGAGTGTGTCCCTGACGGGCTTGCCTCATTCTTCTGTGTAATGTGGAGTTGGAGTGAGAGCACGAACAGACAGCCAGGACAACTGCGAGCATGTGTGGAAATGGCTTTGAAGTTGCCCAGAGGAGTCCAGAAGTGGAGGAAGTGGATGTGCTGCGCCACAGGCCCCGGGTCTTGAATTCATTTTCCCCACACTGCCCGCAGCTCTTGTGCCAGGAGGATGAACGGACGGGCGGATAGCAAGAGACACTTGAAAGTTCCGGGAGGGGTATGGAGGCCACATTGGGAGTCTCACGCTGCCAGTTACAGAAAAAGAAATAAAAGCTGCTGCTTCCGTTACTTCTTGAGCAACTCTCTTATCTGTGGGTCCTCGGCCCCTTCCGTTTTCGCCCCGTTAGCTGGGTCCGCTCATCCTCCACTGTCGTGCTGGTGATTCTCCAGTCTTCATCACTAGCCCAGATCTCCCTCCCAATCTCCTGCCCTGCGCCTCAAGCTGAACGTCCCTCCAGAGCCCCGCCATCAGCATCCTTAAGGCCGCTCTCCAAACCTGCTCCTCTTTCTCTGTTTCCCACTCCCAAGTCAGGCTTCACGTGAAGACAGTGTTCTGCAGCTTAAAAAATGATTACCGACAGTCATTCTGTCCCTGGATCAGGTGCGGTGGAGCAGAGTTGTGTGACCAGATCAAAGTGTTCTGGTCCCCAGGGAAGAGGGCTTACACTCTCAGCCTGCTTTGAGGGCTGTTGTTAACAACGGCCCCATGAAGCCGCTAGCTGGCTTTGTGCAGTGTTTTCTTGAAGATGTTGTTCCTCACATTCCACAGCAGCCTCTTAATGAGGACGCAAGGAAGAGATTTCCCTCAGGTTTAGCTGAGTAGAATTAGCTGTCTTTGTACTGAGCAGTCAGCCTACTCTGGTCCTGCGAATCCTGTGTCATATTGCTGATGCCAGCAGAAAGTTCGGAGCTTACCTCTAGCAAGTACACGAGAAGGTATATTGTGTGTGGTGTGCTAACTCCACTCCTGGCTTTGTTATGTCTTCATCTACTTATTTTAATTTATGTGATCTTGTATTATAACATATTTATTTAAGATTAGATATGAAATATAAAGGATTCTACCTTCCATTCTCATATTTTTATAAATGAACATGCACATACGGTGTCTATAGAGAGAGATTTATTAAGTAGAAAGATGCAGCTTTTGGTGGAGAACCTGATTCGGTGGATTCTTTCCAAACGATGTACTGAATAGTAACAAAATCAAAGTAACAGCATTTTTAGTAACCTGTTATAAAATAGTGCAGCACTGTGAGGAGAGATTTAGGTCTTGGACTTCAATTGGAGAGAATGTCAGTTGTAGGTAGTAACCAAAATTCAAGTCCCTTTTGTGTGGCTTAAAGCACACACACTCACTCTAATTATGTAACATGTAATAAAAATATTGGGGACCATTTTCTGATAATGGGAGGTCCCTGGCAACCAACTGAGTGTTTGCAAGGGACATGAACCATATGGACTTTCTTCCAGACACTGGGCAGTGTGGCAAAGTGCTCCGAGACCTGTCCTTCCCGTGCTTCCCTAACGGGCCATTAGAGAAAGGGACTATTTGCTGGTTAACAGAGATGAAAGTTTCTGTCACTTTCCTGCAAGTGAACAGGTCTTTAATATTTCCTGAAACCACAGGTCTGCTTCATGTCTTGTAACTGAAACAACTATAATCCTTAACTCCAGAGAGCAGTGGGCCCCCAGTAGTACAATGGCAGTCCAAGGGAGCAAAAACACCTGCAGCAAAATTAGGCAGGACATTTTTTGCAAGCCATGTGTGGGATCTGTGAATGCTAGCTGATCACTGGCAGGTTTTTTTTGTTTTTTCTTTTGTTTTAGTCAAATGTTTGCAATGACTCTGCTGTCCCTGAGTGAGGTAGTTGATGGAGATGTTGCACATGAATTCCCAGGACACGTAAATACCATTCTCCACATCCATTTGTCAGCGTTATCACGTTCACAGCTTCTGTTTCTGATGCCAAATCTTAGTCCTTTTAATCGGGTAAGCTTTCTTTTTCCCTGACACTAATGAACTTACTTTTATTAGAGTCTGCCCTTTCCCAATCATGGCTTCTGGATTTGGAGTCTTACGGACAGATCAAGGGCAAATCATCAAGTTAGAGGTGGGAGAGAAGGTCAGCCTTGCCTTTGGGAAACCGTATGAAGACTAATTTACAGATATGCTACTCAGAATCGGAAGCAAAGGCTTTTTATCAGTTGAGGTAAGAGATGGACAAATTTGAGGAACAACAGGTTGTGCTGTTTTTAGTACTTTGATGGGAATTTGGTTTAATTTTTTGAAGCACATTTCAAACTTTAGTTGCCAGATTTTTCAAAAACATACCTCTAACTCTCTAGGAAAAGAAAACTATTTTCCCTCTGGAAGGCCAATAATACCTGACAAATTATATCCAGAATTCTATACAAGCTTTAATTGATTTTCTAAATGAAGTAACTTTATTGTTTTAATTCCAACTTAAAATTGCTATAAGTTTATTTTTGATACAAAAAATCAGATGTTCATAAAAAAGAAAGTGAAAATATTTATATTCTTACCACTCAGAGAGAAACGCTGCTAACATTTGGTATATTTCTTTTCAGGCTCTTTCCTATACATGTAAACACATATATGTATATATATTTTGTATAAGAAAGGATTCATGCTATACATAAAATGTTTATAACTTGCTTTTTTCTTAATATGTTTTAGATACTTTCCATGTCAATATGTACATAGGTCACTATCATTAATAATAATGACTATCGGGACTTCCCTGGCGATCCAGTGGTTAAGACTCAAGGGGGCACGGGTTTGATCCCGGGTCGGGGAACTAAGAACCTGCATGCCGCGTGACGCAGCCAAATAATAATAATAATAATAAATAATAATGACTGTTGAATGCTCCATTATATGTATCGCAATTTATTAAATTCCTTAGTTTTTGATATTTAGGTTGTGTATCAGTCACCTGTGGTCATAATAATGCTGTGTAACAGACAACCACAAAATCTCAGTGCCCTGTAGAAATAAGCATTACTTCTTACTCATGAGTTTACAGACTGCCTGTGGTGGCACTGGTGGTACATAATGAGGTAGATGGGGAGGCTCTGATCCATGAGTCTGTCATTCCCCCTCCTGGGATATTCTCACACTGATGCCAGCTAGTGTTGTATGTTTTCTCTTAGTGATGACAAACGTGCAGGGGTGAAAACCCAATGGCACAAATGCTTGTCAAGCCTTGGGTTGCATCTTGGTCATGACTATTTCATTCGCCAAAGAAACTCACTGGTCCAGCCTGAATTCAGGGGGCAGGAAGTACACTGGGTCCACAGAGAGGGACATAGGAAGAGTATATATTTCCAAACATGAATCTAATATACCATATTGGCTTCATTTTTCATTATTGGAAGCACTGCCGTGAACACTCCTATCCTTACAGTCGGCACACATGATTGATTTTTTTTAGGATAAATTCATAGAAGTGAAAATTGGTCAGGGGTCAAAGTACATATAAAGTTTTGACTTTTATACATGTGACCAGACTGCCTTCGTTAGACTTGTTTAAAAACAAAACTGTTGTCTAGGAATGATTTTTTTTACTGATGTTTGTGAGATTGTTTTGGGGAGAGGAGAAAGGAGGATATTCACTAAGCCAAAAAACAACAACAAAATACCTGTACTTGATTGAGAAAAAAAGCTCCAATGATGACAAATTTTGCCTTTAAATATAACCTTTAGACTTTGTGAAATAAGAAGCCCCAGTTAGATCCAGGGCAAGGTAATCTGATGACTTCGGAATATCATATTGTTAAACTCATATGGAAAGTACTGAAAGATATCTATAACTTCTAAGTATATTATAGAATTTGAGTTATTCCTTTATATATATATACATACATATATATATATATGTATGTATATATATTTTTTTTCTTGGTGTTTCTAGCGATTCTTTGAAAATGCATCCTTTTAGCTTTTAACACCAGAAAAGTGGCCCAGAACCATGGGTGCCCTTCCCAAAGTCCAACATCAACATGGGGTTTAAAAAAAATGATCCCATAGCCAGGAGATGGAAGCAACTTAAGTGTCCATCATCGGATGAATGCATAAAAAAGATGTGGCACATATATACAATGGAATATTACTCAGCCATAAAAAGAAATGAAGTTGAGTTATTTGTAGCAAGGTGGATGGACCTAGAGTCTGTCATATAGAGTGAAGTAAGTCAGAAAGAGAAAGACAAATACCATATACTAACACATATATATATGGAATCTAAGGGGGAAAAAAATGTCATGAAGAACCTAGGGGTAAGACAGGAATAAAGACACAGACCTACTAGAGAATGAACTTGAGGATATGGGGAGGGGGAAGGGTAAGCTGTGACAAAGTGAGAGAGTGGCATGGACATATATACACTACCAAACGTAAAATAGATAGGTAGTGGGAAGCAGCCGCATAGCACAGGGAGATCAGCTCGGTGCTTTGTGACCACCTAGAGGGGTGGGATAGGGAGGGTGGGAGGGAGGGAGACGCAAGAGGGAAGAGATATGGGAAGATATGTACATGTATAACTGATTCACTTTGTTATAAAGCAGAAACTAACACACCATTGTAAAGCAGTTATACTCCAATAAAGATGTTAAAAAAAAAAAGATCCCTACTCCTTCTGACCATTCTCTGATCACAAAAGGGCCTAAGATAACAGCCATATCAATTAGTAATGTGTTTGGCTTCAAGTAATAGTAAGCAACAGAGTCGCTTAAACCAAGAGGGATTTGTTTTCCTCTTTAACAACCATATCATCTCTGCTGATTCCCTTGGCCTTTCTCCCATGGTCAGGGATGGCCAACCATCATCTCTGAGTTCAAGGTGGAAAGAAGGACAGAAAGGGCAGTACTGTAACTTTTAATAGG
This sequence comes from Neophocaena asiaeorientalis asiaeorientalis, assembly GCF_003031525.2. Taxonomy (NCBI): domain Eukaryota; kingdom Metazoa; phylum Chordata; class Mammalia; order Artiodactyla; family Phocoenidae; genus Neophocaena; species Neophocaena asiaeorientalis. The sequence goes on along the minus strand of NW_020173494.1, from coordinate 1,264 downwards.
AAAGTAAAACTTCCCCATTACTGCTACCTCCAGCAAATCTCAACTTATATGTCATTGGCCAGAACTGTTGGCATGCCCCTTCCTAGCTATGAGGGAGACTGGGAAAGTGAATATTTCTGATGAAGCCATCAAAAAAAGAAGGGGGTTGAGAATAGGTATTGGATTGCCAATAAAAAATGTCTTACACAACAAGGAATACAAAATATTAAAGAGCTCTAAAAGCACCATCCAGGGATAGAGAGGGAGCCAAGGGAGAAGGTACACAGGCCAAGTTGGGCTGACTGAAGTCTTGAGTTCTTCAGCCTTCTTCCAAGGTATCAGATACCTCAATTCTTCTTGAATACTTTCTTCGTAAACTTCCCCCAAACTTTATATGTTTGAATGTAAATGTATGGTTTATATCTTATTTGATATATTGGTATCAAAATGGATAAAAAAATTACTAATGCTAATTACTGATATTTGGAGTTTGACTGGACATTTCATTTAAGTGAGAGTAATGCTCTTAAACTTGGTCAAGTGGAGTGAGAGGCAGGGCCTGTGTCGTGAGAAGAGCATTTGATTGTTGGCAATTTGCTTAGGAAAGTAACTTGAACTTTCACAGCCTCAGTTTCTTCTTCTGGGGAATGGAGACTGTAGTCTCTTTGCCTGCCTCATAGGGTTGTGAGCAAAATGTAACAAATGAGAAAGTTCACGGTAAACAATTATGGGCCCTTCCAGTGTGTCCCTGTCTATTTCTCAGTGGGCCCATCAAACAGCTCTTCCCTGAGCCTGGAGTTCCGCAAGATTTGAAACTGTGATGGAGACCAGACTACTCCCCAAGGGGAGTTTTTGAAATATTTTCCTGCAAAATTCCTAATGCTCTGACCACCAGGGAAATCCTGCTGATCTCACTGGTTCCACTGGCACAGCTGAATCGTGAAGAGCATCCCTGGAGAATGGTTCTACTTTTCTAAATTAGCTCTCAGAAAGGCCCACATGCTGTGGTTTCCATGAGTAACATCAGAATAAACTGGTCGTAGATGTCTTCCTAAATTGTTTTCCTGATGAAATAGGTACTATTATTATTCCAAGTTTTAATCCGAGGAAACCAAGGCTCAGAAAGATTATGTGTTTTGACCAAGATCTGGCTTTTAAACCAGATCTGCCTTATCCGAAGGCAGAGCTCTTAGCCTCAGCTCCTATCGGGGTCAGAGGTAACGTCATCAACATCAAAATTCTCGTCTTCCGGGGCTTCCCTGGTGGCGCAGTGGTTGGGAGTCCG